>NC_030834.1:11389137-11715700 GCF_001704415.2 Capra hircus
AGAAAGTGAAGAGCCACTAAAAAGCTTCTTGATGAAAATGAAAGTGGAGAGTGAAAAAGTTGGCTTAAAGCTCAACATTCAGAAAACGAAGATCATGGCATCTGGTTCCATCACTTCATGGGAAATAGATGGGGAAACAGTGGAAACAGTGGCTGACTTTATTTTGGGGGGCTCCAAAATCACTGCAGATGGTGACTGCAGCCTTGAAATTAAAAGACGCTTACTCCTTTGAAGGAAAGTTGTGACCAACCTAGACAGTATATTCAAAAGCAGAGACATTACTTTGCCTACTAAGGTCCGTCTAGTCAAGGCTATGGTTTTTCCACTGGTCATGTATGGATGTGAGAGTTGGACTGTGAAGAAAGCTGAGCACTGAAGAATTGATGCTTTTGAACTGTGGTGTTGGAGAAGACTCTTGAGAGTCCCTTGGACTACAAGGAAATCCAACTAGTCCATTCTAAAGGAGATCAACCCTGGGTGTTCTTTGAAAGGAATGATGCTAAAGCTGAAACTCCAGTACTTTGGCCACCTCATGCGAAGAGTTGACTCATTGGAAAAGACTCTGATGCTGGGAGGGATTGGAGGCAGGAGGAGAAGGGGACGACAGAGGATGAGATGGCAGGATGGCATCACTGACTCAATGGACGTGAGTTTGAGTGAACTCCACGAGTTGGTGATGGACTTGGAGACCTGGCATGCTGTAATTTATGGGGTCGCAGAGAGCCAGACATGACTGAGTGACTGAACTGTACTGAACTGAAGTCTGAATCAAGCTCTGAAGAATGCACACTATCCTTGGATATTCCACAGGACCCTCAAGATAAACATATTCAAAACTATACTGAGTATCCTCCCTCAAAAATATGCTCCCCCGCAGATTTCCACTTCCTCATTATCTATTCTTCTATTATCATTTATGACCTCCCATGTTTATTATACTACATGTTCTATGACAGCAAAACTTCTTCTGTTTTGTTCTCTACTCTATTCCCAATAAATAAAACAGTTACTGGAGATGTAGGAGATGCTTAATGAAGTTATCCAAAAAATGAATAAATCAAATCAATTTCAGTTCAGTTCAGTTCAGTTCAGTTGCTCAGTCGTGTCCGACTCTTTGCGACCCCATGAATCACAGCACGCCAGGCCTCCCTGTCCATCACCATCTCCCGGAATTCACTCAGACTCACGTCCATTGAGTCCGTGATGCCATCTAGCCATCTCATCCTCGGTCATCCCCTTCTCCTCCTGCCCCCAATCCCTCCCAGCATCACAGTCTTTTTCAATGAGTCAGCTCTTCACATGACGTGGCCAAAGTACTGGAGTTTCAGCTTTAGCATCATTCCTTCCAAAGAAATCCCAGGGTTGATCTCCTTCAGAATGGACGGGTTGGATCTCCTTGCAGTCCAATGGACTCTCAAGAGTCTTCTCCAACACCACAGTTCAAAAGCATCAATTCTTTGGTGCTCAGCCTTCTTCACAGTCCAACTCTCACATCCATACATGACCACTGGAAAAACCATAGCCTTGACTAGACGGACCTTAGTCGGCAAAGTAATGTCTCTGCTTTTGAATATACTGTCTAGGTTGGTCATAACTTTTCTTCCAAGGAGTAAGCATTTTCTAATTTCATGGCTGCAGTCACCATCTGCAGTGATTTTGGAGCCCCCAAAAATAAAGTCTGACACTGTTTCTACTGTTTCCCCATCTATTTCCCATGAAGTGATGGGACCAGATGTTCTTCGTTTTCTGAATGTTGAGCTTTAAGCCAACTTTTTCACTCTCCACTTTCACTTTCATCAAGAGGCTCTTTAGCTCCTCTTCACTTTCTGCCATACGGGTGCTGTCATCTGCATATCTGAGGTTATTGATATTTCTCCCGGCAATTTTGATTCCAGCTTGTGTTTCTTCCAGCCCAGCTTTTCTCATGATGTACTCTGCATATAAGTTAAATAAGCAGGGTGACAATATACAGCCTGGACGTACTCCTTTTCCTATTTGGAACCAGTCTGCTGTTCCATGTCCAGTTCTAACTGTTGCTTCCTGACCTGCATACAGATTTCTCAAGAGGCAGGTCAGGTGGTCTGGTATTCCCATCTCTTTCAGAATTTTCCACAGTTTATTGTGATCCACAGAGTCAAAGGCTTTGGCATAGTCAATAAAGCAGAAGTAGATGTTTTTCTGGAACTCTCTTGCTTTTTCCATGATCCAGTGGATGTTGGCAATTTGATCTCTGGTTCCTCTGCCTTTTCTAAAACCAGCTTGAACATCAAAATTTACAAGTTCTTCTAACTGACCCTCAGTAACTTAAAATTGGCCTTTCCCATCTATTGATTTATAAAAGTTTATCTTGATTACTGCAACAGTCTCTTAAATGCTTTATCTTTCTTCAGTCTTTTCACCAGCATTTCTGCCCCTACACTGTTTACAAACATGATTCTAAAATGAAAATATCAACATGTCATTACTGTGATTAAAATCGTTCATTGACTGTCTACTACCTTTAGGATAAAATCCAAGTATCATGTCAGTTCTTCATTTCTTTCCCTTTCCCCTCTTCAGCCTTGTGTATTAATCATCCTGAACTTCTTTCAGTTATCTGAACAGAACAGTCTTATGTGCCCTTCCAAAGAAAGGTTTCCCAATAGGTCTTCCTTGGCACTATCCTCCTCCTACTGCCAAACTAACCAAATCAGAACACAACCTCCAACAATCTCCTTTATCATGGTTTTTTTGTTGTTGTTGTTGTTCTTTCAGTTTTTCACTTTTACAGGTTAGTGAAAAATGAAAGTATTAGTTGCTCAGTCTTGTCTGACTCTTTGTGACCCCAGGGACTGTAGCCCATCAGGCTTCTCTGTCCATAGGATTCTCCAGGAAAGAATACTGGAGCAGGTAGCCATTCTTCTCCAGAGTATCTTTCAAGCCAGGGATCTATCCCAGGTCTCTTGCATCTCTTGCACTGCAGGCAGATTCTTTACAATCTGAGCCACCAGGTTCTCACGCTCCAATTCCCCTGCCCTAATCATCCAAAGGCAAGGTACAAAATACCTTTAAACAACCTCGATTCTCCAGAACCCACTGCAATGTTCCAAACTAGCCAATCCTAAACCTGTTTACCTTGCCTTGCTACTTCTTCCTATAGGAACCATAATAAAGGTTCCTGCCATGTTTTCCTATGGCTCCTTCTGTCTCTTAACCTACTCTTGGTGATTCCCCACATGGCATGACGTGGTATGCCCTTTCCTGCTGGGAACTGTGAAACAAAGTGTCTTTCCAATAGCAATCATCTCCCCATCTGTTGTCATCAACATGCCTAAATAATAATAAAACCTACATTTTCAAACACCTACTTACATGTTCTTATAGTATCCCAGGTTACAGCTGTGTCTCTATGTCTTTCTCCAGTAATGCACTGTTTTACTTTTATTTTTTAAATTATGAAAGTATGATAACACACTTACAAGAGATTTGGGAAATATAGAACAAGGTTACACATAGTTCCACTATGTATTACAATTATTTTTTAAGTAGGTAAATTAAGATTCTTAGTTGGACTTTCAATATCAGATTCTCAAAAATTAATGGAATGAATATACAGAGAAGTAGAAGGATATAGTAAACCTGAAGAGCACTATGAGCCAATTCAATATAATTAAGATTTATACAATTTTCACACAACAGTAGGATAAAAATTCTATTCAAGTTCCCATAGATGTATGATCTTTTTAATGTGTTGTTGGATTCTGATTGCTAGAATTTTTGTTGCCAAGTGGGCTTTATCCCAGGGATGCAAGGATTCTTCAATATCCACAAATCAATCAATGTAATTCACCACATTAACAAATTGAAAAATAAAAACCATATGATTATCTCAATAGATGCAGAGAAGGCCTTTGACAAAATTCAACATCCATTTATGATAAAAACTCTCCAGAAAGCAGGAATAGAAGGAACATACCTCAACATAATAAAAGCTATATATGACAAACCCACAGCAAACATTATCCTCAATGGTGAAAAATTGAAAGCATTTCCCCTAAAGTCAGGAACAAGACAACGGTGTCCACTTTCACCGCTACTATTCAACATAGTTCTGGAAGTTTTGGCCACAGCAATCAGAGCAGAAAAAGAAATAAAAGGAATCCAAATTGGAAAAGAAGAAGTAAAACTCTCACTGTTTGCAGATGACATGATCCTCTACATGGAAAACCCTAAAGACTCCACCAGAAAATTACTAGAGCTCATCAATGAATATAGGAAAGTTGCAGGATATAAAATCAACACACAGAAATCCCTTGCATTCCTATACACGAATAATGAGAAAGTAGAAAAAGAAATTAAGGAAACAATTCCATTCACCATTGCAACGAAAAGAATAAAATACTTAGGAATATATCTACCTAAAGAAACTAAAGACCTATATATAGAAAACTATAAAACACTGATGAAAGAAATCAAAGAGGACACTAATAGATGGAGAAATATACCATGTTCATGGATCGGAAGAATCAATATAGTGAAAATGAGTATACTACCCAAAGCAATTTACAAATTCAATGCAATCCCTATCAAGCTACCAGCCACATTTTTCACAGAACTAGAACAAATAATTTCAAGATTTGTATGGAAATACAAAAAACCTCGAATAGCCAAAGCAATCTTGAGAAAGAAGAATGGAACTGGAGGAATCAACTTGCCTGACTTCAGGCTCTACTACAAAGCCACAGTCATCAAGACAGTATGGTACTGGCACAAAGACAGACATATAGATCAATGGAACAAAATAGAAAGCCCAGAGATAAGTCCACACACATATGGACACCTTATCTTTGACAAAGGAGGCAAGAATATACAATGGAGTAAAGACAATCTCTTTAACAAGTGGTGCTGGGAAAACTGGTCATCCACTTGTAAAAGAATGAAACTAGATCACTTTCTAACACCCCACACAAAAATAAACTCAAAATGGATTAAAGATCTAAATGTAAGATCAGAAACTATAAAACTCCTAGAGGAGAACATAGGCAAAACACTCTCAGACATAAATCACAGCAGGATCCTCTATGATCCACCTCCCAGAATTCTGGAAATAAAAGCAAAAATAAACAAATGGGATCTAATTAAAATTAAAAGCTTCTGTACAACAAAGGAAAATATAAGCAAGGTGAAAACACAGCCTTCTGAATGGGAGAAAATAATAGCAAATGAAACAACTGACAAACAACTAATCTCAAAAATATACAAGCAACTCCTGCAGCTCAATTCCAGAAAAATAAACGACCCAATCAAAAAATGGGCCAAAGAACTAAATAGACATTTCTCCGAAGAAGACATACGGATGGCTAACAAACACATGAAAAGATGCTCAACATCACTCATTATCAGAGAAATGCAAATCAAAACCACAATGAGGTACCACTTCACACCAGTCAGAATGGCTGCGATCCAAAAATCTGCAAGCAATAAATGCTGGAGAGGGTGTGGAGAAAAGGGAACCCTCCTACACTGTTGGTGGGAATGCAAACTAGTACAGCCACTATGGAGAACAGTGTGGAGATTCCTTAAAAAATTGCAAATAGAACTACCTTATGACCCAGCAATCCCACTTCTGGGCATACACACCGACGAAACCAGAATTGAAAGAGACACATGTACCCCAATGTTCATCGCAGCACTGTTTATAATAGCCAGGACATGGAAACAACCTAGATGTCCATCAGCAGATGAATGGATAAGAAAGCTGTGGTACATATACACAATGGAGTATTACTCAGCCATTAAAAAGAATTCATTTGAATCAGTTCTGATGAGATGGGTGAAACTGGAGCCAATTATACAGAGTGAAGTAAGCCAGAAAGAAAAACACCAATACAGTATACTAACACATATATATGGAATTTAGGAAGATGGCAATGACGACCCTGTATGCAAGACAGGAAAAAAGACACAGATGTGTATACCAGACTTTTGGACTCAGAGGGAGAGGGAGAGGGTGGGATGATTTGGGAGAATGGGAATTCTAACATGTATACTGTCATGAAAGAATTGAATCGCCAGTCCATGTCTGACGTAGGGTGCAGCTTGCTTGGGGCTGGTGCATGGGGATGACCCAGAGAGATGTTGTGGTGAGGGAGGTGGGAGGGGGTTTCATGTTTGGGAACGCATGTAAGAATTAAAGATTTTAAAATTTAAAAAAAAATAAAAAAGAGAAAAAAAAATTAAATTAAATTAAAAAAAAAAAAAGTTCCCATAGATGTAAACTAGGAGACATTGGAATATATCCAGGGACATAAGTGAAGTGGAAGTCATTCAGTCGTGTCCCACTCTTTGCGACACCATGGCCTATACAGTCCATGGAATTCTCCAGGCTAGAATACTAGAATGGGTAGCCTTTCCCTTCTCCAGGGTCCAGGGACATAAAACAAGGTATAAAAATTTCATGGTATAAAGGTGCTGAAATCATACAGTCTGTTCTCTTATCACTCTGGAATTATTTTAGAAATAAATATCAAAAGATATTTGAAAATAACCCACATATTTTCAAGTGCAATGTGGCATTTACCAAAAGTTCTTTGACTTAGCCACTGAAAACCTCAATAAAGTTAGACGACTGAAAAAAACAGAGGGTGACTGCAGAGAAGAAACTATTTTGGTGAGAAATTAATACCCAAATGAGAAATTAATACCCAAGATACTTTTAAAAATCCCATGTATGTGGTAATCCAATTTTCAATGATGAATATATCTAAAATGCCCTAAAGAAGGAAAATCACAAAATATCTGCAATAGAATAAAAATGAAGAGAATTTATCAGAACTTGTTGCATGCAGCTGAAGCTTCTCAGTGCAATTAAATACAATGTGGAGTCTTGAATAATGTGTGAAAACAAATAATGGACACTAGCATAAAATTTTGTGAAATGTGAACAAAATCTGCACTTCAGTTAGTAATACTGTAATCACATGTTAATTTTCTGGCTTTTTTAAAAAACATAATATTTAAAGTCTCAGAACTGGATTAAAAGTTTCAAGCCTGATTTGAACTTTTTTTAAAAAATCATTAAGATAATAAGTTTTCTAGAATTTCAGCAGTAATACTAGATGCCAAAATACATGGAACTATGTCAATGTTTTGAGTGAACATAAATTAAAAATCTAGCATTTTATTCATACTGAGTCAAACAAGTGGAATCAAAATGTCATAAATATTTTAGATAGGCAAAATCCATAAATTTTCCAAAATATATATTATACACACTATTTATACATATATATATACACATATATATACACATACACACACACACACAAAAGGCTTGAGAAAGAACAACAACGTTAAAAAAGAGACAGAGAAATCAGAACACAGAAACTAAATGAAATGAGAAGACTGAATACAAAATAGAAAAAACGTCATCATATAATCCAGTTGTTTTCAGACATGCCTGCTCCTTAGAAACACATCTGGAGCTTTGGAAAACAAAAGCGGTACCTTAGCAATTGTATTTGTTTTTTTTAATTTCAAGAAAATTCTGATATACATTTAATTTTTTTAAGTGATTACAGGATTTTCTATTAAATGGTAGCTTTAGTGATTCTATTATTTTCTGTTGATCAACCATGATACAGTCACATTAAAACAAATCATTATATAATCAAAATAGTAAAATATGTTTATCAGTTTTCACAATCAATAGGCAGACAAACATAAAACATAATTGGAATTTCCAGTCATAATTGAAATATGATGAACCTAACAGTATAAAATAATTACGTACTAATTGGGGGATTAAGTAGAGTGATATGGTAAGTGGAAGAGCATACATGCACATGTTTTCATCCACTCAGCGAGTCTATGTCACTTGGTTCAGTTGAATTCAGTTGAGCCGTTCAGTTGTGTCTGACTCTTTGCGACTTCATGAACCACAGCACTCCAGGCCTCCCTGTCCATCACCAACTCCCGGAATTCACCCAAAACCATATACACTGAGTCAGTGATGCCATCCAACCATCTCATCCTCTGTCGTCCCCTTCTCCTCCTGCCCTCAACCTTTCCCAGCAACAGGGTCTTTTCAAATGAGTCAGCTCTTCACATCAGGTGGCCAAACCATTGGAGTTTCAGCCTCAACATCCGTCCTACCAGTGAACACCCAGGACTGATCTCCTTTAGGATGGACTGGTTGGTTCTCCTTGCAGTCCAAGGGACTCTCAAGAGTCATCTCCGACACCACAGTTCAAAAACATCAATTCTTCGGCACTCAGCTTTCTTTATAGTCCAACTCTCACATCCATACATGACTACTGCAAAAACCATAGCCTTCACTAGATGACCTTTGCTGACAAAGTAATGTCTCTGCTTTTTGACATGCTATCTAGGTTGGTCATAACTTTCCTTCCAAGGAGTAAGTGTCTTTTAATTTCATGGCTGCAGTCACCATCTGCAGTGATTTTGGAGCCCAGAAAAATAAAGTCAGTCACTGTTTCCACTGTTTCCCAAAATTTGCCATGAAGTGATGGGACTGGAGGCCATGATCTTAGTTTTCTGAATGTTCAGCTTAAAGCCAAATTTTTCACTCTCCTCTTTCAATTTCATCAAGAGGCTCTTTATTTCTTCTTCACTTTCTGCCATAAGGATGGTGTCATCTGCATATCTGAGGTTATTGATATTTCTCCAGGCAATCTTGATTCCAGCTTGTGCTTCATCCAGCCCAGCGTTTCTCATGATGTAGTCTGCATATAAGTTAAATAAGCAGGGTGACAATATACAGCCTTGATGTAAGTATTCCTTTTCCTATTTGGAACCAGTCTGTTGTTCCATGTCCAGTTCTAACTGTTGCTTCCTGACCTGCATACAGGTTTCTCAAGAGGCAGGTCAAATGGTCTGGTATTTCCATCTCTTTTAGATTTTTCCACAGTTTATTGTGATCCATACTGTCAAAGGCTTTGGCATAGTCCATAAAACAGAAATGTTTTACTGGAACTCTCTTATGTTTTCCATGATCCAGTGGATGTTGGCAATTTGATCTCTGGTTGCCAGTATTCTTGCCTGGAAAATTCCATGGATGGAGGAACCTGGTAGGTTACAGTCCATGGGGTCGCAAAGAGTCAGACATGACTGAGCAACTGAGCGACTTCACTTTCACTTTCCTCTGCCTTTTCTAAAACCAGCTTGAACATCTTGAAGTTCATGGTTCACATAAGCTGAAGCCTAGCTTGGAGAGTTTTGAGCATTACTTTACTACTGTGTAGATGAGTGCAATTGTGCAGTAGTTTGAGCATTCTTTGGCATTGCCTTTCTTTGGGATTGGAATGAAAACTGACCTTTTCCAGTCCTGTATCCACTGCTGAGTTTTCCAAATTTGCTGGCCTATTGAGTGCAGCACTTTCACAGCATCATCTTTCAGGATTTGAAATAGCTCAACTGGAATTGTATCACCTCCACTAGCTTTGTTTGTAGTGATGCTTTCTAAGGCCCACTTGACTTCACATTCAAGGATGTCTGGCTCTAGGTGAGTGTGAGTGATCACACCATCGTGATTCTCTGGGTCATGAAGATCTTTTTTGCACAGTTCTTCTGTGTATTCTTGCCACCTGTTCTTAATATCTTCTGCTTCTGTTAGGTCCATATTATTTCTGTCCTTTATTGAGCCCATGTTTGCATGAAATATTCCCTTGGTATCTCTAATTTTCTTGAAGAGATCTCTAGTCTTTCCCATTCTATTGTTTTCCTCTATTTCTTTGCATTGATCGCTGAGGAAGGCTTTCTTATCTCTCCTTGCTATTCTTTGGAACTCTGCATTCAAATGGGTATATCTTTCTTTCTCTCCTTTGCTTTTCACTTCTCTTCTTTTCAGAGCTATTTGCAAGGCCTCCTCAGACAGCCATTTTGCTTTTTTGCATTTATTTTTCTTGGGGATGGTCTTGATTCCTGTCTTCTGTACAATGTCACGAACCTCCGTCCATAGTTCATCAGGCACTCTGTCTGTCATATCTAGTCCCTTAAATCTATTTCTCACTTCCACTGTATAATCATAAGGGATTTGATTTAGGTCATACCTGAATGGTCTAGTGGTTTTCCCTACTTTCTTCAATTTCAGTTTGAATTTTGCAATAAGGAGTTCATGATCTGAGCCACAGTCAGCTCCCGGTCTTGTTTTTGCTGACTGTATAGAGCTTCTCCATCTTTGGCTGCAAAGAATATGATCAGTCTGATTTCGGTACTGACCATCTGGTGATGCCCATGCATAGAGTCTTCTCTTGTGTTGTTGGAAGAGGGTGTTTGCTATGACAAGTGCGTTCTCTTGGCAGAACTCTATTAGCCTTTGTCCTGCTTCATCCTGTACTCCAAGGCCAAATTTGCCTGCTACTCCATGTAACTCTTGACTTCCTACTTTTGCATTCCAGTCCCCTATAATGAAAAGGACATCTTTTCCGGGTGTTAGTTCTAGAAGGTCTTGTAGGTCTTTATAAAACCGTTCAACTTCAGCTTCTTTAGCATTACTGGTTGGGGCATAGACTTGGAATATCGTGATAGTGAATGGTTTGCCTTGGAAACGAACAGAGATCATTCTGTCATTTTTGAGATCGCATCCAAGTACTGCATTTGGGACTCTTTTGTTGACCATGAGGGCTACTCCATTTCTTCTGAGGGATTCCTGCCCACAGTAGTAGATATAATGGTCATTTGAATTAAATTCACCCATTCCAGTCCATCTTAGTTCACTGACTCCTAGAATGTCAATGTTCACTTTTGCCATCTCCTGTTTGACCACTTCCAATTTGCCTTGATTCATGGACCTAACATTCCAGGTTCCTATGCAATATTGCTCTTTATAGCATCATTTGGTTCACATTTACATTTAAGATAAATTATCAGTATGTATGATCCTATACTGTTTTCTTAATTATTTTAGGTTTATTTTGTGTAGGTCTTCTCCTTCTCTTGTGTTTCCTGCCTAGAGAAGTTCCTTTAACATTTGTTGTAACGATGGTTTCATGGTGAGGAATCCTATTAAACTTTGCTTGTCTGGAAAGCTTTTGATTTCTCCATCAAATCTGAACAAGAGTCTTGCTGGGTAGAGTATTCTTGGTTGTAGGTTTTTTTCCTTTTATCACTTCAAATTTATTGTGCCACTCCTTCTGGCTTGTAAAAAAAGCCAGATTTCTGTTGAGAAATCAGCTGATAACTTTATGGGAGTTCCCTTGTATGTTATTTGTCCTTTTTCCCTTGTTGCATATTTTATCTTTGTCTTTAATTTTTGTCATTTTGATTACTATGTGTCTCAGTGTGTTCTTCCTTGGGTTTATCTTGCCTGGGACTCTTTGTGCTTCCTGGACTTGGTTGACTATATCCTTTCCCATGTTAGGGAAATTTTCAGCTATTATTCTTCAAATATTTTCTCAGGTCCTTTTTCCCTTCTCCTTCCAGAACCCCTGTAATGTGACTGCTCATGGGTTTAATGTTGTCCCAAGCATCTCATAGGCTGTCTTCACTTTTTTCATTATTTTTTCTGTATTCTTTTCTGCAGCAGTGATTTCCACCATTCTGTTCTCCAGATCACTTATCCGTTCCTCTGCCTCAGTTATTCTGCTACTGATTCTTCGTCTCTAGTGTACTGTTATCTCTGTTCATTTGTTCTTCAGTTCTTCTAGGCGTTTGGTAGACATTTTTTGCATCTTCATTCTTTTTCCAAGACCCTGGATCATCTTCACTATCACCACTCCTAATTCTTTTTTCTGGAAGATTGCCTATCTCCACTTCATTTAGTTGTTTTTCTGGAGTTTTTTCTTGTCCCTTCATCTGAGACATAATGTTCTGCTTTTTCATTCTGAGTAACTTTTGTAATGTGGCTTTTGTTCTAGCCATTGTAGGAGTGTGGTTCTTCTTGCTTTTTCTGTCTTCCTTCTGGTAGATGGGGCTAAGGGCCTTGTGTAAGCTTCCTGATGGGAGGGACTGGCAGTGAGAGAAACTGGGTCTTGTTCTGGTGGGCAGGGCCATGCTCATTAAATCTTTAATCCAATTATTTGCTGATGGGTGGAGTTGTGCTCCCTTTCTATTAGTTGTCTGGCTTGTGGCAACCCAGCCCTGGGGTCTATGAACTCTGTGTGGGGTTAATGGCAACCTCCAGAAGGACTTACGCCAAGAGGCATTTTCCAGGACTGCTGCCAGTGCCATCATCCCTGCAGAAGCCACTGCTGACCCACATCTCCACAGGAGACTCTCCAACACTAGCAGGTAGGTCTGATTCGGTCTCCTGTGGGGTCTCTGCTCCTTTCCCTTGGGTCTTGGTATATGGAAGATTTTGTTTGTGCCTTCCAAGAGTCAAGTCTCTGTTTCCCTCAGTCCTGTGGAAATCCTATAATCAAGTCCTGTTGCCTTCAAAGTCAGGTTCTGTGGGGATTCCCAGTCCCTTTGCCAGATCTCCTAGCTGGGAAGCCTGACGTGAGGCTCAGAATCATCACAACAGGGAAGAAGGAGAACTTCTTTGGTATTATTGTTCTCCAGACTGTGGGTGGCCTAGCTGGCAGGTAGAGGATTTTATCATGTTTGCACCCCTCCTACTGTCTCAATGTGGCTTCTTGTCTTTGGACATGGGGTATCTTTTTTTGGGACATGAGGTTCCATCATCATCCTGTCAATGGCTGTTCAACACCTCATTACGATTTTGGTGCTCTTGCAGGAAGAGATGAGTGCATGTTCTTTTACTCCACCATCTTGAACTGGAAACTTTGCACTGTGTTTTTATTGTACCATAGACTCCCTCAATCTGGCACTGAATTCACTAGGCTACAATTGCGGATTTAAAATTTGTGAAGGGACTGAAGATATCACTATTCTTCTTTACATGCCCAATATCTGGTAACACCGATGTCATATTTAGCTCAATATTTGTCTTATTAAAGAATATATAAATATTTGTAAAAACATAGAAAATAGATGCTTAATCAGCATTTTATAACTGGCAAATCTGGCAATTTGGACAAAAAGCTTTTAAAACAACATAATCCTGAAACAAGAATTGATGCTTTTGAATTGTGGTGTCAGAGAAGACTCTTGAGAGTCCCTTGGAATGTGAGGAGATCCAACCAGTCCATCCTAAAGGAGATCAGTCCTGGGTGTTGAGTGGAAGGACTGATGCTAAAGCTGAAACTCCAGTACTTTGGCCACTTGATGCGAAGAGCTGACTCACTGGAAAAGACCCTGATGCTGGGAAAGATTGAGGGCAGGAGGAGAAGGAGACGACAGAGGATGAGATGGCTGGATGGCATCACCAACTCGATGGACATGGGTTTGGGTGGACTCCGGGAGCTGGTAATGGACAGGGGGTCCTGGTGTGCTGTGGTTCATAGGGTCACAAAGAGTTGGACACAACTGAGTGGCTGAACTGAACTGAATCCTAAAACAAAATAATTTTCATAAACCAAAATATTTCCTGGAAATTTAGTCATCTTTACCAGAAATATCTCAGCTTTCTCCTAATGTTCCTTTTGCTCTTTTCCCTAATACTCATTTAATAAGTATTTTAATATCCTTCCCTTAATCTCTCCCGTCTCAAACTCTCAACTCACTTCCTGATAAGCTCTACAATCCTACGAATAGAATTGGAAATCAGTATGATTCACATTCTCTGTGGTTTTCCACAGATGTGATAGTCAAATATTTCAGAAAAAAATCTATAAAATATGTTTTATCCCTGTTTTCTGAAATCTTTGAAGTATGGGAGAAATAAAGCAACATTTTACTGAAAACAAACTGAGTTATCATCTCAAGAGTCTGAAGTTCAGAGGTCCTCAAATTTTTTATGGGAATAAGTAATCTAGAGGAGCATTTAGACTAGACTCAATCAGCTGCATGAATAAAACCATTAAAAAATCTTGATACTTTAACGTAAGCTGCTGCTGCTGCTGCTGCTAAGTTGCTTCAGTCATGTCCGACTCTGTGTAACCCCATAGACGGCAGCCCACCAGGCTTATCATAAATGGTTATACCATCGTTAACTCTGTGCCAATAAATATCTTATTAGCCAAACATTTTCTAGACTACATGCTGCTCTTCAATACCCTAAAATAAGAATTAATGCTTAAAGAATTTCACTTAAAAATATCACCATTAAAAATTTTATGGATTGAGAGAGACTCTAAAGTTGTGAACTATCAGAAAAATAATAATAAAACCATTTTGTTATGCAGGTTTGTCACAAAGAGATTTCAAATAAAATATTTCTGATAGAACTAGTGCAATTTTGAATATTTGGTTCTTCATTGTTCTCTGGGAGTGACATGGAAGTAAGAAGACTGGAATATTTAAGTTCCTTTCTAGCTAGGGATAATCATACATTCCTATCAAATATTCAAGTGCAAAGAAAAAGTAAAACACATACCAAAGCTTTGTCTACCACGATATGCATTTCTAGATAAAGAGGAATTAAATCAGTTGAAACAGTTGATTCTGGCTAGAAAAAAGAACAACAACATTTAAAGACTTGAAAACTTTCACAACTTGTTTATTCTAAACTTTTAGAATATTTACACCTTTATTTAATCATAGTTGAAATATATACACTTAAATTATAAGACGATGTTTTGATATACTTATGCAATGTGAAATAACTGCCACAATCATGCTAATTAACATATCAACTCTCATATAGTTACCATTTTCTTTTTTCTTGTATGTGCGCATGTGTGTGTGTGGTAAGAGCACATAAGATCAACGCTCTCAGAAAATTTAAATTTTACAATACAGTATTGCTTACTACAGTTATGCTACTGTTTATTAAATTTCCAGAACTTACTTATTTGCATAGATCAAACTTTATACCCTTTAACCAACATTTCCCTGTTCCTATTGGCCTGCAGCCTCTGACAAATACCACTGCACTGTGTCTATGGGTTTGACTATTGTAGATTCCACACAAAAGTGAGATGTAGTATTTGTCTTTCTGTGTCTGGCTTATTTTACTAACATAATGTCCTCAGTTCAGTTCAGTCATTCAGTCTTGTCTGACTCTTTGCTACCCCATGGGTTGCAGCATGCCAGGCTTCCCTGTCCATCACCAACTCCCACAGCTTACTCAAATTCATGTCCATTGCATTGGTGATGCCATCCAACTATCTCATCCTCTGTTGTCCCCTTCTCCTGCCTTCAATCTTTTCCAGCATCAGGGTCTTTTCCAATGAGTCTCCTCTTTGCATCAGGTGGCCAAAGTATTGGAGTTTCAGCTTCAAAATCAGTCCTACCAATGAATGTTCAGGATTGATTGCCTTTTAGGATTGACTGGTTTGATCTCCTTGCTGTCCAAGGGACTCTCAAGAGTCTTCTCCAACACCACGGTTCAAAGCATCTATTCTTCAGCACTCAGCTTTCTTTATGGTCCAACTCTCACAACCAAACAAGACTACTAGAAAAACCATAGCTTTGACTACATGTACTTTGTCGGCAAAGTAATGTCTCTACTTTTTAATATGCTGCCTAGGTTGGTCATAGCTTTTCTTCCAAGGAGGGTCTTTTAATTTCATGGCTGCAGCCACCATCTGCAGTGATTTTGGAGCCCAAGAAAATAAAGTCTTTCACTGTTTCCATTCTTTCCCCATCTATTTGCCATTTAGTGATGGGGCTGGATGCCATGATCTTCGTTTTTTCAGTGTTGAGTTTTAACATCCTCAAGATTCATCCATATTGCCAAAAATGGCAGCACTTTCTTCTTAAGGCTGAATAACATTCCACTATATTGATAAATGTACATAACAATTTATTTAATCATTAATTTATCCAGATACTCAGATTGGTTCATATTTTTGCTACTGCAAATAATGCTTCAGTGAACACAGGCATGCATATATGTTTTCAAGTCAGTGCATTTGTCTTCTACTAAGAAGAATTATGATTTCGGGTCTTATATTCAAGTCTTTAATCCATTTTGAGTTTATTTTGTGTATTGTATAAAACAGTGATCAATTCATTCTTTTGTATGTCACTGTCCGGTTTTCCTAATACCATTTATTGAAAAGTCTGTCCTTTCTCAATCATATATTTTTGGTTCTTCTGTCATAAATTTATTAACCATATATATTTGGGTTTATTTCTGTCTGTTCAGTTTATTTATAGTCTGTTCCACCAATCTGGGTATATCTTTTCATGTCAGTATAATATTATTTTAATGAATATAGTTTTGTAATATACTCTGAAATCAGAGAATCTGAAGACTCCAGCTTTGTTTCCTTTCTCAAGATTGCTTTGTTATTTGGTGATTGTAGTTCCATACAAATTTAAGGATTATTTTCCTGTTTCTTTGAAAAATGCCATGGGAATTTTATAGGGATTGCATTGAATATGTAGATTGCTTTGGGTAGTATGGAAATTTTAACAACCTTGATTCTCCCAATCCATGAGCATGGAATATCTTTCCATTTGTTTGTGTCTTCTTCAATTTCTTTCATCTATATCTTGTAATTTTCAATATAGAGTTCTTTCACTTCCCTGGTTAAATTTATTCCTAGGTATCATATTCTTTTTGATGCATTGTAAATGGGTTGTTTATTTCTACTTTTGACAGTTTACTAGTGGTGTATAGAAACACAACAGATTTCTGTACATTCGTTTTGTATCCTGCAAATTTACTGAATTCGTTTATTAGTTTCAACAGTCTTTCTGTTATGGAGGCCTGTTAGATAATCATCAAGACTGCAGCCTGAGAGGCAGACTTCTAATTACATGCACATATATTGGTTAAATGTAATGTTTCCCAGACACTTCAGAGGGTAAGTGCTATCTTTGAGTACTCCATCTGCCCTAGTTTTTAAAAGTATTACCCCAGTTTTTGAAGCTGCCCTCCAGGGAATGCTCCTTGATTGCCTGGCTCTGGTGGCTAGGGGGCTTGCATTTCTGAGACACAAAGGACTACAACTATTGAAGAGATGGCTCTTGGCAAGCTGCAAATCCCAGAGCACTGTGTAGATAACATACTGAGGAAGGCTTCAGGTTTAGCACACATCCAGTGCAAACGACAGAGCTTCTCTCAAGGAATGCAGTCTGTGGACACCATCTTGGCATACTCCCTTTGCCTCGCTCCAGCTCTCCAATATCTCCCAGAAAAGAGCATATACACTTATTTGGAGCCTCAGGTTTTATGACTGCTGCTGAGGAAACACTGCTAGATATCCTGGAGAACAGTGCATACACTTGCAATCCCACGGGACTATATACATGTGCATACTTTCGAAAGCAGCTGCCTGAAGATCTAGTTTCCAAACAACCAGAATCTATGTACTAAGCATCTCCCCTTCAAGACACTAATATGCTGCTTCGATAAGCACAAAGTTTTGAGAGATGACAAAGAGCTGGAGCAGGGTTGAACAACAAGTTTCACTCTTACTCAAGGACATGCCAAGATTAGGAGAGGTGGTTTTTCATCTACTGTATAAAAACCAACACAGAAAGTCAAGCAAGATGAAAAAACAGAGGACTGTGTTCCAATTGGAAGAACAAGATAGAAAACTCATTAAAAGAAAAAAACTCAATGAAATGGAGACATGTAATTTACCTGATAAAGAGTTTAAAGTACTTGTCTTAAAGATGCTCACTGAACTGGAGAGAAGAGTCAATGAATATAGTGAGAACTTTAACACAGAGAGAGAAAATAAAAGAAACTATCAAAGAGTAGTCACAGAACTGTAGAATACAATAACAAGTGGAAAATACAGTAGAAAGAGTCAACGGTGGAGTAGGTGAAGCAGAAGAAAAAAACTCAGTCAACCCAAAGAAAATGCAGTGGAACTCAATCAGAGAAACAAACAGAAGAAAGTATTTAAAATAGGAAAGATAGCATAAGGGGCTACAAAATAATAAACTAACAAACATTTGCAATTACAGAAGTCCTAGGAGAAGAAGAAGGGGTAGAAATTTTGTCTGTAGAGACAATGATTGAAAACTTCCCTAACATGGGTAAGAAAACAGACATTTGGACTAGGGAAGCCCACTATCTTTTTTAAAAATGCAAAGATCCCCACTCCAAAGCACATTATAATTTTAATGTCAAAAGTTAAGTAGAAGGACAATGCTAAGAGCCGCAAGAGAAAATGTTTTACATACAAGGGAATTGCTATAAGACTATTAGCAATTTTTCAGCAAAAAACTCTGCAGGCCAGAAGAGAACAGCACAATATATTCAGAATGCTAGAAAAAAATTCTATCTCTTCTTCAACTCTGAATAATAAAGCTTCCAAATTTTATAGACAAAGATAAAAGAGTTCATCAATATTAAACCAGTCTGACAAGAAATTTTAAAGGGACTTATTTTAGTTGAAAAGAAAGTGTACTAATTAGTGATAAGAAAATAACTTTGAAACAATGAAGATAAAAAGGTAACATATCAAAACATTTGAGATACAACTAAAACAGAAGAAAACTTGTAATATAAATGCTTAACTTAAATTTATACCTGAAGAAACTAGATAAACAGGAGCAAACTAAAACCAAATCTACCCAAAGGATGAAATATGAAATAGAAATTAGAGAACAGAGTTGTTATCAAGACGGATGAGTAAATAGATCCTGAGCTCAACTCCTCCCACAACCACATCAAAATCACAACTATCTTCAGAATAACCATGCATGAAAAAGACTGGAACTTACCAGAAAGGATCTCCTACAACTAAAGATATCAAGAAGGAACCAAAGAGACAGGCAGGAGGAGCAAACTCACAAAATAATGAAACTTCATAACTCCCAGAATGGCAACCTACAAACTGGAAAATAATTATACTACACAGATTATTCCACGGGAATAAGAGTTCTTGAGCCCCAGGTCAAGCTCGCTAGTCTGGGAAGTAGCACTAGAAGTCCAGCACTGGGAAGATGAGCCCCTTCAATGCATTTTGCTTTGAAGGCCACTGGAGCTTAATTTCAGGATCTTCACAGGACTAGGGGATAAAGAGACGTCAGTCCCAAGAGCACACACAAAATCTTATGTGCACCAGAACCCAGGGCAAAAGAATATGACAGGTGCCTAAGCTAGACCCACCTACTGATTCTGGAGGTACGGCTGCAGCTCACTGTTGGGAGCCAGCGTGAGGAACTCCGCCCATGGCAAAGGTCATAAGGAAGGAAGCTTGGCATACGCAAAGGCGTGATCAAGCCTCAGGAAACCCCCTGTTCCTGAGCATCTACCCCCAAAACCAGAGTACTTTACGGGGAGCTCTCCCCCATAACCATTTCTCTCAGAGAAGGAGTTAACTTGCAGCTCCAAGTTAATAAAAATTCCTGGGCGTGATAAGAGTGTTTCAACTTACGAACTCTGAAGGTTCTCTGGCCTGCCTTATCAGGCTCGTCCGGCCACATGTGATTGTTTACAGCCTCCCAATTGTGAGAGGCACGGGATGTTTTAAAACTTTCTAAATACAGGCTCTTTTGAGAAGTTAGAAGATCATTAGTATAGTATTAGTGGGTTGATTAGGAATTATATTGGTGAAGGGTTTTTTCATTTGTCGTGCCAATAATTACTGCTAATTCCCTGCCCTGGGTGTGACAAGGATGTCTCAGGTCAAACCTCTCTGCTGACAGACTAGCTTGTGTGACAACCTCTCAACCATAAACAGCACAGAGAGTTTGGAGTATTAGCATATGGCTTTTTTCATTGATGAGTCAATGATTGCCATCAGGCCTCCATATCCTTAGGTACCTGGGAATATATTAATCAATGTATTTGGAATATAGAAAAGGAAATATAGTAGTTTTTAGTTAATGAATTTTCTCTTTTGTTATAGATCACTGTACTTTGTTATAAATCACTATAAATCACTGTGTCCTTGCTATGCAAAAATGTAACTTTATCACTATCTTAAGACTAAATAGATCTTAAGGGAAACATTGGTGAAGGGCTTACATTTGTTGAGCCAATATTTGCTGCTAACTCTCCATATTCCTGCCCTTATAATGACTATAACTAGCATATAGGAGAAATAAGTATTAACCTTTAAGATTAATCATGTTAAACTTTAGGTTAAGTAAATTCCTTTCTTGATTGTAACTCACTACACCCTCACCCTATAGGTATGCAACTTTATTTGGAGGGTGGCACCTGATTTAAGAAAAAATCACCCCTGGAAAAATAAGTTTTCTGGTTAACTGACTGGTATCAGAAAGGGCCATAAAATGTCAGCAGACTTCATGACCAGAAGATGATGAAACTCATAAGACCTTTGTATAATTTTATATGAAGCACCTGATTGTGACAAGGGTTAGGTCTGCTGACCCCCGCGTGACTCTGTATTCATCCCTATGCATAACAAAAAGGTATATAAACAAACCTGAAAAATAAAGAAATCGGATCAGTTTCTGGAAAGACTGATACCCCCATGTCGTTCTTTCTTGCTCCTCATTTTTCTGGCTGAATTCCCATCTGGAGCATGGATGCTATTCCACATAATCCAAGTTATTCAGCCTCTTTTTCTCCACTAATCTTCCTACTACACTATCCATTTCTAATCTCTCTATATATCTGTAATTAAATATGTATTTTTCCAAGGACGCCAACTCCACCCCACCTTCGAATTACCCTGCATTCACCGGGGCTGGACCCCGGCAGCTCACATTGGTGATATAACCACTGACAGTAGGCATATTTGGAAACATTCAACCATGTGAACACTGCTACTAGTGGCTGCAATCTTGACACATTAACATCAAGACCTACTTAAGACCTGGAATGCACATGATATCTCCTACAGAAGGCCACTTCTCCAAAGTTGAGAAATCTAACTAACCTACCACATACATAAAAACACAAATAGCAATTTAGATTTTTTTTAATGAATCAAAAAAAAATACATTACAGTAGAAGGAATAAGATAAAATTTCAAAAGAACTAAGTAGAAATAGACAACCCACCCAAGAAAGAGGGCAGAGGAATGACTATAACGTGACCAAAGAACTAAGGAGGACAAGAGATGCACAGAGCAAGAAGTTAGAAGTTCTTAACAAAGAAGTAGAAAAAATAAAGAAAGAAAGAATGACCACAGACGAAGAATAACTGAATGTCCAAGGAGCAGTGGCTCTGCAGGCACAGGAGGGCCAAGAGGAGCCACTCCATGTTCAAGGTCAGGAGGGGCAGCTGTGAGGAGATTCCCCCATCCAAGGTAAGGAGCAGCGGCTGCGCTTTGCTGGAGCAGCCGTGAAGAGATACCCCACGTCCAAGGTAAGAGAAACCCAAGTAAGACGGTAAGTGCTGCAAGAGGGCATCAGAGGGCAGACAAACTGAAACCATAATTACAGAAAACTAGTCAATCTAATCACACGGACCACTGCCTGGTCTAACTCAATGAAACTAAGCAATGCCCTGTGGGGCCACTCAAGACAGGCGGGTCATGGTGGAGAGGTCTGACAGAATATGGTCCACTGGAGAAGGGAATGGCAAACCACTTCAGTATTCTTGCCTTGAGAACCCCATGAAAAGGCAAAATGATAGGATAACTGAAAGAGGAACTCCCCAGGTTGGTAGGTGCCCAATATACTACTGGAGATCAGTGGAGAAATAACCCCAGAAAGAATGAAGGGATGGAGCCAAAGCAAAAGCAATACCCAGCTGTGGATGTGACTGGTGATAGAGTCAAGGTCCAATGCTATAAAGAGCAATATTGCATAGGAACCTGGAATGTTAGGTCCATGAATCAAGGTAAATTGGAAGTGGTCAAACAGGAGATGGCAAGAGTGAACATCAACATCCTAGGAATCAGCGAACTAAAGTGCCCTGAAATAGGTGAATTTAACTCAAATGACCATTATATCTACTACTGTGGGCAGGAATCCCTTAAAAGAAATGGAATAGCCATCATGGTCAACAAAAGAGTCCGAATGCAGTACTTGGATGCAGTTTCGAAAACAACAGAATGATCTCTGTTCATTTCCAAGGCAAATCATTCAATATCACAGTAATTCAAGTATATGCCCAAACCAGTAATGCTAAAGAAGCTGAAGTTGAACAGTTCTATGAAGACTAACCAGACCTTTTAGAAATAATACCAAGGAAAGATGTCCTTTTCATTATAGGGGACTGGAATGCAAAAGTAGGAAGTCAAGAGTTACATGGAGTAGCAGGCAAATTTGGCCTTGGAGTACAGAATGAAGCAGGGCGAAGGCTGATAGAGTTTTGCCAAGAGAATGCACTTGTCATAGCAAACACCCTCTTCCAACAACACAAGAGACGACTCTACACATGTACATCACCAGATGGTCAACACCGAAATCAGATTGATTATGTCTTTTGCAGCCAAAGATGGAGAAGCTCTATACAGTCAACAAAAACAAGACCAGGAGCTGACTGTGGCTCACATCATGAATTCCTTATTGCCAAATTCAGACTTATATTGAAGAAAGTAGGGAAAACCACTAGACCATTCAGGTATGACCTAAATCAAACCCCTTATGACTATACAGTGGAAGTGAGAAATAGATTTAAGGGATTGATCTGATAGAGTGCATGATGAACTATGGACGGAGGTTCGTGACATTGTACAGGAGACAGGGATTAAGACCATCCCCATGGAAAAGAAATGCAAAAAAGCAAAATGGCTGTCTGGGGAGGCCTTACAAATAGCTGTGAAAAGGAGAGAAGCGAAAAGCAAAGGGGAAAAGGAAAGATATACCCATTTGAATGCAGAGTTCCAAAGAACAGCAGGAAGAGATAAGAAAGCCTTCCTCAGTGATCAGTGCAAAGAAATAGAGGAAAACAACAGAATGGGAAAGACTAGAGATCTCTTCAAGAAAATTAGAGATACCAAGGGAACATTTCATGCAAAGATGGGCTTGATAAAGGACAGAAATGATATGGACCTAACAGAAGCAGAAGATATTAAGAAGAGGTGGCAGGAATACACAGAAGAACTGTACAAAAAAGATCTTCACAACCCAGATAATCATGATGATATGATCACTAATCTAGAGCCAGACATCCTGGAATGTGAAGTCAAGTGGGCCTTAGGAAGCATCACTACAAACAAAGCTAGTGGAGGTGATACAATTCCAGTTGAGCTATTTCAAATCCTGGAAGATGATGCTGTAAAAGTGCTCCACTCAATAGGCCAGCAAATTTGGAAAACTCAGCAGTGGCCACAGGACTGGAAAAGGTCAGTTTGCATTCCAATCCCAAAGGAAGGCAATGCCAAAGAATGCTCAAACTACCGCACAATTGCACTCATCTCACATTCTAGTAAAGTAATGCTCAAAATTCTCCAAGCCAGGCTTCAGCAATACATTACCGTGAACTTCCTGATGTTCAAGCTGGTTTTAGAAAAGGCAGAGGAACCAGAGATCAAATTGCCAACATCCACTGGATCATCAAAAAAGCAGGAGAGTTCCTGAAAACATGTATTTCTGCTTTATTGACTGCATCAAAGCCTTTGACTGTGCAGATCACAATAAACTGTGTAAAATTCTGAAAGAGATGGGAATACCAGACCACCTGACCTGCCTCTTGAGAAACCTATATGCAGGTCAGGAAGCAACAGTTAGAATTGGACATGGAACAACAGACTGGTTCCAAATAGGAAAAGGAGTACGTCAGGCTGTATATTGTCACCCTGCTTATTTAACTTATATGAAGAGGACATCATGAGAAACACTGGGCTGGAAGAAGCACAAGTTGGAATCAAGATTGCTGGGAGAAATATCAATAACTGCAGATATGCAGATGACACCACCCTTATGGCAGAAAGTGAAGAACTAAAAAGCCTCTTGATGAAAGTGAAAGAGGAGAGTGATAAAGTTGGCTTAAAGCTCAACATTCAGAAAACGAAGATCATGGCATCTGGTCCCATCACTTCTTGGGAAATAGATGGAAAAACAATGGAAACAGTGTCAGACTTTATTTTTCTGGGCTCCAAAACCACTGCAGATGGTGATTGCAGCCATGAAATTAAAAGACGCTCACTCCTTGGAAGGAAAGTTATGACGAACCTAGATAGCATATTGAAAAGCAGAGACATTACATTTCAACAAATGTCCATCTAGTCAAGGCTATGGTTTCTCCAGTGGTCATGTATGGATGTGAGAGTTGGACTGTGAAGAAAAGTGAGTGCCGAAGAATTGATGCTTTTGAATGTGGTGTCGGAGAAGACTTAAGAGTCCCTTGGACTGCAAGCAGATCCAACCAGTCCATTCTAAAGGACATCAGTCCTGGGTGTTCTTGGGAAGGACTGATGCTAAAGCTGAAACTCCAGTACTTTGGCCACCTCATGCAAAGTGTTGACTCATTGGAAAAGACTCGGATGCTGGGAGGGATTGGGGGCAGGAGGAGAAGGGGACGACAGAGGATGAGATGGCTGGATGGCATCACCAACTCGATGGACATGAGTTTGAGTGAACTCTGGGAGTTGGTGATGGACAGGGAGGCCTGGTGTGCTGCAATTCATGGGGTCGCAAAGAGTCGGACATGACTGAGCGACTGTACTGAACTGAACTGACAGTAGATTAAATGCTACAGAGGAATTGATCAGTGAGCTGGAAGAGAGTAGGGGAACTCACTGGTGATGACCAGAAAGAAAAAAGAATGAAAAGAAATGAGGACAGTTTAAAAGATCTCGGGGCAATACCAAGAGCCCTAATATTCACATTATAGGGGTCCCAGAAGATCACAGAGAGAAAAAGTCTGACAAATATTTGAATAAATAATACCTGGAAACTTCTGAAAGCTGAAGAATGAAACAGTGAAGCACAGAGACTATCATACAGGATTAACCCAAAAAGGAAAAACCAAGATATATTATAATCAAAATGAAAAAAAAAAATTGAACATAAAGAGAAAACAGTAAAGGCAGCAAGAAGAAAAAAATCAACTAATATAAGAGCATTCCCTTAAGGCTATCTGCTGATTTTTCAGCAGAATCTCTTCAGGCCATGAAAAAATTGACACCATATATTTAATGTGATACAAAAGAAAAAGCTAAAACTAAGAGTACGCTACCAAGCAAGACTTTCATTCAGACTTGATGGTGAAATCAAAGGGTTTACAGACAAGTAAAAACAAAAAGAAATCAGCACAATCAAACCAGTTTTACAACAAATGGTAAAGGAACTCTTCTAGACAAAAAAAAATAAAAATAAAAGGCTACAACTAGAAATAAGAAAATTACAAAACTTCATCAGCAAAGGCAAACATACAGTAAGGGTAGGAACTCATACATACACAGAGTAACTGGGAAGGTTAAAAGACAGAAGTAAAATCATCTGCATCAACAATGAGCAGTTAAGAGATACACAAAACAATCAAATGTAAAAATGTGATATTGAAAACAGTAATTGTGAGAAGAGAGTACAAATGCAAGTTTATTTAAATGCATTTAAAATTAAGGTATCAGTAACATGAAATAATCACATATATACACAGACCTCGTGTTACCTCCGGAGAAGGCGATGACACCCCACTCCAGTACTCTTGGCTGGAAAATCCCATGGACAGAGGAGCCTGGTAGGCTGCAGTCCATGGGGTCGGTGAGGGTCAGACACGACTCAGCGACTTCACTTTAACTTTTCACTTTCATGCACTGGAGAAGGAAATGGCAACCCACTCCAGTGTTCTTGCCTGGAGAATCCCAGGGACGGGGCAGCCTGTTGGGCTGCCATCTATGGGGTCACACAGAGTCGGACACGACTGAAGCGACTTAGCAGCAGCAGCAGTAGCATGTAACCTCCAACACTTTGGCCACCTGATGCGAAGAACTGACTCATTAGAAAAGACCCTGATGCTGGGAAAGACTGAAGGCAGGCGGGGAAGGGACAACAGAGGATGAGATGCTTGGATGGCATCACCGATGCGATGGACATGAGATTGAGCAAGCTCTGGGAGTTGGTGATGGACAGGGAAGCCTGGTGTGCTGCAGTCCATGGGGTCGCAAAGAGTCAGACACAACTGAGGAACTGAACTAACTGACCCACAGATAAAAATCTACAATAGATATACATACAAAAGAGAAAACAAATTCTAAACATACAACTAAAAATACTCAACAGTCATCAAAACACAAGCAGAGAGTACAAAAGAGGAAAAACGAACAAAGATTTACAAAACAAATCCAAAAACAATTAACAAAATGGCAACAGGGACTTTAATATTGATAATTATCTTAAATGCAAAGAAATTAAGTGTTCTAACCAAAATACATACAGCAATTGAATAGATACAAACACAAGACCTGTATAAGTGCTGTTTACAAGAGTCTTGCTTCAGATCTAGAGAGACACACAAACTGAAAGTGAGGGGATTGACAAACATATTCCACAAATGGAAATCAAAAGAAAGCTCAAACAGCAATACTTATATCAGATGAAATAGACTTATTTAGAAACAGACTTAGAATAAAAACTGTTATAGGGGACCAAAAAAGGACACTACATAATAATCAAGGGATCAATACAGTACAAAGATATAAAATTATAAATATATATGCACCTAATCAATAACCTCAGATATGCAGATGACACCACCCTTATGGCAGAAAGTGAAGAGGAACTAAAAAGCCTCTTGATGAAAGTGAAAGAGGAGAGTGAAAAAGTTGGTTTAAAGCTCAACATTCAGAAAACTAAGATCATGGCATCTGGTCCCATCACTTCATGGGCAATAGATGAGGAAACAGTGGAAACAGTGTCAGACTTTATTTTAGGGGGGCTCCAAAATCACTGCAGACGGTGACTGCAACCATGAAAGTAAAAGACGCTTACTCCTTGGAAGAAAAGTTATGACCAACCTAGATAGCATATTGAAAAGCAGAGACATTACTTTGCCAACAAAAGTCCGTCTAGTCAAGGCTATGGTTTTTCCAGTGGTCATGTATGGATGTGAGAGTTGGACTGTGAAGACGGCTGAGCGCCTAAGAATTGATGTTTTTGAATTGTGGTGTTAGAGAAGACTCTTGAGAGTCCCTTGGACTGCAAGGAGATCCAACCAGTCCATTCTAAAGGACATCAGCCCTAGGATTTCTTTGGAGGGAATGATGCTGAAGCTGAAACTCCAGTACTTTGGCCACCTCATGCGAAGAGTTGACTCATTAGAAAAGACTCTGATGCTGGGAGGGATTGGGGGCAGGAGGAGAAGGGGACGACAGAGGATGAGATGGCTGGATGGCATCACTGACTCGATGGACGTGAGTCTGAGTGAACTCTGGGAGTTGGTGATGGACAGGGAGGCCTGGTGTGCTGCAATTCATGGGGTCACAAAGAGTCAGACATGACTGAGCAACTGAACTGAACTGAACATAGGAGCACCTCAATATATGACAAATATTAACAGATAGAAAAGGAGAAGTCAACTGTAACACAAGAGTAGTAGGGAACTTCAACACCCCACTTATATCAATAGACAGATCATCCAGACAGAAAATCAATAAGGAAAACATAAGCCTTAAATAACACAACAGACCAAATGAACCTAATTGATATAGAGAGAGCATTCCATCTGAAAGAACAGAATACATGTTCTTTTCAAGTGCATATGGAACATTCTGCAGGATAGATCACATGGTATGCCACAAAACAAACCTCAGTAAATCTAAGTAACAGGCATCTTTTCTGACCACAGTTCAATGAGACTAGAAATCAACTACAAGAAAAACACTACAAAAACAAAAACACATAGACAGTAAACAGTATGCTACTAAACAACCAATGGATCACTGAAGAGATCAAAGAGAAAATCAAAATGTATGTAGAGACAAATGAAAACACAAGGATACAAAAAGAGAAATGAAAATGAAAACATAAGGATCCAAAACCTGTAAATGCAGCAAAAGTAGTTCTAAGAAGCCAGTTTATAGCAATGCATGTTTACCTCAGGAAACAAGAAAAGTCTCAAATAAACAACAGAACATTACACCTAAAGCAATTAGAGAAAGACCACCATATAAAATCCAAAGTTAGTGTAAGGGAAGAATTCATAAAGATCAGAGCAAAATAAATGAAATAGAAAGTGAAACTAAAAGCTGACTCTTTGAAAAGATAAACAAAATTGATAAACCTTTAGCCAAAGTCATCAAGAAAAAAGGGAGAGTATCCAAATGAATAAAATCAGAAATTAAAAAAGAGAAGTTACAATTGACACCAGAGAAATACAAAGGATCATAAGAGACTACTAAGAGCAGTTAAACATCAATAAAATAGAAAGCCTCAAAAAAAAATAGATAAATTATTAGAAAGGCGCAATCTTCCAAGACCAAACCAGGAAGAAACAGAAAATATAAACCAAACAATCAAAAGTATTAAAGTTAAATCAAAAAAAATAAATAAATAAAATATAAAGTTAAATCAGCGATTTTAAAACTCCAAACAAAGCATAAATGTTCATCAGTGATACTGGTCTGTAATTTTCTTTTACTGTATCTCTGCTTGGTTTTAGTATCAGGGTGATGATGGCCTCATAGAATGAGTTTGGAAGTGTTCTTTCCTTCGCAATTTTTTGGAATAGTTTCAGAAGGATATGTGTTAACTCTTCACTAAATGTTTGGTAGAATTGTCCTGTGAAGTCAGCTGATTCTAGACTTCTGTTTTTGGCCACACAGTGCAGCATATGGTATCTTAGTTCCCTGACCAGGAGTTGAACCTGCACTCCCTGCACAGAAAGCAAGGAGTCTTAACCACTAGACCACCGTGGAACACTGATGCAAAAATCCTCAACAAAACAGCAGCAAACCAAATCCAATGATATATTAAAAGAATCATACATCATGATCAAGTGAGATTTACTCCAGGGAGACTAACGAGTTTTCAATATTTGCAAATCAAGCAGTGTGATATACAACGTTAACAAACTGAAGATAAAAACTTATGATCATCTCAATAGATGTAGAAAAGGGTTTTGATAAAATTCAACATTGACTTATCATTTAAAGAAAACTCTCCAGAAATTGAGCATAGAGAATCTTTTCTACCTCAACATAATAAAGACCATATATGACAAATTTGGCTCAGACAGTAAAGCATCTGCCTACAATGTGGGAGACCTGGGTTCAATCTCTGAGTCAGGAATATCTCCTGAAGAAGGAAATGGCAACCCACTCCAGTATTCTTGCCTGAAAAATCCCATGGACAGAGGAGCCTGGTAGGCTACAGCCCATGGGATTGCAAAGAGTTGGACACAACTGAGCAATTTCACTGTGACAAATCCACAGCTAACATATATTCAGTGGTAAAAAGCTGGACACACTCCTTGCAGGATCAGGAATAAGAGAACGATGTCCACTCACACCACTTATATTCAACATGATTTTGGAAGTCTTGGTCACAGCAATCAGAGAATAAAAAGAAATAAAAGTAACCTAACTTTGAAGAGAAGAAGTAAAACTGTCACTGTCCGCAGATGACATGTTACTATTCATAGAAAATCCTAAAGACACTACCAGAAAACTATTTGAGCTCATGAATGAATTTGGTAAAATTATAAGATACAAAATTAATACACATAAATCTGTTGCATTTTATATACTAACAACAAAAGATTAGGAAAGAAATTAAGGCAACAGTCCTATTTACCACCACATGAAAAAGAATAAAATACCTAAGAATAAACCTACATGATAAGTCAAAAGACCTATATTCCAAAATCTTTAAGATGCTAATGAAAGAACTTGAAGACAGAACAAACAGATGGAAAGATATACCATGGTCTTACACTGGGAGAATCAATACTGTCAAAATGAACATATTGCCTGAGGCAATCTACAGATTCAGTGCAATCCCTATGAAATCACCAAGACATTTTATACAGAATTACAACAAAAAAATTTTAATTCATATGGAAATACAAAAGACCCTGAGTAGACAAAACAATCTAGAGAAAGAAAAAAGGAGCTGGAGGAAATCACATTCTGTCTTCAGATTATACTATAAAGTTACATAATCAAAACTGTATGATACTGGCACAAAAATAGACACACAGATTACTGGAACAGAATAGAAAACCCAGAAATACACCCATGCACTTATGGTCAATTAATCTAGGACAATGGAAGCAAGAATATAAGACAGAGAGAAGACAGTCTCTTATTAATAAGTGGTGCCAGGAAAACTGGACAGCTGCATGTAAAACACTGAAATTAGAACATTCTCTAACAACACATACAAAAATAAATTTACAGTGGATTAAAGACCTAAATGTAAGACTGGGTACTGTAACACTTCTAGAGAAAAACACAGGTATGACACTCTTTGACACAAATCAAAGCAATATCTTTTTGGAGCCATTTATTTGAGTCACGGAAATAAAAACAAAAATAAACAATTGGGACGTAATCAAACTTCTAACCTTATAAACTTTTGCACAGCAAAGGAAACAATAAACAAAACAAAAAGACAACCTATGAAATGGGAAAAATATTTGTAAACAATGAAACCAACAAGGGATTAATCTCTAAAATGTACAAATAGCTCACAGAGAGCAATATTAACAAAAACAACTCAATCAAAAAAATGGGAAGAAGACCTAAATAGACCTTTCTCCAAAGAAGACATAAAGATCACCAATAGGCACATGAAAAGATGATCAACATCCTAATTGAAATGCAAATCAAAACTGAAAAGAGGTACTACCTCACACTAGTCAGAATGGCCATCATTAAAAAGTCTACAAATAACAAATTCTGGAGAGCGTATGGAGAAAAGAGAACCCTCTTACATTGTTGCTGGGAATGTAAACTGATACAGCCACTATGGAGAATAAACAGTATGGAGATTCCTTTAAAACGTAAAAACAGAATTACCATATGGTTCAGCAAATTCCACTCCTCAGCATATATCCACAAAAGATAAAAACTCTAATTCAAAAAGATACATGCACCTCAGTGTTCACAGCAGCACTATTTACCATAGCCAAGACATGGAAGCAACCTAAATATCCATAAATAGATAAATGGATAAAGAAGATGTGTTATATGTATATAAAGGAATATTAGTGAGCCCCCAAAAAGAATGAAATAATGTCATCTGCAACAACATGGATGGATGTAGGGATTATCACGTTAAGTGAAGTAAGTCAGAGAAAGACAAATATCACATGATATCATTTCTATGTGGATCTAAAAAAGTGATATAAATGAACAGGGAAGTATATTCAATTCTTCTAATAACCTATAATGGAAAAGAATCTGAAAAAGAATATATACATACATATGTATAACTGAATCATTTTGGCTGTACCCTTGAATCTATTTCAACATTGTAAACGAACTATACTCCAATAAAAATTTTAAAAATTGAAAAAACTACCATTATCCAGCAATTCCACTTCTGGGTCTTTATCCCAAGGAAACAAAAATCACCATCTTGAAGAGATTATCTGCACCCCCATGTTCAATGCAGTATTATTTAGAACAGCCAATACATGAAAATAACCTAAATGTCCATCAATTGATGAATGGATAAAGAAACTTGGTGCATGCATACATACACACACACACACACACATACACACAAAGGAATGCTACTGGCCATTAAAAGAAGGAAACCATGCCATTGCACTAACATGATTAGACCTTGAGAGCATTTTGCTAAAGGAAATGTCAGACAAAGAAAGACAAATACCATATGATCTCACTTATATGTGGAATCTTAAGGAAGAAAACAAATACAAAATACCAGACTCATAGGTACAGCTAAAAGGTTGGTGGTTGCCAGAGGTAGGTACTGTGAAGTGGGATAAATGGGTGAAGGTGATCAAAAAGTACAGATTTCCATTATAAGATAAATAAGTTCTGGAAATAGAATACACATCATGGTAATTATAATTAACAATACTTCAAGGTATATTTGAAAGTTTATTTGAATGTATATTTGAAAGTACACTAAGTGTTGTGATAAATGTTAACTACTTATTGTGGTGATCATTTCACAATAATTTATCAATTTATTATGCTGTATACCTTATACCAACACAATGCCAATTATATCTCAATAAAACTGGAGGAAAATTTTTAAGTAAAAATAGCTTTTAAAATATAGTAACATATTCTAGATATTTAAAAAGCACAACCAAAGACAAAATGTCCCATTACACAAAAATACAGTAAAAAAGGATCTGACAGAATTTGGCCAGAATATCAACAATGTCCACCATACTGGTTAATCTAAGCCATTATAGATTAACTCCTAAATTCTTAGAATGAAAATAAAATTGTTCACATTTAGTAAATAAAATTTCATTTTAAAATATATATGTGTCTGTGTGACAGCATTGAGTACTTTGGCACTCCATGTACACTTCAGCCCTGTATTATTTTAGATATAGGATTAGAAGCTATAACAGAGACACAAGATAATAATGGATTAAACAAGTTGGCATTTATTTCTCTCTTATATTAAAAGACTGAAGAGGCATGGTGATTTAGTCTTATAAATTCCTCAGGAGCAAGGTTCATTCTACCTTACTGCTCTGCTATGTACAGTATCATTGCCATCACTGTGAACTAGGATGTACCAATATGTTCACACTGCAGCCAGCAGAAAAGGGCAAAAGAGAAGAGGATAAGCTTTCTTCCTTTAGAACTCTATCTAGACGTGACATGTTACATCTGTCACATGTCAGTATCTATAACTTTGTCACAAAATTCTACCAAGGTGCAAGAGAGGTTGAGAAACGTAGTCTTAATTTTTACATGTCTGGCTAAATTCTGATGAGTTTGGTCTATTTTTTAAAAAACTGACAGAAGCCAAGGAGAACATATATTATGAACACTACCATATACTTCTTGTATAAACTATGCATATTAATGCCACTTTCACTTGGCAAAAATATTTTTCTCTTTCATAATTACTTTTGTGAGGACCAAAACATGCAGTTATACAGGTGAACAATTTACTTTGGCCATACATGGCAATTCAACTTATGACATTTTAATTATATCTATAATTTAATTAATGCTGATTTCTTGGTTATAAATGCAGATTTCATAAATATTTGATTAATTGATAATTTCCAAAAATAGAGAGATAAAAGCAGAAAGTGAGTTTTTAACATTTATATTGAATATGCAGTAATATGCACAGTTTATTTAGCCTTCAATTAAAATAAACAAATTTAACTTAAAAAAAAAAGTAAATGATCATTGCAAAGAGAAAAAGGTAATGTATGGTTCAAAGTAAATTGTTAAGGCTAAGAAAAGGTGAGAATGTTAAAGAAAAGTAGCTACAGCTATCTAACAGGTTAATAAATTTCTTTTAAAAATAAATAGAAACAATAACTGCCTTGAAAGAGTAATAAAACATACACAACTCACTTTTTCACCTATAAAAATGTAATGGTCCATTGGGTTTTGTTCTGTGTCTTGGTTATTTTCAGTAAGAACTGCAAATTCATTCTTTTCATTCCCTAATTTGTAAAGAAGATGCTGAAATTCAAATGCAGATTCCAGAGGCTCAATTCCGTAAGAAACATTTTCAAACTGCAATATTCCTCTGTAAAATGAAGGACAAAAATTTACTGCTTTTAATTCTATTTTATAATTCTAATTTTAACTAATTCTATAATTAATTCTATATTATAAAACTCTGACAGAATTCCAAAAAGAGGATGAGGAGGAGGAAGGAAAGAGGGGAAGGAGAAGAAAGAAAAGATACAGATGTTTTTGGGCTCTGTATTTTGTCCCACACTCTGTATTTTGGAGATGACTCTGAAGAGACCAAAAATAAAAATTTTCCCAATTCTAAAAACAAACTATCCATCTAATTTTCTTTATAGTCATAAACATAGTTGAAATTATTAAATCAGAAATTACATCATCAGTTTCTAAGGTATGCAACAGTACTGTGTATACAGCATTACTGTGATCAAGTCATTCCCCTGTCCTCCAAGTCAGTGATTTAATGAAAGCAATAGCATATAGAAATCTGTAAAGATTTTGATCTTTTTTTCACTACAATTATTACATTGCTTATATAACAAAAGGATACATAATGAGCAATTTTATCCATAAAATAAAATTTAGCAGTAATTATAAGGCATTTATGAATTTTGTTTATATACATAATCTGAATAAGAAATTTAAAGTAACAAAGAGTAAACAACTTTTATAAGTATTCTTCCCTGAATATAGGTAACTATATAGTGACTATTCTCTAAAAACCAAATTTTAGAATTCCATGTAAAAAGCACCAAGTAAAATTCGTTTGTGAAAACAAGGATCCTACACTACAAAAATGAAGATGAAGAATGTCCTGACAGAATGGAAAGCCCTCCAAGCACTAAGGAGGAAACTTTACAATTCTTAGAGAGTTTAAGACAGTGATATTACTAGAAAAAAATGAGTAAGTACTGTAATAATTATTATTTGTTTATACAGAAGTGATTCCTCTCTCTGCAGATGATTTCCTGTGTGAAAGGGCATGCTTCATTTATGCATTTTTATATCTTCAAACACTAGTCTAGTAACTGGTACAAAAATATTTGCTGAAACAAAAGCTACCCAGAACTTAGCTCCTCCAATTTGTTATAGTCAAACTTGTTCATCTGTCATTTCCCCAATAAAGAAAAAAAGCAAGGACACCAGGAAGTCTAAACTTTCAAGGAAGTTGTGACAAGTCTCTGGTCTGTCTGGAAATTGAGGAGAAATAAGAGAAGAAACATATTCAGAGGAATATATCATTCAGTGATATGATGGGAATATCCACATAGGAATAGTCTCCACATGGAAATCCTCCACCAGCTCCACACTTAGAATAAACTAGCCAGTTCACTGCAGCCAAATATCACAACTATGGTGTTTGCATATCAAGGACAAAATACATAACCTCAGTCCAGAGCACGTGCTCAGTGTGACAAAAGAATTCGGATATCCTTCAATATATCCCTGGTAGTAGCACTGAGCCTAGGAGGGAGAAAGTAAAGTAGTTACCTAGGAGTTGAAGAAACTTTCTAATGACTTCTTAACTTTTTATACTTAGAACTTTCTAAATACTTTTCATAGGCTCTATACTGTTTATATCATTGTGAATAAAAAGACGGTCAGAAAAAAACGTCTCCCCAGGTTCGCCACTTTCACTATATTAATGCTGCTTTTCAGATCAATGCTTGGGATTATTAATTTACACCGTTTCCAAAGTTTTATACCATATTTTAGGTAAAATTATTTTCCAAAATACAAATTTAGGTCATTAACTAAAAGACAAAGATTGTGACTCTGGATATTCTTTAAATTCTGATAGTCTGCTAAAAAGAGATGTCTAAAATTTAAGGTCACAAAAAAAAAAATTGAAGACCTAGAAAAAGATATACCACACCAACACAAACCAAAAGGATAACTCTGAAGCAATACTAATATTGGAAATGTAAACTTTAAGGCAAAAAGCATTACTAGAGATAAAGAGGGACATTTCTTAATGATAAGAGTTTCAATTCACCAGGAAGATATAAATATTCCAGATTTGCATTCACTTAATAACATAAATTCAAAACATAAAAAGTCAAAAATGAAATAATAATAAAAATTAATGCATAATCATACTACCGATTTTCAAGCAGACATTTCTGTCAGTAACAGGTAAGTCTAGCATTCAGAATCTATAGAGGACTTGAATAGAATGTTAACCTCACAGAGATAGAATACTACACTTTAAAACTATATGTAATATACTTTTCTTGCAGAGTTCTTTTTTAACTACATTTTATTGAAGCATATAGTTAATTTACAGTGTAGTAGTAGCTTCAGGTGTACAACAAAGTGATTCAGTTATACATACATACATATAAATGTACTCTTTTTCAGACCCTTTTCCATTATAAGTTATTACAAGACACTGAATATACTGTGCTATACCAGTATAGATCCTTGTCATTTATCTATTTTATAAATAATCACATGTATATATCAATCCCTAAGTCCTAATTTATCTCCCCCTCCATCATCCTTTCTGGTAATCACAAGTTTTATTTTTATATGTCTGTGAGTCTATTTCCATTTTGTAAATAATTTCACTTATATCATTTTTTAGATTTCACATATAAGTAATATCACATGATATTTGCCTTTCTCCATCTTTTTTCACTTAACATATAAGTCCCCAGGTCCATCTTTGTTGCTACAAACGGCATTACATCATTCTTTTTTATGGCTGAGTAACATTACACTTTCTTTTTAAAGAACACATAATATTTACAAAAATGAAACAATATTCTGGGCCATGAAACACAACAAAAAACTTTAAAGGACTGAAATCACAACAAATTCAGTCTCTGACCACAATGCAATTAACATGGAGACACAGCAAACATCATTACAAACAAAAAAGGAAGATTATATAATTTCTACAATTTCATGGTGCTATATATTTTGGTATAAATCAATGTAATTTTTCTTATTAATGTACTCTTCTATGTTAGAAGTAAGGTCAGCAAGAAGGAGCAATATAAGGAAATTAATGGTCCTTTCCAATTAGAAGTAAAGTAATACATATCAATAATATTCAACAAATTTTTATTATATGCTATGTGATAGGCATTTTTTCTAGGCACTAGGGAGGCATCATTGAGTAAAACAGACCAAAAGCTCTGGTCAAATGAAGATTATATTGCACTGAGGGAACAATAAATAAAGTATATGATACATCATATATTCATAACCACTATGGAGAAAAACAAAACAGGAGAGGTAAAAGAGTATGAAGATTAAGAGTGCAATTTAAAATAGGGATTGGACTCCCCTGGTGGTCCAACAGTAAAGAGATCTGCCTGTCAATGAAGGGCACACAGGTCTGATCCCTGGTCCACGTGATTCCAGCAAGATTCCACATGCTGCAGGGCAACTAGGTCCATATGCCACACCCACTGAAGCACCTGCACCCTAGACCCCAAGCTCAGCAACAAGAGGAACCACCACAATGAGAAGCCTACCCACTGCAACTAGAGAGCAGCCCCCACTAGCTGCAACTAGACAAAGCCCACTTGCAGCAGTGAAGACCCACCACGGTTAAAAGTATAAATTTTTTAAAAAAAGTTTTTAAAAGTTTAAATCTGGACTACTCAAGGACTAATTGGATGGTTTTGAGCAAAGAACTGAATAAAATGAGAGAGAAAAACATTGTATCTTGCGAAAGAGCAAATATCTGGATCAGAGGAAATAGAGAAAAGTTCTTGAAAGGAGAACATGTCTGGTATGTTTAAGGAATAACAAGGAAGCCAATGTGACTTGAACAGAATTACCAATGTAAAGAGTAACAGGAAATGAGGTCACAGAGGTAAAGAGGATCAGCCTGTGTAAAGCCTGCAGGATATTAAAACGATTTTCACCATTTCACCCTATTTAAAGGTTTTTATTTTTTTGGGGGGGGGGGGTGCTGTGCTGGGTCTCTGTTGATGCATGTGGGCTTTCTCTTGTTGGTTTTCACTTTGTGGACAATAACTCATCCCATGAAGGCTTCTGAGTAGAGAAGCAACATGATCTGACCAGGTTGGTCTTTTTTCTTTTTTGATCTGAACAGCTTGCCTGGTGGCTCAGAGGTTAAAGCATCTGCCTCCAATGTGGGAGACCCAGGTTTGATCCCTGGGTCAGGAAGATCCCCTGGAGAAGGAAATGGCAACCCACTCAGTATTCTTGCCTGGAGAATCCTATGGACGAAGGAGCCTGGTAGGCTACAGTCCACGGGGTCGGACAGAGGAGCCTGGTAGGCTACAGTCCACAGGATCACAAAGAGTCGACACGACTGAGCGACTTCACTCACTCACTCACTCAGCTTTTATTGATAGGATTCATCTGGTTGTCATCCTGAGACCTGACCCAGGGAATGAGCAGTGTGGTTTGGTTCAGTTGAGTTCAGTCGCTCAGTCGTGTCTGACTCTTTGCGACCCCATGAATCGCAGCACGCCAATCCTCCCTGTCCATCATCATCTCCCAGAGTTCACTCAGACTCACGTCCATCGAGTCCGTGATGCCATCTAGCCATCTCATCCTCGGTCGTCCCCGTCTCTTCCTGCCCCCAATCCCTCCCAGCATCACAGTCTTTTCCAATGAGTCAACTCTTCTCATGAGGTGGCCAAAGTACTGGAGTTTCAGCTTTAGCATCATTCCTTCTAAAGAAATCCAGGGCTGATCTCCCTCAGAAAGGACTGGTTGGATCTCCTTGCAGTCCAAGGGACTCTCAAGAGTCTTCTCCAACACCACAGTTCAAAAGCATCAATTCTTCAGCGCTCAGCCTTCTTCACAGTCCAACTCTCACATCCATACATGACCACTGGAAAAACCATAGCCTTGACTAGACGGACCTTAGTCGGCAAAGTAATGTCTCTGCTTTTGAATATACTATCTAGGTTGGTCATAACTTTTCTTCCAATGAGTAAGTTCTAATTTCATGGCTGCAATCACCATCTGCAGTGATTTTGGAGCCCAAAAACATAAAGTCTGACACTGTTTCTACTGTTTCCCCATCTATTTCCCATGAAGTGATGGGACCATATGCCATGATCTTCGTTTTCTGAATGTTGAGCTTTAAGCCAACTTTTTCACACTCCTCTTTCACTTTCATCAAGAGGCTTTTAAGCTCCTCTTCACTTTCTGCCATAAGGGTGGTGTCATCTGCATATCTGAGGTTATTGATATTTCTCCCGACAGTCTTGATTCCAGCTTGTGTTTCTTCCAGTCCAGAGTTTCTCATGATGTACTCTGCATAGAAGTTAAATAAGCAGGGTGACAATATACAGCCTTGACGTATTCCTTTTCCTATTTGGAACCAGTCTGTTGTTCCATGTCCAGTTCTAACTGTTGCTTCCTGACCTGCATACAGATTTCTCAAGAGGCAGGTCAGGTGGTCTGGTATTCCCATCTCTTTCAGAATTTTACGCAGTTTATTGTGATCCACACAGTCAAAGGCTTTGGCATAGTCAATAAAGCAGAAGTAGATGTTTTTGTGGAACTCTCTTGCTTTTTCCATGATCCAGCGGATGTTGGTAATTTGATCTCTGGTTCCTCTGCCTTTTCTAAAACCAGCTTGAACATCAGGGAGTTCATGGTTCACGTATTGCTGAAGGCTGGCTTGGAGAATTTTGAGTATTCCTTTACTAGCATGTGAGATGAGTGCAATTGTGTGGTAGTTTGAGCATTCTTTGGCGTTGCCTTTCTTTGGGATTGGAATACAAACTGACCTTTTCCAGTCCTGTGGCCACTGCTGAGTTTTCCATATTTTCTGGCATATTGAGTGCAGCACTTTCACAGCATCATCTTTCAGGATTTGAAACAGCTCAACTGGAATTTTATCTCCTCCACTAGCTTTGTTCGTAGTGATGCTTTCTAAGGTCCACTTGACTTCACATTCCAAGATGTCTGGCTCTAGATTAGTGATCACATCATCATGATTATCTGGGTCATGAAGATCTTTTTTGTATAGTTCTTCCTTGTATTCTTGTCACCTCTTCTTAATATCTTCTGCTTCTGTTATGTCCAGGGCAAAGACTAATAGAATTTTGCCAAGAAAATGCACTGGTCATAGCAAACACCCTCTTCCAACAACACAAGAGAAGACTCTACACATGGACATCACCAGATGGTCAACACCTAAATCAGATTGAGTATATTCTCTGCAGCAAAAGATGGAGAAGCTCTATACAGTCAGCAAAAACAAGACCAGGAGCTGACTGTGGCTCAGATCATGAACTCCTTATTACCAAATTCAGACTTAAATTGAAGAAAGTAGGGAAAACCACTAGACCATTCAGGTATGACCTAAATCAAATCCCTTATGATTATACAGTGGAAGTGAGAAATAGATTCAAGGGCCTAGATCTGATAGATAGAGTGCCTGATGAACTATAGAATGAGGTTCGTGACATTGTACAGGAGACAGGGATCAAGACCATCTCCATGGAAAAGAAATGCAAAAAAGCAAAATGGCTGTCTGGAGTGGCCTTACAAATAGCTATGAAAAGAAGAGAGGCGAAAAGCAAAGGAGAAAAGGAAAGATATAACCATCTGAATGCAGAGTTCCAAAGAATAGCAAGAAGAGATAAGAAAGACTTCAACGATCAATGCAAAGAAATAGAGGAAAAGAACAGAATGGGAAAGACCAGAGATCTCTTCAAGAAAATTAGAGATACCAAGGGAACATTTCATGCAAAGATGGGCTCAATAAAGGACAGAAATGGTATGGACCTAACAGAAGCAGAGCAATGTGGAAGCAGGGAGATTATTTAGGAAGTTATCACAATAACCCAAACTAGATATGATCTTTACTTGAAAAACAGTGGTATCAGCAGACAGAGACAGAGGAAGAAGGTAGGTTCTAAGCACATAATTTGAAAGGTTGAATCAACAGGATTCACTGATGGATGAGATGGGGGTAAAACAAAAGAAAAAGATTTCAGTCTATGATTTTGGGTTCAGTAATATTTGTGCTTCTTTTTACTATTATTTAATTTCTATTCATTTATTCAACAAAATATAAACTAATTAAATTGTGCTGCAGAGTAGAATATACTGTCAGGCTAGTTCATCTTTAATTTATCAAGACTTCAAGAAACCCTAACAATGGGTGAAATGAGGCATACATAGGTCACTTTACATATATCCTCTGTGAATAAGGTCTTCTATATTAGGAAAGTATCCGTATAAAAAAGGTTTTTAAAAATCTTTAAAACATAAAATTTAAATCTTACCTGAATATTTGAAGATTGAGAATTCATAGATCCTTGATTATACATATAAACCATGAAATTATTTGCTAAATAAAAGCTGGATATATAAAAGAGTGAGAGAATTTTAAGTTATTCTTTTTGAAAAAAATGTAAAGCAGCGGTCAGCAAACTTAGCACCCTCAAAGCCGAATCTGACCTATCTCTGTGTTTGTAAATAAAATTTATTTGCATATAGCGACACCCATTCACTTACATACGGTTCATGGCAGCTTTCATGATACAACAGCAAAGATGAGTCATTTTGACAGAGCTATCATGCTCTTCAAACCCTAAAATATTTACTATCTGGGTCTTTAAAGAAAAAGACTGCCAATCCCTGACAAAGGTAGTATTTTCTTTTGACCTGTGTGTAATTTTTGTTTAAAGTAATATGCATTTACCCAAAATAATATTTCCCATCTTATTATACTCCTTTAAAAAATAAGGAAAACAAACTATAAGACAAAAGAAAACCATTTTAAAGTTTACAAAGATTAGAAATGGGTGTAGGATTTATAAGAGTTTTTTATTCTTTCATTCTTTCTCAATTTTACTATCATGAATATATATTACTATAATGAAGCAGAAGAGCATTCTGTAACAGTCATAGTTCAGCCTTCTCGGGTATCATTCCTTGCCCCCATTATGCTATTTTACTTATGCTTCCTCACCTGGTGCTCACTTCTCAATCCAATGTAATGTAACTAGACCACCCAGAGTAGCTTCTGCTGAGAATCTGCCATTAAAACTGATGCCATATAATGATCCCCTCATTGTCAAATCCAAAAAGAAAAAGCAGATTGAGTCAAATAAAACCATCTGATGCGCTTCACACTACTGACCATACTCCCCTTCTTCAAACCATCTGCTCTTCAACTTCAATCATACCATTTGCCCCTGATTTTTCCCTCATATCACCTTGTCTCCTTGTGTAAGTCCCTTCATCTGGATCCTTACTTCTTCACTTAAGTGTTTCCCTGGCATTCATTTTCTGGTTGTTTTTCCCTCTCATTAATATTTACCCCCACCTCTTTATCTTGTTCATTTCTGGTGCCTCATTTATACCTAATATATATTTTTAAAAGATGGCTCTGCAACCTACACTTCTCTCCCATGACCTAAAATAAATATAACTGGCTATTCAAGGTCTTCTGTATTTCATACAAATTTTAGGATTATCTATTATACTTCCTGAAAAATGTGTATTTTGATAGAATTGGACTGAAATAGTAGACTACCTTGATTAGTACAATGGACTTATCAATATTAAGTCTTCCAATGTGTAAGCATGGTGTACATTTCCATTTATTTGCATTCTCTTCTATTTCTTTATCAATGTCTTAGAGTTTTAAGAGTACAGGTCTTTCACCTCCATTAAATTTATTCCCAGGTATTTCTTTCTTTCTGATGCAATTGTAACTAGGATTTTTAAATTTATTTTTCTGATATTTCATTATTAGGGCATCAGTTCAGTTCAGTTCAGTAGCTCAGTTGTGTCTGACTCTTTGCGACCCCATGAATAGCAGCACGCCAGGCCTCCCTGTCCATCACCAACTCCCATAGTTCACTCAGACTCACATCCCTCAAGTTAGTGAGGCCATCCAGCCATCTCATCCTCTGTCATCCCCTTCTCCTCCTGCACCTAATCCCTTCCGCATCAGAGTCTTTTCCAATGAGTCAACTCTTTGCATCAGGTGGCCAAAGTACTGGAGTTTCAGCTTTAGCATCATTCCTTCCAAAGAAATCCCAGGGTTGATCTCCTTTAGAATGGACTGGTTGGATCTCCTTGCAGTCCAAGGGACTCTCAAGAGTCTTCTCCAACACCACAGTTCAAAAGCATCAATTCTTCAGCACTCACCTTTCTTCACAGTCCAACTCTCACAACCATACATGACTACTAGAAAAACCATAGCCTTGACTAGACGGACCTCTGATGGCTAAGTAATGTCTCTGCTTTTTAATATGCTGTCTAGGTTGGTCATAACTTTCCTTCCAGGGAGTAAGCATCTTTTAATTTCATGACTGCAATTACCATCTGCAGTGATTTGGAGCCCATAAACATAAAATCTGACACTGTTTCCACTGTTTCCCCATCTATTTCCCATGAAGTGATGGGACCAGATGCCATGATCTTAGTTTTCTGAATGTTGAGCTTTAAGCCAACTTTTTCACACTCCTTTCACTTTCATCAAGAGGCGTTTTAGTTCTTCTTCACTTTCTGCCATAAGGGTGGTGTCATCTGCATATCTGAAGTTATTGATATTTCTCACGGCAATCCTGATTCCAGCATGGGCTTCTTCCAGCCCAGCATTTCTCATGATGTACTCTGCATAGAAGTTAAATAAGCAGGGTGAAAATATACAGCCTTGATGTACTCCTTTTCCTATTTGGAACCAGTCTGTTCTTCCATGTCCAGTTCTAACTGTTGTTTCCTGACCTGCATACTGGTTTCTCAAGGGGCAGGTCAGTTGGTCTGGTATTCCCATCTCTTTCAGAATTTTCCACAGTTTATTGTGATCCACACAGTCAAAGACTTCGGCATAGTCAATAAAGCAGAAGTAGATATTTTTGTGGAACTCTCTTGCTTTTTCCATGATCCAGCGGATGTTGGCAATTTGATCTTTGGTCCCTCTCTGCCTTTTCTAAAACCAGCTTGAATGTCACAAAGTTCACAGTTCACGTATTGCTGAAACCTCTCTTGGAGAATTTTGAGCATTACTTTACTGGCGTCTGAGATAAGTGCAATTGTGCAGTAGTTTGAGCATTCTTTGGCATTGCCTTTCTTTGGGATTGGAATGGATCTTTTCCAGTCCTGTGGCCACTGCTGAGTTTTCCAAATGTGCTGGCCTATTGAGTGCAGTGCTTTCACAGCATCATCTTTCAGGATTTGAAATAGCTCAACTGGAATTCTATCACCCCCACTAGCTTTGCTCATAGTAATGCTTTTTAAGGCCCACTTGACTTCACATTCAAGGATGTCTGGCTCTAGGTGAGTCACACCATTGTGATTCTCTGGGTCATGAAGATCTTTTCTGTACAGTTCTTCTGTATATTCTCTTCTTAATATCTTCTGCTTCTGTTAGGTCCATACAATTGTCCTTTATCAAGCCCATCTTTGCATGAAATGTTCCCTTGGTATCTCTAATTTTCTTGAAGAGATCTCTAGTCTTTCCCATTCTGTTCTTTTCCTCTATTTCTTTGCATTGATCGCTAAGGAAGGCTTTCTTATCTCTTCTTGCTATTCTCTGGAACTCTGCATTCAAATGGGTATATCTTTCCTTTTCTCCTTTGCTTTTCGCTTCTCTCCTTTTTTTGTAAGACCTCCTCAGACAGCCTTTTTGCTTTTTTGCTTTTCTTTTCCATGGGGATGGTCTTGATTCGTGTCTCCTGTACAATGTCACGAACCTCATTCCACAGTTCATCAGGCACTCTATCAGATCTAGTCCCTTAAATCTATTTCTCACTTCCACTGTATAATCATAAGGGATTTGATTTAGGTCATACTTGAATGGTCTAGTGGTTTTCCCCACTTTCTTCAATTTAAGTCTGAGTTTGGCAATAAGGAGTTCATGATCTGAGCCACAGTCAGCTCCTGGTCTTGTTTTTGCTGACTGTATAGAGCTTCTCCATCTTTGGCTGCAAAGAATATAATCAATATGATTTCGGTGTTGACCATCTGTTGATGTCCATGGGTAGAGTCTTCTCTTGTGTTGTTGGAAGAGAGTGTTTGCTATGACCAGTGCGTTCTCTTGGCAAAACTCTATTAGCCTTTGCCCTGCTTCATTCCATATTCCAAGGCCAAATTTGCCTGTTACTCCAGGTGTTTCTTGACTTCCTACTTTTGCATTCCAGTGCATAGTAATAGAATAGATCTATACATTAATTTTGTACCCTGTACTTTTACTGAATTCATTTATTAGTTCTAATAGTTTTTTGGTGGCATCTCTAGGGTTTTCTGTGGTATCATGCCATTTGCAAATAGTGACTATTATAGTTCTTCCCTTCTGATCTGGATGTATATTGTTGTTGTTCTGTTACTAAGTCACGTCCGACTATTTCCATCCCCATGGACTGCAGCATGCCGGACTTCTCTGTCATTCACTATCTCCTGGAGTTTGCTCAAACTCATGTCCATTGAGTTGGTCATGCCACCCAACCATTTCATCTTCTATCACCACCTTCTCTTCCTGCCTTCAATCTTTCCCAGCATCAGGGTCTTTTCCAATGAGTTGGCTTTTTGCATTAGGTGGCTAAAGTACTGGAGCTTCAACTTCAGTATCAGTCCTTCCAATGAATACTCATGGTTGATTTCCTTCAGAAAATTATTTCTTTTTAATTGCTATGGTTAGGACTTCCAATACTATGATGAAGAATAGCAATGAGAGCAGGCATCTTTGTCTTGTAGTCTGAGAGAAAAAAGCTTTTAGCTTTTCATCATTGAGTATGATGTTAGCTGTGGGTTTATAAAAATGGCCTTTAACATATAAGTGAAGGGGATTAAGAGATATGAACTACCAGTTATAATACTATATATATTTTTTAATCTATAAAAATATATAGTCACTACACTGTACACCTGAAACTAATAAGATATTGTAAGACAACTGTACTTCAAACAGTCAATCAATCAGCCTTACTGCCACTGGACACTTATGGATATTCTCTGACACAGACTTGTCCTATTCCTTCACTGCCCCATCAAATCTCTACCATTGTGTCCAGTATCTAATTTTTTTCTGCCACCTCAGTTATATCTCAAAAAAAAAACCTCTTACACATTCAAAATTATGCTTCTTATTATATCTCATATAACTTTTGCAATAGCTTCATAATTGTCATACCATCCTAATTATTACGCAGGTAATTTCTAAAAATAGAGTATCCACATGCTTGATCCATCTCCCAGGCTCCAATTCCTTTATTTCTTACTACTGCTTATAGTTCTGATAATGTATTCAAATGCAATATGCATTCTCTCTTATGTACTTGAAAAGCTCTTTGAGTTGTCATTTACTATTCTTCCCTTCTGTCTAAAGGAGTAGGTTAACTCTTTTACTCAATGCCATTTTTTGGCATCTAATAACACAGCGAATCATTGCTTATATTTCTCTCCTGTCAGCCAAAATATTTCATTTTTTCTTTTCTTTTTTCTCTGCCAAACATTTCTGGAAAAGCCATTTTCACTTAAAACTTTCAGTTTCTCACAATTCAGCTCTCCTTAATACCACATAATCTAGTTCTACACCCAAAATTTAACTGAAATTAACCTCTTGAAAGTTACAAATTGCTTCCAAGCCAGCATTTCTCAACTGGTTTTCCACCAAATAATTAAACCCTATATAAAGTTATTTAAATTATTTTCACAATACTCTTAGGGATGGTATGTAGCTGTCACTTTTTTCCATAAACTATTCATCAGCTCCCACAGTACTGTATGATCTAATTTCTATACTAAATCCCTGACTTCATATTCTTGATGGTGAGCCTGCCTCCCTGATCAAACCTTAACTGATACAGTTACAGACTTACTTCTTTTTATTACCTCCTACCCTGATTATATAGATCCTGCTGGCTCTCCTAACTTAAGATCATACAGATTAATCTTCAGATGAATCCTTATTCTTCCTGTTCCTAGCCTCCCTATTCACTAAAGACTACTTGAGGCATTAGGACCAAAAAATTAATTCACAGGAAGCATTTGTTCATCTGAGACAACTAACCAGTTTAATAACTACATGACTTTTAATATTCTATTTTTATCATAAACAAATAAATTCATATAAGTAAAATTAAGTCTAAAAATAAAACGTTACCTTTGCTTAAGGTGCACAGTATATGGTTTCTCATCGATTGAAATACTATAGGAAACCTGTTCCTAGAGAATCCAGAAAAACTGAGAGTAAAGACAAATGTAACAGAAGAGGTAAAACAACAGTTTTATCTTAACTAATCCTTCCAAATAATGCTTTAAAAGTCTCAGACGATGTGTGATTTAAAATCTGCAATAATACATCAAAACTTTTAACATTTACTACATAATCTATTTCCACAAAACTAGTCCAATAAAAGGAGTCATAAAGCACTAGAAACTTATTTGTAACTGAATTTTAAACTCTTTTAAAAGAATAGACTATGTGCCATGTCATAACATCTATTCAATTGCATCACTGGGATATTAAGGTACTCTATTTCAGTGAAGCTTAATTTACTCCACTAAGCACAAAAGTCATTTATTTTAACCATTTTCCTGAAATGTATGCCCTATTTCCTATCTTTTTAAGCAGAAGATTCTTAAAATTTGGCATAGATTTTTACTCCAACTCTACTATTCTCAAGTTAAAACATGGCAGTGAGTTGCAATATCAGTTAGTCAGTGACTCTAAGAGATGAGACTTTATCTTTCAAAAAGAGAATACGTGAAAAGCAAGAGTTAGAATATCATTAAAAAGAAAACTCAGTAAAAACTAAAAAGACATAAATACCAGAACATAGGATCAGTGAAAATAAGAAACATCCAGAAGAAAATACAAATTTTTTAAAAAATAATAATAAGGCAAGTTGTTAAAAGGTCTAGTAAATGGTCAAAAATGGTTATATAAGATATTAATTTTAGGGGAAACTGAATGAACTTATATGGGAATTCAAGGTAGCATCTTTGCAATTTTTGTAACTCCAAAATCATGCCAAAATTTTGAAACTTTTCTTTTTTAAGTAAGACCAGAGAGAAGCAAAACATGTGTATGTCAGATAAAAGGCAGAAATACCAAAGATAAGATCCTGATACTGAAGCAGCAGCATGTCCTAGCTTTAAAATTTTAGTCCTGGAGGAATCAACCTGCCTGACTTCAGGCTATACTACAAAGCTGCACTCATCAAGACAGTATAGTACTGGCACAAAGACAGAAATATAGATCAATGGAACAAAATAGAAAGCCCAGAGATAAATCCATGCACCTATGGACACCTTATCTTTGACAAAGGAGGCAAGAATATACAATGGAAAAAAGACAATCTCTTTAACAAGTGGTGCTGAGAAAACTGGTCAACCACTTGTAAAAGAATGAAACTAGAACACTTTCTAACACCATACACAAAAACAAACTCAAAATGGATTAAAGATCTAAACATAAGACCTGAAACTATAAAACTCCTAGAGGAAAGCACAGGCAAAACACTTTCTGGCATAAATCACAGCAGGGTCCTCTATGACCCACCTCTCAAAGTAATGGAAAAAAAGCAAAAATAAACAAATGGGACCTAGTTAAACTTAAAAGCTTTTGCAAAGCAAAGGAAACTATAAGCAAGGTGAAAAGACAGCCTTCAGAATGGGAGAAAATAATAGCAAATGAAGTAACTGACAAAGAATTAATTTCAAAAATATACAAGCAACTCCTGCAGCTCAATTCCAGAAAAATAAATGACCCAATCAAAAAATGGGCCCAAGAACTAAACAGACATTTCCCCAAAGAAGACATACAGATGGCTAACAAACATATGAAAAGATGCCCAACATCACTCATTATCCAAGAAATGCAAATCAAAACCACAATGAGGTAGCATTTCACGCCAGTCAGAATGGCTGCAATCCAAAAGTCTACAAACAATAAATGCTGGAGAGGGTGTGGAGAAAAGGGAATGATCTCTGTTCGTCTCCAAGGCAAACCATTCAATATCACAGTTATCCAAGTCTATGCCCCAACCAGTAACACTGAAGAAGCTGAAGCTGAACGATTTTATGAAGACCTACAAGACCTTTTAGAACTAACACCCAAAAAAGATGTCCTTTTCATTATAGGGGACTGGAATGCAAAAGTAGGAAGTCAAGAAACACCTGGAGTAACAGGCAAATTTGGCCTTGGAATGCAGAATGAAGCACGGCAAAGACGAATAGAGTTTTGCCAAGAAAATGCACTGGTCAGAGCAAACACCCTCTTCCAACAACACAAGAGAAGACTCTACACATGGACGTCACCAGATGGTCAACACCAAAATCATATTGATTATATTCTTTGCAGCCAAAGATGGAGAAGCTCTATACAGTCAACAAAAACAAGACCAGGAGCTGACTGTGGCTCAGATCATGAACCCCTTAATGCCAAATTCAGACTTAAATTGAAGAATGTAGGTAAAAGCGCTGGATCCTTCAGGTATGACTTAAATCAAATCCCTTATGATTATACAGAGAAAGTGAGAAATAGATTTAAGGGCCTAGATCTGATAGATAGAGTGCCTGATGAACTATAGAATGAGGTTCGTGACATTGTACAGGAGACAGGGATCAAGACCATACCCATGGGAAAGAAATGCAAAAAAGCAAAATGGCTGTCTGGGGAGGCCTTACAAATGGCTGTGAAAAGAAGAGAGGCGAAAAGCAAAGGAGAAAAGGAAAGATATAAGCATCTGAATGCAGAGTTCCAAAGAATAGCAAGAAGAGATGAGAAAGCCTTCTTCAGTGATCAATGCAAAGAAATAGAGGAAAACAACAGAATGGGAAAGACTAGAGATCTCTTCAAGAAAATTAGAGATACCAAGGGAACATTTCATGCAAAGATGGGCTTGATAAAGGACAGAAATGGCATGGACCTAACAGAAGCAGAAGATATTAAGAAGAGGTGGCAAGAATACATGGAAGAACTGTACAAAAAATATCTTCATGATCCAAATAATCATGATGATGTGATCACTAATCTAGAGCCAGACATCTTGGAATGTGAAGTCAAGTGGGCCTTAGAAAGCATCACTACGAACAAAGCTAGTAGAGGTGATGGAATTCCAGCTGAGCTATTTCAAATCCTGAAAGATGATGCTGTGAAAGTGCTGCACTCAATATGGCAGCAAATTTGGAAAACTCAACAGTGGCCACAGGACTGGAAAAGGTCAGTTTGCATTCCAATTCCACAGAAAAGCAATGCAAAAGAATGCTCAAACTACCGCACAATTGCACTCATCTCACATGCTAGTAAAGTAATGCTCAAAATTCTCCAAGCCAGCCTTCAGCAATACATGAACCGTGAACTCCCTGATGTTCAAGCTGGTTTTAGAAAAGGCAGAGAAACCAGAGATCAAATTGCCAACATCCGCTGGATCATGGAAAAAGCAAGAGAGTTCCACAAAAACATCTACTTCTGCTTTATTGACTATGCCAAAGCCTTTGACTGTGTGGATCACAATAAACTGTGGAAAATTCTGAAAGAGATGGGAATACCAGACTACCTAACCTGCCTCTTGAGAAATCTGTATGCAGGTCAGGAAGCAACAGTTAAAACTGGACATGGAACAACAGACTGGTCCCAAATAGGAAAAGGAATACGTCAAGGCTGTATATTGTCACCCTGCTTATTTAACTTATATGCAGAGTACATCATGAGAAACACTGGGCTGGAAGAAACACAAGCTGGAATCAAGATTGCCGGGAGAAATATCAATAACCTCAGATATGCAGATGACACCACCCTTATGGCAGAAAGTGAAGAGGAACTAAAAAGCCTCTTGATGAAAGTAAAAGAGGAGAGTGAAATAGTTGGCTTAAAGCTCAACATTCAGAAAACGAAGATCATGACATCCGGTCCCATCACTTCATGGGAAATAGATGGGGAAACAGTGGAAACAGTGTCAGACTTTATTTTGGGGGGCTCCAAAATCGCTGCAGATGGTGATTGCAGCCATGAAATTAAGAGACGCTTACTCCTTGGAAGAAAAGTTATGACCAACCTAGATAGTATATTCAATAGCAGAGACATTACTTTGCCTACTAAGGTCCATCTAGTCCAGGCTATGGTTTTTCCTGTGGTCATGTATGGATGTGAGAGTTGGACTGTGAAGAAGGCTGAGCGCTGAAGAATTGATGCTTTTGAACTGTGGTGTTGGAGAAGACTCTTGAGAGTCCCTTGGACTGCAAGGAGATCCAACCAGTCCATTCTGAGGGAGAGCAACCCTGGGATTTCTTTGGAAGGAATGATGCTAAAGCTGAAGCTCCAGTACTTTGGCCACCTCATGAGAAGAGTTGACTCATTGGAAAAGACTGTGATGCTGAGAGGGACTGGGGGCAGGAGGAGAAGGGGACGACCGAGGATGGGATGGCTGGATGGCATCATGGACTCAATGGACGTGAGTCTGAGTGAACTCCGGGAGTTGGTGATGGACAGGGAGGCCTGGTGTGCTGCGATTCATGGGGTCGCAAAGAGTCGGACATGACTGAGTGACTGAACTGAACTGAACTGAACTTACACTGTTGGTGGGAATGCAAACTAGTACAGCCACTATGGAGAACAGTGTGTAGATTCCTTAAAAAACTGGAAATTGAACTGCTTTATGACCCAGCAATCCCACTGCTGGGCCTACACACCAAGGAATCCAGAATTGAAAGAGACACATGTACCCCAATGTTTATTGCAACACTGTTTACAATAGCCAGGACATGGAAGCAACCTAGATGTCCACTGGCAGACGAATGGATAAGTAAGCTGTGGTACATATACACAATGGAATATTACTCAGCCATTAAAAGAATACATCTGAATCAGCTCTAATGAGGCGGATGAAACTGGAGCCTATTATACAGAGTGAAGTAAGTCAGAACGAAAAACACCAATACAGTATAGTAACGCATATATATGGAATTTAGAAAGATGGTAATGAAAACCCTATATACGAGACAGCAAAAGAGACACTGATGTATAAAACAGTCTTTTGGACTCTGTGGGGGAATGGAAGGGTGGAATATCTGAGAAAATAGCACTGAAGCATGTATATTATCACATGTGAAACAGATCGCCAGTCCAGGTTCGATGCGTGAGAGAAGGTGCTCAGGGCAAGGTGCACCTCAGATAAGGTGCACTGGGATGACCCTGAGTGATGCAATGGGGAGACAGGTGGGAAGGGGGTTCAGTATAGGAAACACATGTACACCCATGGCTGATTCATGTCAATGTGTGGCAAAACCCACTACAATATTATGAAGTAATTAGCCTCCAATTAAAATAAATAAATTTTAAAAATAATAATAATAATAAAATTTACATGGGTGAGAAAAAATTCTCAGGGATCTGAATGTAATAACTGAACAGAGATGCGGCAGAATCTTTCTCTCTCTTAAAAGTGGACCTGATGTGCAAGTCTCCCTATGCAGTTCTTAGGTGAATATTTTTCTCAAAACAAAAACATAATAATTATTAAGATGTTGGTATACCAGATATACTTATTTTACTGTACTTTCACTGTGGGAGTTAGCATAAAATGCATTCTATTTACAAATTACATATAGAGAATTAGCTAGGTCTTTTAAAAATGTAGATGGTTTGATTAATGGAGACCAAACAAGAATTTATTGAATAATACCAGCAAATATGTTTTTTAACATTTAATAACAGACTTTCGAAGATTAAGAAATTCAGTCCCTTCTGGTACTTTCCAAATAAGTCTACCATAATGTTATTTGCAAAGGGTTACAACAATTTCAACACTTTCAGAAAACGATTTTCCTGTTCACTTGCTCATATGATTCCAAACTCACTTCTTTTCAACATAACAGGATACAAAGTCTGAAGATAAACCCAGACACTTATGGTCATCTAATCTATGACAAAGCAGCGAATATAAATGGAGAAAAGATGGTCTCTTCAAAAAATGGTGGTGGGAAAACTGGACAGCTACACATAAAAGGAGGAAATTAGAACATTCTCTAACACCATACACAAAAATACACTCAAACTGGATTAAAGACATACATACAAGCTGGACACTGTAAAACTCTTAGAGGAAAACATGCATAAAACACTCTTTGGTATAAATCAAAGCAATATCTTTTTCATTTATCTCCTAGAGTAATGAATAAAAGCAAAAATAAACAAATGGGATCTAATTAAACTTAAAAGTTATGGCATAGCAAGAAACCATAAACAAAATGAAAAGATGGGAGGAAAATATTTGCAAACAAAGTGACCAACAAGGGATTAATCACCAAAATATACAAATAGTTCATGAGGTCTAAATAAAAAAATACAAACAAACAAACCCAATCAAAAAATGGATGGAAGTAAAATAAAGTAAAAATAAAAATTTTTTTAATTAAAAAATAGATAAAAGGAAAAAAATGCATGGAAGATCTAAATAGACCTTCCTCCAAAGAAGACATATAGATGGGCAAGAGGAACATAAAAAGATGCTCAACATCACAAATTATTACAGAATTGCAAATCAAAACTACAATGAGGTATCTTGTCACACTGGTCAGAATGGCCATCATCAAAAAATCTAATAAATAATAAAATTCGTCAAAAAAATCTACAAATAACAAATTCTGTAGAGGGACTGGAGAAAAGGGAAACCTCCCCTACACTGTTGGTGGGAATATAAATTGGTACAGCCACTATGGAGAACAGTATGGAAGTTCACTTAAAAAATAAAACCAGAGCTACCATATAATCCAGCAATCCCACTCCTGGACATATACCTGGAGAAAACTATAATTCAAAAAGATACATGCTTCCCAATGTTCACTGCACCACAATTTACAATAACCAGGACATGAAAGCAACCTAAATGTCCATCAGTGGATAAAGATATAAAGACATGGTACATATTTCTAATGGAGTACCACTCATACATATTAAAAAAAAAAAAAATAAGGCCATTTGCAGCAAAATGGATAGATCTAGAGATTGCCACAGTGAGTAAAGTAAGTCAGACAGAGAAAGACAAATATCATATGATATTGCTTACATGTAGAATCTAAAAAATAATTGGTACATTATTTACTCTATTTATAAAAGAGTCATAGATACAGAAAACAAACTAATGGTTACCAAGGAGGAAAAGGAGACAGTTAAATTGCGTGATTGGGATTGACATTTACAAACTACTATATATAAAATAGGTAACTAGTAAGAACCTACTATATACAGCACAGAGAACTCTTCTCAATACTCTGCAATAACCTATGTGGGAATAGAATCTTAAAAAAAAAAGAAGATATATGTGTAATCAATTCACTTTGCTGTGCAGCAGAACTAACAAATTTTAAATCAACTATACTCTAATAAAAACTAATTTTTTAAAAAAAAATCATAAGATGCCAGAAAAAGAATCACTTCACCTTCACAAAATATATTTAAGTAAAGGTCTAGAAACCATGCAGTTCTTTAAGCATTGGGGGACTTGAAAAAGTACATTCATCTGGATTTACAGTGACCTACATTGAGAATTTATCTTTCTGTTTAATAAAACCTATGGACTAGTAGGATAGTGTCTTAGTTCAGGTTCCCTAAAAACAGGGTCTGAAATGAGGATACTTTTGTCAGTGGTCTATTTAGGAAGCACTCTCTGGAGGAATCTGCAACGAAGACAGAGAAGCAAAACAGGGAGAAAGATAAAGCTAAAGAAAATATGATTACAGGTAAATTCTAGCCTTAGACTGGCTGATTAAGACATTGTGTCTCAAAGTTTCATCCAACCTGAGACAATAAAGCTAGACTTTTAAACCCATGTAACAATTAGTCCCTGGCTGAAGAGTTACCCTGGGAGGATGTGGTCGCAGGCAGCTCAATAACTGAAAGGCAATTCTCCAAAGAAGGTTACAAACTCTTGGAGTAGTATCTCAAGAGTCAGAGAACCAACAACCCAAACTGAAATTATAAAACAATTCTGATCAGGGGCTTGGAGTTAAAAATTATAACTGAAAACTTCCGAAACCTGAAAAGGAAACGGATCTGGGTGCAGAAAGCACAGAAGACCACAAATAAGATGATCACAAAGAGACATACATCAATACATACATGATAATTAAAATGCAATAATAATAATTAAATAAAAGGAAAATCTGAAAGGTAGCAGGAGAAAGATAAAATCACATACAAGAGAACCCCCATAAGACTATCAAATGATTATTCTTCAAAAAACTTGCAGGCCAAAAGGGAATTGTACGATATATTCAAAGTCCTAAAAAGGAAACCCTGCAAACTAGGGTACTCTGGTGAGCAAAGTTATCATTTAGAATTGGGGGAGAGACAAAGACATTTTTAGACAAGCTAAGCTAAAGAGTTAATCAATATTCAGTTCAGTTCAGTTCATTTGCTCAGTCATTTCCAACTCTCGACAACCCCAAGAACCACAGCATGCCAGGCCTCCCTGTCCATCAAGGAGGGAGTTTACCCAAACTCACGTCCATTGAGTCGGTGATGCCATCCAACCATCTCATCCTCTGGGATCCCCTTCTCCTCCTACCTTCAATCTTTCCCAACATCAGGGTCTTTTCCAATGAGTCAGGTCTTCGCATCGGGTGGCCAAAATATTCGAGTTTCAGCTTCAACGTCAAGTCCTTCCAATGAAAATCCAGGACTGGTCCCCTTTAGGATGGAACGGTGGGATTTGCTTGCAGTCCAAGGGACTCTCAAGAGTCTTCTCCAACACGACAGTACAAAAGCATCAATACTTCGGCACTCAGCTTTCTTTATAGTCCAACTCTCACATCCATACATGACTACTGGAAAAACCATAGCCATGACTAGATGGACCTTGGTTGGCAAAGTAATGTCTCTGCTTTTTAATATGCTGTCTAGGTTGGCCTTAAGTTTCCTTCCAAGGAGTAAGCACCTTTTAATTTCATGGTGGCCATCATCATCTGCAGTGATTTTGGAGCCTCCCAAAATAAAGTCAGTCACTGTTTTCACTGTTTCCCCATCTATTTGCCATGAGGTGATGGGACCGGACGCAATGGTCTTAGTTTTCTGAATGTTGAGCTTTAAGCCAACTATTTCACTCTCCTCTTTCACTTTCAACAAGAGGCTTTTTAGTTCTTCTTCACTTTCTGCCATAAGGGTGGTATTATCTGCATACCTGATGTTATTGACATTTCTCCCAGCAATCTTGATTCCAGCTAGTGCTTCCTCCAACCCAGTGTTTCTCATGATGTAGTCTGCATAGAAGTTAAATAAGCAGGGTGACAATATACAGCCTTGACGTACTCTTTTTCCTATTTGGAACCAGTCTGTTGTTCCATGTCCAGTTTTAACTGTTGATTCCTGACTTGCATACAGGTTTCTCAAGAGGCAGGTCAGGTGGTCTGGTATTCCCATCTCTTTCAGAATTTTCCATGGTTTATTGTGATCCACACAGTCAAAGGCTTTGGCATAGTCAATAAGTCAGAAATAGATGTTTTTGTGGAACTCTCTTGCTTTTTCGATGATCCAGCAGATGTTGGCAATTTGATCTCTGCCTTTTCTAAAACCAGCTTGAACATCAGGGAGTTCACGGTTCATGTATTGCTGAAGGCTGGCTTGGAGAATTTTGAGCATTACTTTACTACCGTGTAGATGAGTGCAATTGTGCGGTAGTTTGAGCATTCTTTGGCATTGCCTTTCTTTGAGATTGGAATGAAAACTGACCTCTTCCACTCCTGTATCCACTGCTGAGTTTTCCAAATTTGCTGGCCTACTGAGTGGAGCACTTTCACAGCATCATCTTTCAGGATTTGAAATAGCTCGACTGGAATTCCATCACATCCACTAGCTTTGTTTGTAGTGATGCTTTCTAAGGCCCGCTTGACTTCACATTCAAGGATGTCTGGTTCTAGGTGAGTGTGAGTGATCACACCATCGTGATTCTCTGGGTCATGAAGATCTTTTTTGTACAGTTCTTCTGTGTATTCTTGCTACCTCTTCTTAATATCTTCTGCTTCTGTTAGGTCCATACCATTTGTGTCCTTTATCGAGCTCATCTTTGCATGAAATGTTCCCTTGGTATCTCTAATTTTCTTGAAGAGATCTCTAGTCTTTCCCATTCTGTTCTTTTCCTCTATTTCTTTGCACTGATTGCTGAGGAAGGCTTTCTTGTCTCTCCTTTCTATTCTCTGGAACTCTGCATTCAAATGGGTATATCTTTCCTTTTCTCCTGTGCTTTTCACTTCTCTTCTTTTCAGAGTTATTTGTAAGGCCTCCTCAGGCAGCCATTTTGCTTTTTTGCATTTCTTTTTCTTGGGGATGGTCTCAATCAATGTCTCCTGTACAATATCATGAACCTCCATCCATAGTTCATCAGGCACACAGATGATTGGAGCAGGAGCAGCCAACAGGAGTCACCCCACATCCAAAGTGGAGAGGCACTGCCCCATGACCAATGTAAGGAGCAGCAACTGCACTTTGCTGGAGCAGCCATGAAGAGATACCCCACGTCCAAGGTAAAAGAAACCCAAGTAAGACAGTAGGCGCTGAGAGAGGGCATCAGAGGGCAAACAGACTGAAACCACAATCACAGACAACTAGCCGATCTGATCACACGGACACAGCTTGTCTAACTCAATGAAACTAAGCCATGCCGTGTGGGGCCATCCAAGACAGATGGGTCATGGTGGAGAGGTTTGACAGAATGTGGTCCACTGGAGAAGGGAATGGCAAACCACTTCAGTATTCTTGCCTTGAGAACCCCATGAACAGTATGAAAAGGCAAAAAGATAGGACACTGAAAAATGAACTCCCCAGGTCAGTAGATGTCCAATATGCTACTGGAGATCAGTGGAGAAATAACTCCAGAAAGAAGGAAGTGCTGGAGCCAAAGCAAAAACAACACCCAGTTGTGGATGTGACGGGTGATAGAAGCAAGGTCTGATGCTGCAAAGAGCAATATTGCATAGGAACCTGGAATGTTAGGTCCATGAATCAAGGCAAATTGGAAGTGGTCAAACAGGAGATGGCAAGAGTGAACATCAACATTTTAAGAATCAGCGAACTAAGATGGACTGGAATGGGTGAATTTAACTCAAATGACCATTATATCTACTAGTGTGGGCAGGAATCCCTTAAAAGAAATGGAGTAACCATTATAGTCAACAAGAGTCTGAAATGCAGTACTTGGATGCAATCTCAAAAATGACAGAATGACCTCTGTTCATTCCCAAGGTAAACCATTCAATATCATGGTAATCCAAGTATATGCCCTGACCAGTAATGCTGAAGAAGCTGAAGTTGAACGTTTCTTTGAAGACCTACAAGACCTTTTAGAACTAACACCCAAAAAAGATATCCTTTCCATTATAGGGGACTGGAATGCAAAAGTAGAAAGTCAAGAAATACCTAGAATAACAGGCACATTTGGTCTTGGAGTACAGCATGAAGCAGGGCAAAGGCTAATAGAGTTTTGCCAAGAGAACGCACTGGTCATAGCAAACACCCTCTTCCAACAACACAAGAGAAGACTCTACACAGGGACATCACCAGATGGTCAATACCAAAATCAGATTGATTATATTCTTTGCAGCCAAAGGTGGAGAGGCTGTATACCGTCAGCAAAAACAAGACCGGGAGCTGACTGTGGCTCAGATCATGAACTCCTTATTGCCAAATTCAGACTTAAATTGAAGAAAGTGGGGAAAACCACTAGACCATTCAGGTATGACCTAAATCAAATCCCTTATGATTATCAATATTAAAGATAGTATAACAGGAACATTAAACGGTCTTCTTTAAGAGGAAAACAAAGGTTGTAATAAGAAGTAAGAATCTATAAGAAAGGAAAAGTCCCACTAATAAAGGCAAAAATAAAAGCTGAGGATCAACAACTTAAATAAGTTATCATGAAGATTGAAATTAAGAAACTGCAAAATTAAGTAAAACTAAAATAATCGGTAACAGGATATACATGAAGACATAAAATATGACAACAATAACAAAAAATGTGGGAGAGGCGAGTAAAAATATAGCTCTATAAGAATGTGTTTGAACTAAAGAACTACCTGGTTAAAAACAAGCAGGGTTACAGGTCAACATACATGAACCCCCATGGTCACCACAAATCAGAAACCTACAATAGATACACAAAAACTACAGATAAAGGAACACACAAGACAAGAAAGTCATCAAACCACAAGCAAAGAAACAAAAAGAAGAAACAGAAGAACTACAAAAAGAAGAAGAAAACAAGTAACAAAATGGCAATAAGTACATATCTATCAGTAATTACTTTAAAGGTCAATGTCATTGATTAAATGTCCAATCAAAAGACATATGGTGGCTAACTATATTTAAAAAAAAAAAAGATGAGTCTTTATGCTGCTTAAAGGAGAATCATTCAGAACTAAAGACACACTTTGATTGAAAACGAAGGGATGAAAAAAGATATTTCTTGAAAACAGCAACAACAAAGGGGGGGATAGCAATTCTTATATCTCATATCTCATAAGACAAAATAGACTTTAAAACAAAGTCTATAGCAAAAGACAAAGAATGGCATTGTAAAATAGTAAACAGATCAACAGAGAAGAAGATATACTCATTAACATATATGCACCTTTCATAGAAGCACTTGTATTAGGTGCATATGTGTTTTTAAAATTTCATATATATTATTATTTTATATTTATATAAATATGTAAAGTAAATGTTAACAGACATAAAGAGAAAAATTAACAATAATACAATGGTAGTAGGGAACTTTAACACCTTATATCAATGGACAGATCATCCAGGCAGAAAATGAATGAGAAGAGTAACCTTAAATAGCACAACAACCAGTTGGACTTATTAGATATCTACAGGATATTCTATCCAAAATCATCATAATCCATATTGTTTTCAAGCACAAAAGGATAGATCACACACTAGGTCATAAAACAACTTCTAACAATTTAATGATAAAAACTGTATTAAACATTTTTTTCTGACAACAGTATGAAAATAGAAGTCAAATAGAGGAAGAAAAATGAGGAAAGCAAAACACATAGGGACTAAACAATGAGTGCTACTAAAAAATGAATTGGTCAATGAAGAGATCAAAGATAAATAAAAAGTACCCCAATACAAATGAAAATCACAGCTTTCCCAAACCTATGAGATGCAGCAAAAGCAGTTTTAAAAAGAAGTTTTTTCTTAAAAAAAAAAAAAGAATGAACTCAAAAAATATAAAAAATATCAAGTAAACAACCTAACCTATCGTCTAAAGAAATGAGAAAAAGAACAAGTAAAGCCCAAAGTCATAACTAATAATGATCAAAGAGGGAATAAGCAGAGATCAAAACAAACAACAACAACAAAAAAAAAAGATCAAGGAATCCAAAAGCTGGTTTTTGGAAAAGATATAATAGATGAACTTTTAGTTAGGGTCATCAAGAAAACAAGAGGAGACCCTAATAAACAAAAGCAGAAATGAAAGATGTAAATAGAAAGCAATATCACAGAGACACAAGAAAAATCTGGAGAGATAATACTACAGTTATACACCAACTGGAAAACTAGAAGAAGTACATAAATTTCTAGAAATATACAAGCTTCCAAGATGGAATAAGGAAAATATAGACAATGTGAACAGACAGATGACTGTTGGTGGAACTGCACATGTAATTTTAAAAAACTTACAGCCAGCAAAAGTCAAGGACCAAATGGCTTCATAAAGAAATTCTAACAAACATATAAAGAAGAGATAATCCCTGTCCTTCTCAAACTATTCCAAAATATTGAAGAAGATGGAACATTCACAAATTAATTCTATAAGATCATCACCCTGATACCAAAACAAGATGAAGACACCACAACAAATAAAATTACACTCCAATACTGCTAATGAATATAGTTGCAAAGGTCCTCAATAAAATATAAACAAACCAAACACAATATATAGAAAGGCTCAAACACCATAATCAAGTAGGATTTAGTACAGGAATATAAGGATGCTTCAATATGTGTAAATCAATTTGATACACATGAACAAAAAGAATAAAAATCACATCATTTCAATTAATGTATAAAATTTACCTGACAAAATTCCACATTGACTCATCATAAAACTCTCAGCAACAAAAAGCCCTTCCTCTAAAATCAGGAATAGGACAAGAATGACCACTTTCACCACTTCTATTCAACACAGTATTAGAGGTCCTAGCCACAACAGTCAGACAAGAAAGGCATAAAGGCATCCAAATTGGAAGGGGAAGAAGAAAAGCTGTCACTATTTAGAGATGATATGATACCATACAAAGAAAACTCTTAAGTTTCCATCAAAAACCTATTAGAACTAATAAATGAATCCAGTAAAGCTGCAGGATACAAAATTAGTATACAGAATTCCATAGTCTTTTTTATATACTACTAATAAACTAACATAAAGAGAAAGCAAGAAAATAATTGCTTTCAACTGCATCAAAAGGAATAAAATATCTCAGAATAAACATAAGCAAGGAGGTAAAAGACTTACATTCTGAAAATTATAAAATTTTGATGAAGGAAACTGAAAATGATAAGAAATGGAAAGTTATTCTGTGTTTTTGGATTAGGAAAATTAATATTAAAATGTAAATACGACTCAAAGCAATCCAGAGATTTTATGCAATCTCTTAACAAAATACCCATGACATTTTTCACAGAACTAGAACAAAAAAATCCTAAAATTTATTTGGAACCATAAAACACACCAAATATCAAAAGCAATCTTGAGAAAGAAGAGATGGAAGTGTCATGCTTCCTGACTTCAAATTAATTTGAAGCCACTTAACACCACAAAGCTACATTAATCAAAAAAGCATGGTACTGGCACAAAAACTCACACAGAGGTCAATAGGCAAGAACAGCCCAGAAATAAACCCACAAATTTACAGTTAATTAATTTACAACAAGGGAGACAAGAAAATAATGGAGAAAAGACAGTCTCTTCAATAAATGGTGCTAGGCAAAGTGAACAGTTACATGTAAAAGAATGAAATTAAAATCTTTCTTTACATCATATAAAAAAGTAAACTCAAAATAGATTAAAGACCTTAATGTAAGACTGGAAACCATAAAACATTTAGAAGAGAACACAGGCAAAACACTCTTCGACATAAATTATAGCAATATTTTTAATATCTGACTCCTAAGGCAAAAGAAAAGCAAAAATAAACAAATGGTTCCTGGTGGTGGTTTAGTCACTAAGTCATGTCCAACTTTTGTGACCCCATGGACTACAACCCACCAGGCTCCTCAGTCCACCGGATTCTCCAAACAAGAATACTGGAGTGAGTTGCCATTTCCTTCTCCAGGGGATCTTCCCAACCCAAGGATTGAACTGAGGTCTCCTGCACAGCACGCAGATTCTTAACCAACTGAGCTAAAGCTTCTGCAAAGGCAAGGGAAAACATTACCAAAATGAACGAACTACTAGTAAATGGGAGAAAGTATTTGCCGAAATGTGGTACTTGAATGCAATCTCAAAAATGACAAAATCATCTGTGTTTGTTTCCAAAGCAAACCATTCAATATCATGGTAATCCAAGTATATGCCCCGACCAGTAACGCTGAAGAAGCTGAAGTTCAATGGTTCTATGAAAACCTACAAGACCTTTTAGACTTAACGTCCCCCAAAGATGTCCTTTTCATTATAGGGGACTTAAGTGCAAAAGTAGAAAGTCAAGAAACACCTGGAGTAACAGGCAATTTGGCCTTGGCGTAGAGAATGAAGCAGGGCAAAGGCTAATAGAGTTTTGCCACGAGAACGCACTGGTCACAGCAAACACCCTCTTCCAACAACACAAGAGAAGACTCTACACATGGACATCAACAGATGGTCAACACCGAAATCAAACTGATTATATTCTTTGCAGCCAAAGATGGAGAAGCTCTATACAGTCAGCAAAAACAAGACCAGGAGCTGACTGTGGCTCAGATCATGAACTCCTTATTGGCAAATTCAGACTTAAATTGAAAAAAGTGGGGAAAACCACTAGACCATTCAGGTATGACCTAAATCAAATCCATAACGACTATACACTGGAAGTGAGAAATAGATTTAAGGGCCTAGATCTGATAGACAGAGTGCCTGATGAACTATGGACAGAGGTTCATGACATTGTACAGGAGACAGGGATCAAGTCCATCCGCAAGAAAAAGAAATGCAAAAAACCAAAATACCTGTCTGAGGAGGCCTTACAAATAGCTGTGAAAAGAAGAGAAACAAAATGTGAAAGAGGAAAAGAAAGATATACCCATCTGAATGCAGATTTCCAAAGAATAGCAAGGAGAGACAAGAAAGCCTTCCTCAGTGATCAATGCAAAGAAATAGAGGAAAACATTAGAATGGGAAAGATGAGAGATCTATTTAAGAAAATTAGAGATACCATGGGAACATATCATGCAAAGCTGGGCTCAATAAAGGACAGAAATGGTATGGATCTAACAGAAGCAAAAGATATTAAGACAAGGTGGCAAGAATACACAGAAGAACTATACAAAAAAAGATCTTCACGATCCAGAGAATCACGAGGGTGTGATCACTCACACTCACCTAGAGCCAGACATTCTCGAATGTGAAGTCAAGCGGGCCTTAGGAAGCATCACTACAAACAAAGCTAGTGGAGGTCATGGGAATTCCAGTTGAGCTGTTTCAAATCCTGAAAGATGATGCTGTGAAAGAGCTCCACTCAATAGGCCAGCAAATTTGGAAAATGCAGCAATGGCCACAGGACTGGAAAAGGTCAGTTTGCATTCCAATCTCAAAGAAAGGCAATGCCAAAGAATGCTCAAACTACCACACAATTGCACTCGTCTCACATGCTAGTAAAGTAATGCTCAAAATTCTACAAGCCATCCTAAAGCAATACGTGAACCATGAAGTTCCAGATGTTCAAGCTGGTTTTAGAAAAGGCAGAGAAACCAGAGATCAAATTGCCAACATCTGCTGGATCATTGAAAAAGCAAGAGAGTTCCAGAAAAACATCTATTTCTGCTTTATTGACTATGCCAAAGCCTTTGACTGTGTGGATCACAATAAACTGTGGAAAATTCTGAAAGAGATGGGAATTCCAGACCACCTGACCTGCCTCTTGAGAAACCAATATGCAGGTCAGGAAGCAACAGTTAGAACTGGACATGGAACAGCAGACTGGTTCCAAATAGGAAATGGAATACACTGTGGCTCTATACTATCACCCTGCTTATTTAACTTATGTGCAGAGTACATCATGAGAAACGCTGGGCTGGAGGAAGCACTAGCTGGAATCAAGATTGCCGGGAGAAATATCAATAACCTCAGATATGCAGATGACACCACCCTTATGGCAGAAAGTGAAGAAGAACTAAAGAGCCTCTTGATGAAAGTGAAAGAGGAGAATGAAAAGTTGGCTTAAAGCTCAACACTCAGAAAACTAAGACCATGGCCTCCGATCCCATCACTTCATGGCAAATATATGGGGAAACAGTGGAAACAGTGGCTGACTGTATTTTGCAGGGCTCCAAAATCACTGCAGATGGTGATGGCCACCATGAAATTAAAAGATGCTTACTCCTTGGAAGGAAACTTATGACCAACCTAGACAGCATATTAAAAAGCAGAGATATTACTTTGCCAACAAAGGGCCATCTAGTCAAGGCTATGGTTTTTCCAGTAGTCATGTATGGATGAGAGTTGGACTATAAAGAAAGCTGAGCGCCGAAGTATTGATGCTTTTGAACTGTGGTGTTGGAGAAGACTCTTGAGAGTCCCTTGGACCAACCAGTCCATCCTAAAGGAAATCAATTCTGGATGTTCACTGGAAGGACTGATGTTGAAGCTGAAACTCTAATACTTCGGCCACCTGATGCGAAGAGCTGACTCATTTGAAAGACCTTGATTCTGGGAAACACAGAGGGCAGGAGGAGAAGGGGACGACAGAGGATGAAATGGCTGGATGGCATCACCAACTCAATGGACATGGGTTTGGGTAGACTCTGGCAGCTGGTGATGGATAGGGAGGCCTGGCGTGCTGTGGTTCATGTAGTCACAGAGTCAGACATGACTGAGCGACTGAACTGAACTGAACTGAACTGAACTTGCAAACAATACAAGTGATAAGGGATTAATATCCAACATATATAAACAGCTCATACAATTCAAAAAGCAAAAGAAAAAAGAAACAACCCAGGAAAAAAAAATGCCAGAAGACCTACACAGACATTTTCCAAAAAAGACCTACAGATGGCCAACTGTCACATTGAAAAATATTCAACATATCTAATCATCAGAAAAATTAAAGTAAAATCTCAGTGAGGGAATTCCCTGGTGGTCCACTTGCTAAGACTCCATGCTCTTAATGCAGAGGGCCTGGGTTCGATTCCTAGTCCTGGAACTAGATCCCACATACCACAATTAAAGTATACACGCTGCAATGAAAAGGTAGAACATCACAACTAATGATCCCTCACATCACAAAGAAGATCCCACCAGCTGCAATATCCAACACAGCCAAATAAATAAATAAATATTTTTTAAAAATATATCATTGTTATACATTCAGTGCTATAGACATTCATTCAGTTTTTTATATTCCACATATAAGTGATAACATAGAGAATTTGTCTTTCCCTGATTAATTTCAGTAAGCATAATACCCTCTAAGTCTATCCACTTTGCCGCAAATGTCAGAATTTCATTCTTTTTATGGCTGAGTAATATTCCATCGTAAGTATATGTGTGTCTGTGTGTGTGTTTATGCAATCTTCTGTTAATGGACACAGGTTACTTCCATATCTTGACTACTGTAAATAATGCTGTGAAGAACATTAGGGTGCATGTAAATTTTTGAATTAAGTGTTTTCAGGGGGGATTGGAATATGTACACAGAAGTGGAACTGCTTTATTATACGGTAGTTCTATTTTCAGTTTTCTAAGGACTCTCCTGGAGAAGGCAATGACACCCTACTCCAGTACTCTTGCCTGGAAAATCCCATGGACAGAGGAGCCTGGAAGGCTGCAGTCCATGGGGTCGCTGAGGGTCGGATACAACTGAACGACTTCACTTTCACTTTTCTCTTACATGCATTGGAGAAGGAAATGGCAACCCATTCCAGTGTTCTTGCCTGGAGACTCCCAGGGAAGGGGGAGCCTGGTGGGCTGCCGTCTACGGGGTCGCACAGAGTTGGACACAACTGAAGTGACTTAGCAGCAGCAGCAGCAAGGACTCTCCAACTGTTTTTCATGGTGGCTGTACCATGTAAACACAAAAAGAAACAGACTCACAGATATAGAGAACAAATGAGTGGTTATCTATGGGAGAGAAAACTAGTGGAGGCAAGTTAGAGGTATGGAATTAAAAGGTACAAAGTACTATGTATGAAATAAGTAAGCAACAAGGCTATATTTGACAGCACAGGTGTATGTGTCCATTAGCTTGAAATCACTTTAAATGGAGTAAAATCCACAAAAATATTGAATCACTATGTGGTACATCTGAAACTAACATAAATCAAACATATTGCAGTTTAAAAATCAATCATCCAGGGAATGTAAGGTACACATAGGGAAGACAATCAGTTTAGTTCAGTTCAGTTCAGATGCTCAGTTGTGTCCAACTCTCTGCGAACCCATGAACCGCAGCACAGCAGGCCTCCCTATCCATCACCAACTCCTGGACTCCACTCAAAACCATGTCCATTGAGTCGGTGATGTCATCCAACCATCTTATCCTCTGTCATCCCCTTCTCCTCCTGCCCTCAATTTTTCTCAGCATCAGGGTCTTGCAAATGAGTCAGCTCTTTGCATCAGGGGGCCAAAGTATTGGAGTTTCAGCTTCAACATCAGTCCCTCCAATGAACACCCAGGACTGATCTCCTTTAGGATGGACTGGTTGGATCTCCTTGCAGGCCAAGGGACTCTCAAGAGTCTTCTCCAACACCACAGTTCAAAAGCATCAATTCTTCGGCACTCACCTTCCTTCACAGTTTAACTCTCACAACCATATATGACTACTGGAAAAACCATAGCCTTGACTAGATGGATCTTTGTTGACAAAGTAATGTCTCTGCTTTTTAATATGCTGTCTAGGTTGGTCATAAGTTTCCTTCCAAGGAGTAAGCATCTTTTAATTTCATGGTGGCAATCACAATCTGCAGTGATTTTGGAGCCCCCCAGAATAAAGTCAGCCACTGTTTCCACTGTTTCCCCATCTATTTGCCATGAAATGATGGGACTGGATGCCACAGTCTTAGTTTTCTGAATGTTGAGCTTTAAGCCAACTTTTCACTCTCCTCTTTCACTTTCATCAAGAGGCTCTTTAGTTCTTCTTCACTTTCTGCCATAAGGGTGGTGTCATCTGCATATCTGAGGTTATTGATATTTCTCCTGGCAATCTTGATTCCAGCTAGTGCTTCCTCCAGCCCAGCGTTTCTCATGATGTACTCTGCATAGAAGTTAAATAAGCAGGGTAATAGTATAGAGCCACGGCATATTCCATTTCCTATTTGGAACCAGTCTGCTGTTCCATGTCCAGTTCTAACTTGCTTCCTGACCTGCATACTGGTTTCTCAAGAGGCAGGTCAGGTGGTCTGGAATTCCCATCTCTTTCAGAATTTTCCACAGTTTATTGTGATCCACACAGTCAAAGGCTTTGGCATAGTCAATAAAGCAGAAATAGATGTTTTTCTGGAACCCTCTTGCTTTTTCCATGATCCAGCAGATGTTGGCAATTTGATCTCTGGTTTCTCTGCCTTTTCTAAAACCAGCTTGAACATCTGGAAGTTCACAGTTCCCTTATTGCTGAAGCCTAGCTTGAAGAATTTTGAGCATTACTTTACTAGCATGTGAGATGAGTGCAATTGTGCGGTAGTTTGAGCATTCTTTGGCATTGCCTTTCTTTGAGATTGGAATGCAAACTGACCTTTTCCAGTCCTGTGGCCATTGCTGCATTTTCCAAATTTGCTGGCCTATTGAGTGGAGCTCTTTCACAGCATCATCTTTCAGGATTTGAAATAGCTCAACTGGAATTCCCATGACCTCCACTAGCTTTGTTTGTAGTGATGCTTCCTAAGGCCCACTTGACTTCATATTCCAGGATGTCTGGCTCTAAGTGAGTGATCACACCCTCGTGATTCTCTGGGTCGTGAAGATCTTTTTTGTACAGTTCTTCTGTGTATTCTTGCCACCTCTTCTTAATATCTTCTGTTTCTGTTAGGTCTCCACCATTACTGTCCTTTATTGATCCCATCTTTGCATGAAATGTTCCCTTGATATCTCTAATTTTCTTGAAGAGATCTCTAGTCTTTCCCATTCTATTGTTTTCCTCTATTTCTTTGCATTGATCATGGGAGGAAGTCTTTCTTATCTCTCCTTGTTCTTTGGAACTCTGCATTCAAATGGGTATATCCTTTTATCCTTTGCTTAACAAAAATAAGCTATCATCTCACTCTTGACTATCATCAAAAAGTCTGCAAATAACAATTGTTGGCAAGGATGTGGAATAAAGGGAATCCTTGTTACTGCTGATGGGAAAGTGAATTGGCGCATATACTATGGAACAACAATTGGAGGCTCCTCAAAAAACTAAAAATAAAACTACCATATGATCCAGCAGTTCCACTCTGATGTATATATCTGGGGAAATTAAAAATATTAATTTGAAAGAACACACACACCCCAGTGTTCACAGCAGCAGAATTTACAATAGCCAAGGCATGAAAACAACACAAATACCCATCAAAAGATAACTGGGTTGAGAAGATGTGGTATATCAATACAATGGGATATAACCCATCCATAAAAAAGAAATGAATTTCTGCCATTTGCAGCCATAAGGGTGAACCTGGAGAATACTATGCTTATGAGATGTCAGAAAAAGACAAGTACTTATTATATCACTTATATATGAAATCTTTAAAAATACAAATGGACGTATAGGCAAAACAGAAACAGACTCATAAACAGAATCACAAACTTGTGGTTACCAAAGGTAAAAGGAAACAGGGAGGGAAAATCAGGGATATAGGATTTACAGATAAAACAGATAACAACAGAATAAACTGTACAGCATAGGAAATATAGCCATTGTCTTGTAATAACCTTATAATGGAAGATAATCTGTGAAAATACTGAATCACCATGCAGTACACTTGAAATTATACAATATTGTAAAACAACTATACTTCAATGAATAAAGAAAATACAACTGAAACTAATACAACATTGTAAAACAATGATACTTCAATAAATAAATATATATCAGGATGAATAAAATTTTAAAAATTATAATTGCATACCAACTTTGTATGGTGACAGATGGTAACCAGACTTACTGTGGTAATCATTTAATAATGTATAAAAATACTGGCCTTCCCTGGTGGCTCAGACAGTAAAGCATCTGCCTACAATGCAGGAGACCCAGGTTTGATCCCTGGGTCGGGAAGATCCCCTGGAGAAGGAAATGGCAACCCACTCCAGTATTCTTGCCTGAAAAACCCCATGGATGGAGGAGCTTCGTTGGCTACTGTCCATGGGGTTGCAAAGAGTCAGACACGACTGAGCAACTTCACTATCACTATCACTACAGAGTACACCTAAAACTAATAGAATGCTATATATTAATTATAACCCAATAAACATGCTAAAATAATAGGTTAAAAATTTTAATGGGCAAATAATTTAAAAGACATTTTGCCAAAAATTATTTAGATGGCTAGTAGGTTATGAAACATCATTTTTCATTAGAACAATGCAAATATAAGCTACAATGAGATACCACTACACATCCAATAGAATAACTTTAATCAAAACAGATATCAGGTCCTAACAAGAATGGGGGAAAACTGAAATCCTCATATACTGCTGATGAGAAATGTAAAGTAGTAAGTCATTATGGAAAATAGTTTGTCATATTCTTAAAATGATAACCATAAACTTACCATATGACACAGCAAAGTCACTTTTAAATATCTATTCAAGAGAAAGAAAACTATATGTCCATACAAAAATATTCATGGCAGAATGATTCACAATGGTCAATTTCTAAAAACAGTCTTGAATTAAACAAGTAAATGGATAAACAAATGTATTATAAACATGTATTAATGAGTAAAAAATAAGAAAATATTGATAAATGTTGCAAAATGGATAAACTTAGGTGAAAGAAGCGCAATAGAAAGTCCTATAGTATCATGTTTCATTTTTATGAAATGTTTAGAAAATGCATAACTACAGAAACAGATCAGCAGTTGCCAAGGGCTGGGGATGAAACCAGAGAAGTACGCACAGGCAGGAAGGAACGTAAGGCAACAGACATGTTCTAAAACTGGATTATGGTAATGTTTGCATAATTCATGCACTAATAATCTGAGTTATACACTTACAATGGGTGAACTCTGTGGTGTCTAAATTATACCTCATTAAAACTGTTAAAAATAAAGTGTTATCAAAAGATTGGCCACTGGACTTCTCTGGGGGGTCCAGTGGTTAGGAATCTGCCTGCCAATGCAGGGGACTAAAGTTCGACCCCTGGTCGGGAGGATCCTACATGCCATAGAACAGCATGTTCCACAACTACTGAGCCACACTCTAGAGTCCACAAGCCACAACTACTGAGCCTGAGTACCTCAACTACTGAAGCCTCTGGAGCCTGGGCTCCACAACAAGAAAGGCACTGTGATGAGAAGCCCATGTATCACAACAAAGAGTAGCCCCTGCTTGCCACAACTGGAGAAAGTCCACACACAGCAACAAAGACCCAGCACACTCAAAAATAGTTAACTGATTAAATTTTTTTAAAAAAAGATCAGTCACTTGTAAGCAAGGCATGCTGTTTTATTTTTTTTAATCTCCTAAGGCTCTTAGCATACAGCTATGCACACAAGTCCAGAGAAATATCTGTTAAATAAATCAATAAGTAGGATAGAATATCATCTTTTCAATAAAAATAACAGAATAATCAGTTTATACTCTGAAAACTGGTAAATGCAAGGGTAGAGATTAAGAAAGATTATACTTAAGACAGATTCTCCTTAGCAATTTTGGAGAAAATTATTCTCTTCATCTGAATCATCTAGATACCACTCAGATAAGACTCTTAATTCTTTTACATTATATTCTCTCTTTGAACTTTTAAAAATTATTTTACCATGAGGAAATGATAAATGCTAGAAAAATTAGAACATTCTGATTTATATATTTGCTTTTACCATCAAAACTTTAAATTCCTTATCAGTAGTGATATTGGCTATTTATACTCTAATGGAATTTATGTATTTCACTGCAATAAAAATAAGAAATTTCATATAACAGCATTAACTATGGAAAATCTCTTACATTTCCTACTTCTGAATTATCACTTGTATTTGCTTGGATTTTCTCTGGAAGTATGATTTGTAGAAATGAATTTTGAAAATCTGGAGAAAGAAAAAAACAGTTAATAACTGTGTCCTAAACTCAACTAAATATTTGTGCATGTTCTTTTATATAAGACTTGCTTTTGAAAATATGAGTTATCACCTGTGTACTCCAATAAAAATATTGAAAACAATTTAAAAACAGGTAAGTTGACTCATTGGAAAAGACTCTGATGCTAGGAGGGATTGGAGGCAGAAGGAGAATTGACGACAGAGGATGAGATGGCTGGATGGCATCACTGACTCGACGGACGTGAGTCTGAGTGAACTCGGGGAATTGGTGATGGACAGGGAGGCCTGGTGTGCTGCAATTCATGGGGTTGCAAAGAGTCGGACACGACTGAGAGACTGAACTGAACTGAAGAGGAACTTTCCTGGTAGTCCAGTGGCTAAGACTCCATGCTCCCAATACAGCAGGCCCGAGTCTGGTCCCTGGTCAGGGAACTAGATCCCACATGCCTGAACTAAAGACCCTGCTGCTGCTGCTAAGTCACTTCAGTCATGTCTGACTCTGTGCGACCCCATAGACGGCAGCCTACCATGCTCCTCTGTCCCCGGGATTCTCCAAGCAAGAGTACTGGAGTGGGTTGCCATTGCCTTCTCTGAAAGACCCTGCATGCCACAACAAGATAGAAGACCTCATGTGCTGGAACTAAGACTCAGTGCAGACAAATAAATACATTCTACAAAGAGATAATATTACTACCTAAATAAAATTAAATCTATTATTAAAAACAGATTATAAATATTTTAAATAAAGAGGAAAAAAGAACATTCAAACACAAGGCATCCAGAAAATAAGTGGAAAAAGTCACAGATTTTTACGGTGAAAAACATTTGCCCAAAAAAAGGTGGGAAATTGGTAAAGTGCTATCACCAGCTAAGAGGTCTCAACAATTTTTTAGATAAGCTAAAGATGAAAGTGTGACAGTTGTTGAGAAATTCTAGAAAAACTCTAAAAAATTTCAGAAATCAGATGTGATAGATACAACAGAAAGTACTGTCTCCCATGGATATACTTAGGAACTAACTCTAGACTTAGCTAAGCAACTTACTTTGGCCAATTAGACAATAAGAAATGTAAAACAAACAAACCTGAAAAGAGCTTATGCACTGTGGCTTGCCCTCCTACTGCCTTCGAATCCTGAAATCGCATGTAAACAAGCCTGAGAAAGCCTACAGGAGGGTGAGGGACTATGTGAAAGGCACCCTAGCTGAACACATTCCAACAGAGAGACCAGTGTGTGAGACCATCCTACACCATTCAGCTGCCAACCAACTCAGGAGCTGATAACAGCTGCAGGAAAGAGTGCAAATGACCTTCAGATTAGCTAACCTGGTCCAAACCAGAACAACAGTCCCACTAACCCATAGAATCATGGGTGAATACGTCATAGGTTCATGACAGAATAGCGATTGCTGAAGGTGAGGTTAAACAGGCTCACTGAGGAGATGGCATTTGGACAAAGACCTGAAGAAGGTGAGGAGGGGAACAAGTGAATATCTCGGCAGAACACCCCAGGAAGAAAAATATCAAGGATTTAAGACTCTTGGAAGGAAATGTGTGGTGTGTTTGAAAAGCCATAAGGAAGCAACTGTGGTTACAGCAGCATGAGCAATGAGGAAAAGATTAAGAGATGAGGTCAGAGAGGAGGGAGACAAGCTGTTGAGATCCTACAGGGCAAAACAGGTCAGAGTTAGGGCTTTAATTTTTATTCTTGGAGACATAAGAAACCACTGGAAGATTTTGAGCACAGAGACATGATCTGACCTTCATTTTAACTGAAGGATGATATATTAATTATCTATTACTGCATAACAAATTATCCCCAAATTTAGCAGCTTAAAACAATAAACACTTATAAACCCCTACGGTCCTTGGGTCAGGCACCTGGGAAAAGCTTAACTGAATGCCTCTGGTTCAGTGTCTCTAGCAAAACTGCAATCAAAGTGTTGGCCAGGGCTGCCACCGTTTCAAGGCTTGACTAGCACAGGATCTTCTTCAAAGCTCATGCACTTAGCTGATGACAGGCCTTGGGTCTTTCCAGGCTGTTAACGAGAAATCTCAAAAGACCTTTCTATAAGGATACTCACAATATGACAACTTACTTCCCCCAGAATAAGGGATCAGAAAAAGAGATTGAACGTGAGCACCCAGGAAAAAGACACGGTTGTCCTATATTCTAATCTCAGAAAAGACATCCATTGACCACATTTTATTCACTAGAAACAAATCATAAAACATAGATTACATTTAAGAGGAGGGGATTACACAAGGGCATGAGTCCCAGGATGTGAGAAACATTGGTAATCATCTCATAGGCTGCCTAAAGAGTGCAAGAGAAAAAATATAAATTCGGAATTATCAGTTATCAACATGGTACTAAAAGCCAGGCACTAAATAAAGTGGGGTAGGGAGGAGCCAACTCAATGAGTGTATATTTTGAATGCTGACTCAAGCAATGTGTGGGCATTATTTCTTGGTGATTACAAACTGTAAGGAAAATTATTACACTCATGAAACACTTGAATATTTGGACACAGACTGAAAACCGGATGATATAAGAAACTGTCATTAATTTCTAAGCCATGATCATGATACTGTGGTTATATTTCAAAATTATATTTTGTCATTTAGAAATATATACTTAAATATTTAGATAATAAAATGATATAATATCTATAATTTACTTAATAGAGGAAGTGGTAGGGAACATAAAACGAAAGCAGAATTAGCCAAGAGTTAATAATTGTTGAACCTATTCTTAGATATGACACTAAAATCATAAGCAACAAAAGAAAAAATATATATATACACACATATATTAGATCCTATCATCATGACTTAAAACTTTTGTGAGTCATGGAACACTCACAAGACAGTGAAGACAACCTAAGCATCAGAAAAAAATATCTGCAAATCACTTGACTGAAGGTCTAGTATCAAGAATCTAAGAGGAGCTCCTAACTCGACAGCAAAACAAAAAACCTAATTTTTTAAATGGGCAAAGAACTTGTGAATACTCATTTCTCCAAAAACGATATACAAATGCCCAATACATATTAAAAGATGTTCAACGTCACTAATCATTCAGTTCAGTTCAGTTCAGTCGCTCAGTAGTGTCTAACTCTTTCCAACCCCATAAACTGCAGCACGCCACGCCTCTCTGTCCATCACCAACTCCGGAAGTTCCCCAAACTCATGTCCATCGAGTCGGTGATGCCATCCAGCCATATCATCCTCTGTCGTCCCCTTCTCCTCCTGACTCCAATCCCTCCAAACATCAGAGTCTTTTCCAATGAGTCAACTCTTCGCATTAAGTGGCCAAAGTATTGGAGTTTCAGCTTTAGCATCATTCCTTCCAAAGAACATCCAGGACTGATATCCTTCAGAATGGACTGGTTGGATCTCCTTGCAGGCCAACGGACTCTCAAGAGTCTTCTCCAACACCACAGCATCAATTCTTCAGTGCTCAGCTTTCTTCACAGTCCAACTCACATCCATACATGACCATTGGGAAAACCACAGCCTTGACTAGATGAAATTTTGTTGGCAAAGTAATGTCTCTGCTTTTTAACATGCTGTCTAGGTTGGTCATAAGTTTCCTTCCAAGGAGTAAGCATCTTTTAATTTCATGGCTGTAATCACCATCTACAGTGATTTTGGAGCCCAGAAAAAATAAAGTCTGACACTCTTTCCACTGTTTCCCCATCTATTTGCCATAAAGTGATGGGACCAGATGCCATGATCTTCATTTTCTGAATGCTGAGCTTCAAGCCAACTTTTCACTCTCCACTTTCAATTTCATCAAGAGGCTTTTTAGTTCCTCTTCACTTTCTGCCATAAGGGTAGTGTCATCTGCATATCTGAGGTTATTGATATTTCTCCCAGCAATCTTGATTCTAGCGTGTGCTTCTTCCAGCCCAGTGTTTCTCATGATGTACTATGTATATAAGTTAAATAAGCAGGGTGACAATATACAGCCTTGACGTACACCTTTTCCTATTTGGAACCAGTCTGCTGTTCCATGTCCAGTTCTAACTGTTGCTTCCTGACCTGCATACAGGTTTCTCAAGAGGCAGGTTAGGTGGTCTGGTATTCCCATCTCTTTCAGAATTTTCCACAGTTTATTGTGATCCACACAGTCAAAGGCTTTGGCTTAGTCAATAAAGCAGAAATAGATGTTTTTCTGGAACTCTCTTGCTTTTTCCATGATCCATCGGATGTTGGTAATTTGATCTCTGGTTCCTCTGCCCTTTCTAAAACCACCTTGAACATCTGGAATTTCGCAGTTCACATATTGCTGAAGCCTGGCTTGGAGAATTTTGAGCATTACTTTACTAGCATGTGAGATGAGTACAATTGTGCAGCAGTTTGAGCATTCTTTGGCATTGCCTTTCTTTGGGATTGGAATGAAAACTGACCTTTTCCAGTCCTGTGGCCACTGCTCAGTTTTCCAAATTTGCCGACCTATTGAGTGCAGCACTTTTACAGCATCATCTTTCAGGATTTGAAATAGCTCAACTGGAATTGCATCAACTCCACTAGCTTTGTTCGTAGTGATGTTTTCTAAGGTCCACTTGACTTAACATTCCAGGCTATCTGGCTCTAGGTGAGTGTGAGTGATCACACCATCGTGATTATCTTGGTCGTGAAGATCTTTTTTGTACAGTTCTTCTGTGTATTCTTGCCACTCTTCTTAATATCTTCTGCTTCCTACTTTCTTCTGTCCTTTATCGAGCCCATCTTTGCATGAAATATTCCCTTGGTATCTCTAATTTTCTTGAAGAGATCTCTAGTCTTTCCCATTCTGTTCTTTTCCTCTATTTCTTTGCATTGATCACTTAGGAAGGCTTTCTTATCTCTTCTTGCTATTCTTTGGAACTCTGCATTCAGATGCTTATATCTTTCTTTTTCTCCTTTGCTTTTTGCTTCTCTTCTTTTCACAGCTATGTAAGTCCTCCCCAGACAGCCATTTTGCTTTTTTGCATTTCTTTTCCATGGCGATGGTCTTGATCCCTGTCTCCTGTACAATGTCACAAACCCCCATCCATAGTTCATCAGGCACTCTATCTATCAAATCTAGTCCCTTAAATCTATTTTTCACTTCCACCTTATAATCATAAGGGGTTTGATTTAGGTCATACCTGAATGGTCTAGTGGTTTTCCCTACTTTCTTCACTTTAAGTCTGAATTTGGCAATAAGGAGTTCATAGGGGAATACAAATCAAAGCTATGATGAGATACCATGTCATAACCATTAGGAAGACTATAATCATTAAAAACAAAATAACATGTATCAGGAAGAATGTGGAGAAACTGGAACCCTTGTTCACTACTGGAAGAAATGTAAAACTGTGCAGTCAGTACAGAAAAGAATGTAAATTTCAAGTTAAAAATAGGGCTTCCCTGGTGGGAATCCACATAACAATGCAGGGGACACTGGTTTGATCCCTGATCCAGGAAGATCCCACATGCCAAGGGGCAACCAAGCCCCTGCACTACAATTATTGAGCCAGTACTCTAGAGCCCAGGAGCCACAACTAATGAAGCCCACTTGCCCTAGAGCCATGTTCTGCAACAAGAGAAGCCACTGCCTTAAGAAGCCCATGCACCAAAACGAAGAGTAGCCCCCACTCTCCAAAACTAGAAAAAAAAATCTGCATGCAGCAATGAAGACCCAATGCAGCCAAAAATAAATTAATTAATAATTTTTTTAAGTTAAATATAGAATCACTGCATGATCCAGCAACTCCACTTTTGGATATATAAATCTACATAAAGAATTAAAAGCAGGGACTCAAATGAGTACATAGCACACATGCTCATAATAGCTCTATGCATAATATCCAAAAGGTAGAAGCAACCTAAGTATTCATCAACAGATGAATGGATAAATAAAATAAAATATATTTTTTTCCATATGTATTTCATGCAATGGAACGTTACCCACACTTTCAAAGTAGAAAATTCTGACACATGCAACAAGCTGGATAAACACTGAGGGCATTATACTAAGTGCAATAAGTGAGTCACAAAAAAGAAAAATACTGCATAACTACACTTACATGACGAAATCATAGCAGACAAATCCATAGAGACAGAAAGTAAAATGGTGGTTGCCAAGAGCCAAAGGAAGCAAAAAATGAGGAATTAGTGTTAAATAGGTACTGAGTTGCAGCTTGGGAAGATTAAAAAAATGTTCTGGAAATGGATGATGGTGATGGCACAAACAGAAAACTAAGATCATGGCATCTGGTCCCATCACTTTATGGGAAGATGAGGAAACAATGGAAACAGTGGCTGACTTTCTTCTTCTGGGCTCCAAAATCACTGCAGATGGTGACTGCAGATGGTGAAATTAAAAGACGCTCACTCCTTGGAAGGAAAGTTATGACCAACCTAGACAGCATATTCAAAAGCAGAGACATGATCCTCTATGATCCACCTCCCAGAATTCTGGAAATAAAAGCAAAAATAAACAAATGGGATCTAATTAAAAAGCTTCTGTACAACAAAGGAAAATATAAGCAAGGTGAAAAGACAGCCTTCTGAATGGGAGAAAATAATAGCAAATGAAACAACTGACAAACAACTAATCTCAAAAATATACAAGCAACTTCTGCAGCTCAATTCCAGAAAAATAAACGACCCAATCAAAAAATGGGCCAAAGAACTAAATAGACATTTCTCCAAAGAAGACATACGGATGGCTAACAAACACATGAAAAGATGCTCAACATCACTCATTATTAGAGAAATGCAAATCAAAACCACAATGAGGTACCACTTCACACCAGTCAGAATGGCTGCGATCCAAAAATCTGCAAGCAATAAATGCTGGAGAGGGTGTGGAGAAAAGGGAACCCTCCTACACTGTTGGTGGGAATGCAAACTAGTACAGCCACTATGGAGAACAGTGTGGAGATTCCTTAAAAAATTGCAAATAGAACTACCTTATGACCCAGCAATCCCACTTCTGGGCATACACACCGAGGAAACCAGAATTGAAAGAGACACATGTACCCCAATGTTCATCGCAGCACTGTTTATAATAGCCAGGACATGGAAACAACCTAGATGTCCATCAGCAGATGAATGGATAAGAAAGCTGTGGTACATATACACAATGGAGTATTACTCAGCCGTTAAAAAGAATTCATTTGAATCAGTTCTGATGAGATGGATGAAACTGGAGCCAATTATACAGAGTGAAGTAAGCCAGAAAGAAAAACACCAATACAGTATACTAACACATATATATGGAATTTAGGAAGATGGCAATGACGACCCTGTATGCAAGACAGGAAAAAAGACACAGATGTGTATAACGGACTTTTGGACTCAGAGGGAGAGGGAGAGGGTGGGATGATTTGGGAGAATGGGAATTCTAACTTGTATACTGTCATGTAAGAATTGAATCGCCAGTCCATGTCTGACGTAGGGTGCAGCTTGCTTGAGGCAGGTGCATGGGGATGACCCAGAGAGATGTTGTGGGGAGGGAGGTGGGAGGGGGGTTCATGTTTGGGAACGCATGTAAGAATTAAAGATTTTAAAATTTAAAAAAAAATAAAAAAATTAAAATTAAAAAAAAAAAAAAAAAACAAAAGCAGAGACATTACTTTGCCAACAAAGGTCCGTCTAGTCAAGACTGTGGTTTTTCCAGCAGTCGTGTATGGATGTGAGAGTTGGACTGTCAAGAAAGCTGAGCACTGAAGAATTGATGCTTTTGAACTGTGGTGTTGGAGAAGACTCTTGAGAGTCCCTTGGACTGCAAGGAGTTCCAACCAGTCCATTCTAAAGGACATCAGTCCTCGGTGTTCTTTGGAAGGAATGATGCTAAAGCTGAAACTCCAGTACTTTGGCCACCTCATGCAAAGAGTTGACCCCTTGGAAAAGAGTCTGATGCTGGGAGGGATTGGGGGCAGGAGGAGAAGGGGACGACAGAGGATGAGATGGCTGGATGGTATCACCAACTCGATTGACGTCAGTTTGAGTGAACTCTGGAAGTTGATGATAGACAGGGAGGCCTGGCGTGCTGCAGTTCATGGGGTCGCAAAGATTCGGACACAACTGAGCGACTGAACTGAACTGATGGCACAACAAAGTGAATGTACTTAATGCCACTGGACTGTACACTTAAAAATGATTCAGTTCAGTTCAGTCACTCAGTCATGTCTGACTCTTTGCAACCCCATGAAGTGCAGCACACCAGGCCACCCTGTCCATCACCAACTCCCGGAGTTCACCCAAACTCATGTTCATCAAGTCGGTGATGCCATCCAGCCATCTCATCTTCTGTCATGCCCTTCTCCTCCTGCCCCCAATCCCTCCCAGCATCTGAGTCTTTTCCAATGAGTCAACTCTTCGCATCAAGTGGCCAAAGTATTGGAGTTTCAGCTTTAGCATCATTCCTTCCAAAGAAATCCCAGGGCTGATCTCCTTCAGAACGGACTGGTTGGATCTCCTTGCACTCCAACGGACTCTCAAGAGTCTTCTCCAATACCACAGATCAAAAGCATCAATTCTTTGGTGCTCAGCTTTCTTCACAGTCCAACTCTCACATCCATACATGACCACTGGAAAAACCATAGCCTTGACTAGACGGACCTTTGTTGGCAAAGTAATGTCTCTGCTTTTGAATATGCTGTCTAGGTTGGTCATAACTTTCCTTCCAAGGAGTGAGTGTCTTTTCATTTCACGGCTGCAATCACCATCTGCAGTGATTTTGGAGCCCAAAATAATAAAGTCTGACACCCTTTAGAATGAGTAAAAAATAGAAATCAGAGAGCTGAAGAATACAATAACGGAATTGAAATTTTCAATAGAGGGGTTCAAGAGCAGACTAGATCAAGTGAAAGAAAGGATCAGAAAACCTGTAGACAGATCAAGAGAATTCATCTAATCAGAGGAGCAAATTATTTTTTACAAATGAAAGAAAGAATGAAATGAATGAAAACGAGTGAAGACAGATTCATAAATATATGGGACACAATGAAGCAGAGCAGTATACACATTATAGAAGTCACAGAAGGAAAAGAAATCAAGGTGGAGGGCAGAACTTATTCAAAGAGGTAATGACTGAAAATTTCTCTCACCTGGGGTAAAAAAATTGACCTCCAAATCTAGAAAGCCAAAAGAAAGCCAAAAAAGGAATTCAAAGAGAATTACACTGACATACATTGTAACTGCCCTAAAGTAGAGACAAAGAGAGACTCTCAAAAAAGCAGCAAGAGAAACACAAAATATTATGTACAAGCAGACGCCCATAAGACTATCAGTGGATTTTTCAGTGAAACCTTGCAGACCGGAATGGAGTGGGATAATACATTCAATATATAGTACTGAAAGAAAAAAAATTCCACCTAAGAATACCATGCCCAGCAAAGCTGTCCTTCAGAATTGAAGGAGAGATAAACAATTTCACCAAAGTTAAAGGAGAATGGCCTCACAAGAAATGTTACAGTTCTCTGTCCTGAAACAAAGGCACATTAATTAGTAACAGAAAAATATATAAAAGTATAAAACTTAAGGTAAAGCCAAGAAAAAAGAGAATCTATAAAAATAAAGTGAAAACTGAATACAGATGTTTTAATTAGCTTCTACTTTAAAAAGCAAATATGCAATATCAGTGAAAAAGGGTTACAATGGTAAATTTTATGTTACATATATTTTATCACAATTTTTAATTACTTGTTTAATGGGTATAGGGCTTCAGTTTTGCAAAATGAAAGGCTCCCAGAAAGATGTTATAGAACAATGTGAATATACTCACCACCACTGAACTATACACTTAAAAATGGTTAAGAAAGCAAATTTGCAGCATAAAAGGTTAATATACAAATGTCATTCACTTTCTATATACCAGAAATGAGCACTGGAATTTGACATTTAAAACACAATGTCATGTACATTAGCATCCCCAAAAGTTAAATACTTAGCTATAAATCTAATGAAATACGAGTAAGATCTCTATGAGGAAAACTTCAAAAGTTTGATGACAAATAGCAAACAAAAAGTTCAAAATGTCAATCTTTCCCCAACTTGTTCTATAGATTCAGTACAATCCCAATCAAAATCCCACCACAATATTTTGTGGTTATCAATAAACTGACTCTAAAATTTATGAGGCAAAAGATCCCAAATAACAAACTCAATACTGAAGAAGAAGAAAATCAAACGACTGTCACTATGTGACTTAAAGACGTATAGTAAAGCTCCAGTAATCAAGGTAGTATAATTTTGGCAAGAGAACATACAAAAAGGTCAATCAAACAGAACAGAGATCCCAGAAAAGTACCTATATAAATACAATCAATTGATCTCTGACATAGGAAAAGACAACATAATGGAGCAAAGATAGTCTTTAAAAAATGATACTGTAACAAATGGATTTCAAAATGCAAAACAAATAACCTAGACACAGGCTTTAACACTTCATAGAAATTAACCTAAAGTGGATCATAGATCTAAATGTAAAATGCAAAATTATAAAACTCCTAGAAGTAAGAGTGAACCTAGATGACCATTGGTAAGGCAATGACTTCTTAGATATAATACCAAAGACATGATGCATGAGAAAAAATTGATAAACTGGACTTCATTAAAATTAAAAACTTTTGCTCTGTGAAAGACACTGTCAAGAGAATGAGAAGTTACAAACTAGGAGAAAAACATCTTCAAAAGTCACACCTGATAAAAAACTGTTATCCAAAATATACAAGGATCTCTTAAAGCTCAACAATAATAATAAAAAAAACTTTAAAATGGGCAACATACCTGAACAGACACCTCATCAAAGAAGATATATAGATGGTAAATAAGAAGAGTAATGTTCTACATCATATGTCACTAGAGACTATGACCATTCTATACCTATTAGAATGGCCAAACTGAAGAACACTGACAACACAAAATGCTGGCAAAGATGTGAAGTAACAGAACTCTCATTCACTGCTGATGAGACTATAAAATAGCAAAATAAATTTATATTTAAAAAAAATAGCATAGCCACTTTGGAAGATAGTTTACAAAACTAAATATATTCTTATCATATGATCCAGCAAAAGTACTCCTTAGTATTTACCCAAAAGGAGTTGAAATCTTATGTCCAAACAAAAACTTGTACACAGATATTTATAGTAGCTTCATTCTTAACTACCAAAACTTAAAAGCAACCAAGATGTCTTTTAGTAGGTAAATGGATAAATACACTGGTATATACAGACAATGGAATATCACTCAGTGTTACAAAGAAACAAGCTACAGAGCTCTAGGAAGACATGAAAGAACAATAAATGCATATTACTAAGTGAAAGAAGTCAATCTGAAAGGGCAACATACTGTAAGATTTTGACCATATGACATTCTGGAAAAGGTAAAACTGATGGAAACAGTAAAAAGATCAGTCGTTGTCAGGACTTAAGAGGGAAGGGAGAGATGAATCAGTGAAACACAGGGGATTTTTAGGGCAGAGAAACTACTCTGGTGGATACATGTCATTATATATATGTCAAAATCCATAGAATGTACATCAAAAGTGAACCCTAAGGTAAACTATAGCTATGGGGTGATAATGATGTGTCAGTGTGGGATCATAAATTGTTAACAAATATAGCACTGCGCCCGCAGGATATAGCAGAGACTGTACACATGTGGGGACAGGGAGTATATGGGGACAGGAAATTTCTGTACCTTTCAGTTTTGCTATGGACCTAAAACACTCTAAAAATAAAGTTCATTCATTTTTTTAAATGGTTGAAGATGGCAAATTTTATGTTTTTTATATTTTATTACAATTTAAAATAATTTAAAAACAAAGATAATACATTTTTTTAATGGGTAAAAATATCCACTAAAGTTCAAAATAGACCAATGGATCTTAACATATTACCAAAAGTTCATTCCACGTTGTAACTAACCTTTACCATTTATCAAGTGTGTATTTGGTATAGCAGCCAAAGGGGAATAGTGGTAACTATTTGAAAAGGCTCATAAAATACTTTTCCCTTTCCCAACCACATATACTTCAAATAAAACACTTAGCAACAGATCAAATGCAGAAATAGATCTGAGAATCTAGCTGTCATCTATTAAACCAAACCTTTTAAGCAGATTCACACCACCACTCTAAATTCTTTGTTTTGGAAAACAGAGTTTTCATTTTTAAATGTGTTAACTTACATTAACATATAATAGGTCTATTACTGTAACTGACCAGGACCCTATGGGTCTTCTCAGGACAGACCTCCCCTCCATGTCTTCTGCCTACCTCTCGTCTACAGAAAAACTGTAGCCAAAGAAGAAATTTAATCAGAGAAGGGGCAGAGGAGGGGTGGGGGTTGGAAATACAAAAGCAAAGTAGTCAAGCAAGAAAAAATAATAATAATTCGGCCATTAAAAAAGGTCAAGGACCTTCAGTTCCTCTTCAAGAGCTAGAGATAATATTCTGAGCTGTAGATAATATCCTTTGAGTGGTTTTGTAGCTCCTGAAACTCCGACCAGGTGGGAGAAGTCAATGTGATGACCCGACTGTAGACATGGCATAAGCGGCTCCATCTTGCACAATTCCAAGAACTGACATTTTTTGCCTATGTATACATTTTTTTGTATACATTTTTTGCAGGACAAACTATTATTGTACACAGGGCAAGTTATTTTACTGGAGCAGATGATATCTGAGGAAGATCAGTTTTTTGGAGTCTGAGTTCATGAAGTTTTTGGAGTGCTTTTGAGTGCAAGAAATTTTGAGGTAGTGCATAACAGAACTACAAAAAGAGGAGGCCCCCAATGCAGATTGAGAGTCAGGGCATCAGAGATTTGTCCTGGAGCTTATTAAAATCACCTTCCTCTCTCAGGAGTCCCTTCGCTATGCCTACACAGCGCCTGAAAACGGCTCGGTTCCCTGGTGGGCAAAAGAAACCAAAAGCGAGGAAAGGGACTTGAGTGTCCAGTTGCCGCGCAGTGTGACCCAAGCAGGTTACGCGTGTAAAGAAGGAAAAGAAAAACCTTCTCACTCCCCACACCGGAGTCACAGGGCATCCATGGGCTTACCGGGTCTTGACGTTAGCAAGCCACGGAGACCCGCTAGCAACATCATTAAGCGGAACATAGCGTGACTTCTGGGCTTTTTTTTTTTTTTTGAGAGGACACTAAACGCTACGACCGTTGGCCTTCGGTGAGCTGCGTTCTCGCGAGGCTACCTACGAGAGAGCTGGGTACTCAGCGCCCCGCCCACCAGTCGCCTGAGGAGCGCACCGGCTCTCCAGTCCTTGCGTTCTGGCCTCTGTCGCGCTCTTTTGCGGACAGCCCGCCCTTCTCGACGGCCCGGTGCCCCCAACCCCAACCCCAGTTATCTGAAGGTACCAGACCACCCCAGCCCTCTCCGTCGCGGTCATCGTCCTTCCACAAACCTTTTGCTTATTGTGAATGGACCTAAAAGGACTAACACATTTATTGTCCGCTGTTTTGTTATCAAACACCACTTGCTGGATATAAAGGATAGAAAACTGTGCGCGCACACACACATGAGTTATGCGTTCATATTTACTAAAATCGGGTTTTTTTAATTTTAAAAAGGGCAGATTTTAAAAAAAAGAATTCCAAAAAAGGGGGGAAGTGAGTAGGTTTTGGTATCATCAAAAAGCACCTGCCATGGCACTTTCTATATCCACTGCCCAAATACACCTTGTAACCAGGCTGCGTCTACTTTCCATGTGGTTCGCAGACCATTGGCTACAATTCACTTAATGGCCTGCCCTTGTTCAGTTAACTTCTGGGTACAGTGAATACTCAGGTAATGAATGAGATGGACAAGATTCCTGCCCATAATTACAGTACATATGTTCCAGTAGAAAATTCTAACCACATTCCTCAACTGAGTATTCAAAATTTTCTAAATTTGTAGCTCAGGCTGCTGCCTCTTTTCCTCTCATCCCCTGTGCTAGGACCACTTACGACTTCCAATCTTTCCTGAATGAAAATTGCCTTATTACCTTGGACTGCAAGACCTCCTCCTTCCCAGACTCACTACCCAGTCTTTACCTCTATGCAGTATCTTTTAATTCTTTTCAAATCCCAAAGAACGAGTTGTCTCTCACATCAATTAACAGAATGGCAGGTACACAAACAAAAAGGTCCAGTGGTAACAAAAATTTCACTTGGAGAAGCCCCACATCTAAACTCACAGTGGAGATGAGATTCTATGGACGCAAAGGCTTTCAACAGGGTTATTTAAGCCTGAAAAAGAACAGAATGAGCAGAAACATGGCAATGAAAACAGTTGGCCTCTCTGTATGCACAGGGAGATTGGTTCCAGCATCCCTGGTGGATGCCAAAATGCCCAGATGCTCAAGTCCCAAAATTGGCCCTCTGGTTTCCATCTCTGCAGATTCAACCAACCATGGATACTGAACTGTTTTGCCACTTGCGGTTAGTTGAATCCACTGACGCAAGCCTGCAGATACAGAGTGTCACTGTATTTTTATTGGGAATAAAAAAATCGCTTGTAAGTCAATCTGTGCAGTTCAAACCCACGTGGTTCAAGGGTCAACAGTATACATCTAGCTTGCACCTCAACAGGAAAACCCAATGCTATACTAACACTTATTTTTGGGTGTCAGTTCAGTTCGCTTAGTCATGTCCAACTCTTTGGGACCCCATGAACTGCAGGACGCCAGGCCTCCCTGTCCATCACCAACTCTCAGAGTTCACTCAAACTCACATCCATCAAGTCGGTGATGCCATCCAGCCATCTCATCCTCTGTCGTCCCCTTCTCCTCCTGCCCCCAATCCCTCCCAGCATCACAGTCTTTTCCAATGAGTCAACTCTTCACATGAGGTGGCCAAAGTACTGGAGTTTCAGCTTTAGCATCATTCCTTCCAAAGAACACCCAGGACTGATCTCCTTTAGAATGGACTGGTTGGATCTCCTTGCAGTCCAAGGGACTCTCAAGAGTCTTCTCCAACACCACAGTTCAAAAGCATCAATTCTTCAGTGCTCAGCTTTCTTGACAGTCCAACTCTCACATCCATACATGACCACTGGAAAAACCATAGCCTTGACTAGACCTTTGTTGGCAAAGTACTGTCTCTGCTTTTGAATATGCTGTCTAGGTTGGTCATAACTTTGCTTCCAAGGAGTAAGCATCTTTTAATTTCACGGCTGCAATCACCATCTGCAGTGATTTTGGAGCCCAGAAAAATGAAGTCTGACACTGTTTCCACTGTTTCCCCATCTATTTACCATGAAGTGATGGAACCAGATGCCATGATCTTAGTATTTGGGTGTAGTTGAGCCAAAAGCTGGTTTTACCTCGCTTCACAGTATTAGAACTGTTATACTAAATGCTTTGACTTGCTGCTGCTGCTGCTAAGTCGCTTCAGTTGTGTCCGACTCTGTGCGACCCCATAGACCACAGCCCACCAGGCTCCCCCATCCCTGGGAGTCTCCAAGCAAGAACACTGGAGTGGGTTGCCATTTCCTTCTCCAGTGCATGAAAGTGAAAAGTGAAAGTGAAGTCACTCAGTTGTGTCCGACTCTTCGCGATCCCATGAACTGCAGCCCACCAGGCTCCTCCATCCATGGGATTTTCCAGGCAAGAGTACTGGAGTGGGGTGCCATTGCCTTCTCCCTTTGACTTGTTAATTGGTGCTAAATATTTTGAATGAATTTTCAGTATCCCATTTGTTTTCCCCTCCTTACTCTCTGTTTAAATCTTTTAAAAAGCAGACTTTATATTATTATTTATGTATATAGCTCTCTCTATAATGGAAGGCATGTCCCATCCAGAATTTGTATATCACATGATCTAATATGGTACCTGCAAGATAGTAGTTTCAGTAAACATTTATAGACTTTTATAAAATCTGATCCATGCTTAAGAAAACCTGGATTGTGCTTAACTATATAGTTAGTAAACCCAGGCATTTGTCTGACAGAAAGAGAAAATGTAGTATCTTGAACAATGTAGTAAGCCTGTGAACATAGCCATACAGTGACACCAAACTTACATATAATTTATCCTTGATTATTAAAACATCTTTAGCAGATGGCAAAGAATACCTTTATTATTTTCAAATTTTGAAGTGGCATCTATGACCAAGAAATTTTACAACTTTTAAAATAACAATCCTAGATAAATCAAGGACAAACCTATGTGAAAAAAAAAGCATATAAAATGTCAAAATGCATATAAGAGCAAAGGAAGTTCAGGCTGATCAAATAATCTTTTAGAATAGCTTATTCCCTCAGGGTCCTGCAATTAAGACTGAATGCTTCCACTGCAGGGGGCATGGGTTCGATTCCTGGTCAGAGAGCTAAGATCCTACCTGACCTGTGGTGTAGCCAGAAAAAAAAGGTCCTAAACATCCAAAGATCCAAGGAATTATTTAATCCTGAGAATGTTTTAAATTGCAGAGTTAATATTTACTAACTGTAAAATTTCAGTGATATAAATTACAATTTCAAAATTTGTGGAACTATATCAGTGACAAACACAAAACTTTTTAGTTGTATATTAATTCATTCAGAGATTAAATTGAAGACTATTTGGGGTTGTTTACAATTTTTATTATATAGCTGATTGTTAAAATAATGTACCATCTTCAGAGGACTAAGATATGTGTCTTCTTCAAAACCAATCTGTTTTTCAAGGCTTTTTCAAACAATAAGCCTTTGTTCACAATTTGCCAGAAGTCTTGAAAATTAGTGAGACAGTATCTGTAAACATTTGATTAGTAGTTTTTTCTAAAACTGTGTTTTAATTAATAAGGTAATAAATAGCTGAGTATTTAAGAAATTAATGGACAACACAAATCAGAATTTCAAGTATTTTATTTATTGTAAATCTTATGTTTGTATGTATATATATATATATACACACACACAAACCAAAAATTTTTTAAAAAACTAAAGAAATTCAGTTAATAAACTTATTAATAAACTTTATTATGAAAGGTTGTGAAAAAATTTTAGGTGCTTAAATTTTCATCATTCATACCATTTCTTCCATAGTAAAAATTCACTTTTTATCACAGCTGAGACAATAACTCACAGATACCACTAATTTTCTTGCACTTATCTAAAAAAACATTTTCTTTATTTCTGCAGCCTAATTTCTTGAAAAATATTAGAATCAACAGAGACATAATCAAGCACACCTTAGTAAATGTAAACATTCAAAAGTATATTAATAGCAATCTTTGAAGTTTCAGATTTTGGACTTAAAGTGCTCATGAGATTCTCAAGTGGTTTTATGATAGCTCAACTGATTGAAGATATTATAATTGCTCCTGCTTTTTATTACAGCTATGAATCAACAGCATATCTGATTAGTTCTATTAAATACTTCGTACCTTAAAGTTTATAATTTATTTAAAATGATGCTATTGTAAAAGGATGCTATGTTTTAACATGATTCATAATAGAAATTCTATTTTTAAATTAACTTGGCTAATATTCATTATCCATAGATAGATCCATGGAATCCATTGTCCAGAATCCATAGAAGCATTTATCCATAGAATGTTCATAAAAATGGAAGATAACAACTGTGTGTATGTATACACATACACACTTATAGTGTGTTTTTGCACTTTTTAAATAGTATTATGATATCTTGTGTATTTTGTGCATTCTTCTGAATACAGAGTATTCCTTTATTCATGAAGTGAATGAGATAAACAAAATTCTAATGTATGATGATTATTAGTCTGTGTAAGATTAAAAATATTACATATTAATTGGCAGCTAATTACTTTTCACAGGTATTAGATTATTACATGTTCAACCAGAAACTACACTAATAACAACTAAGGTCAAAATTCAGAGTTACATTTAAGCACATAATGACAAAACTTGAAACAATACAGTTAATTTGAGAATCATTATAATAACATGTTCAAAATAACATAATTCATGTCAGGTGCATTAACCTCACAGATGACTGAATAAAATGTATTCAGTAATGGAAATGAAAATGTTATCCTAAATTCCCTGGCTTTACTGCATTTCTTCTATTTCTCATTTCCCACTACTCAAGTTCTGTTTTTCTGTATTAATAAAGTCTGTTTTGTGGTATTTTGTTTTCATTCATAATTGCAGCAGGAAGAAAGGCTTTTCAAGAAAATATCAGGAAAAAAAAAAAAGTATTAGCTCAGTTCCCTGAAGATGTCTGCAAAATGAAAGGCTAAAAAAATAATCAAGTGAGGGAACTATATAAAGGAGGTGGAGGCGGAGGAGCAGGACGAGCTGGAACTAAATTTCCCTGAAATGATTCTTTGGGCTGTGGTGGAGGTGGCCTGTGAAGAGGTAAAAAAGACAGTTAATCGTATGTCTCAACTGAATGAAATAAAGCTACATTCATGACACCATTCTTAAAACCATCACTGAATTTTGCCTGGTGAGCAGCTGTTTCACAATTTATATATTCTTCTCCTGATGTTCACTTGGATTTCGGTGCATTCTTATTGCATAATAAAGATTATACTGGAGGACACTATTCAGTGTGCAATTCAATCATAATTTGAAGGACTTTTGGGGGGGGTGGGGAGGGGTGTGAAGTATTTTATGCAATGCAAAATATTATAATAAAATCTTCTCCTTTCTTGTTGATGCTAAGCCCATACATTGAGTCCCTCATTTTTCTTGTGCTTTTCAGTTCTAGAATTTCCATTTGATTCTTTTTTTAGGTTTTTAAGTTCAGCACATCTAGTTCTGTGTGAAATTCTCAATCTTGACTATTAATTCTGTGATACAATCATCATAGTTATTTAAAGTCTGTACCTAATAAACTCGACTAACTGGATACCCTCTGAGTGCATTTTCTTGGTTTTAGTCACATTTTCTTTTCTTGTATGTCTAGCTTTTTAAATTGAGATAGTGAAAGTGAACATTGCTCAGTCATATCTGACTCTTTGCAACCCATGGACTATAGAGTCCACAGAATTCTCCAGGCCAGAATCCTGGAGTGGGTAGCCTTTCCCTTCTCCAGGGGATCTTCCCAACCCAGGGATCGAACCCAGGTCTCCTGCATTGCAGGCAGATTCTTTACCAGCTGAGCCACCAGGGAAGCCCAAGAATACTGGAATGGGCGGCCCATCCCTTCTCCAGCGGATCTTCGTGACCCAGGAATCAAACCAGCGTCTCCTGCACTGCAGGATTTTTTTACCAATTAAGCTATTTTAAATTGGGGGCAAACAGTGAAAGAAAACAACCAAACCTGTAGGAAATAAATCGAGGGTCTGAGTCACCCTTGCCCCTGGGTCCCAACACAAAGCCTGGGATATTTGCTAGGGTACCATCTCCCTGGCAGGGCTCCAGGTTTTGTCCCCTCAGCCCCAGTTTGTTGAAAACTCTCCTCAGCTTTCTATCCTCGCCCATGCAGAATAGGTAGACACAATCTAGGACAGAAAAATGGTCCCCAAAGCTGAGGTCATCCCTGGAATACCTTCCTCTCCTGGACCTTAAAAAATAATCCTTCATTTCTTTAGTAGTTTTCTGATGCCTTCATATTTTCTTATATTGTCTAGCTTTTCTAGCTGTTCCTAATGGGAGGTCTGGCCAAACTTATGTGATTTGCCATTGCTGGTGATTATAAAGATCCTTGCTTCAGAATCTTATGGATACCAGAGGCTACAGCAGCTGTTCAGTGTCTTGTTGGGGCCTCTTTAAAATTTCATTCTGACACTTCACTAATATGACAAAACTTAAATAAAACCTCTTAAAAACTTTTCTGCAAACTGTGCTCTATCTATACTGTTGGCAATAAATACCGTGTCCTAAATTAAATTAAAATACAAGGCAACTATTGTGACATTAACCCTTGGTTGTATCCTGATCAAGTAATCTAAGTGAATTCACTTCAGACCTTGATGGGTACTGCTGAGGCTGCCTGGCTCCATAAGTTGGTACTGGAAATCTGTTTGTTTGTATAGGCTAAAAAGAAAAAAAAAAGTTATTACGACAATGCACTCATCAATATATTTTCTATATAGGTTATTTTCCACATAAAAATAATCTATTTAAAAATCAATGAATAGATGACATAATCTTAACATTTAAAATATTTTGCTTATTCAACATATCTTTGCTACTGAGTGTGGAATATTTAATCCTTTTAAACTATAGTTTTTAAATTCAATAATAACAAAGTATTATCTTGGCCTTGATCAACTCCATTAGTTAAAAGGTAACATATTAATATTTCCTAGGTCAATATATTTTAAATAAAACCTTTTAAAAATGTATTGCCAAACGTATACATAGTACCTAACTAGTACTGTAAATACCATCAATTTTCCAATACCCTTGATTCTGATGTGGAAAACAGGGAACTTTTGTGCACTGTTCATATGAATGTAAATTGGTCCAGCTACCACAGAAAACAGTATGGAGGTTCCTCAAAATATTAAAAACATGACTACCATATGATCCAGTAATTCTGAGTATTTATCCAAAGAAAATGGAACACTAACTTCTATAATTATCTGCACCCCATGTTCATTGCAGCATGGATTATGATAGCCAATATATGGAAGAGTCTAAGGGTCCATCCAATATGCTACTGGAGATCATTGGAGAAATAACTCCGGAAAGAATGAAGGGATGAAGCCAAGGCAAAAACAATACCCAGCTGTGGATGTGACTGGTGATAGAACCAAGGTCTGATGCTGTAAAGAGCAATACTGCATAGGAACCTGGAATTGTCAGGTCCATGATCAAGGCAAATTGGAAGTGGTCAAACAAGAGATAGCAAGAGTGAATGTCGACATTCTAGGAATCAGCAAACTAAAATGGACTGGAATAGGTGAATTTACCTCAGATGACCATTATATCTACTACTGTGGGCAGGAATCCCTCAGAAGAAATGGAGTAGCCATCATGGCCAATGAAAGAGTCCGAAATGCAGTACTTGGATGCAATCTCAAAAACGACAGAATGATCTCTGTTCGTCTCCAAGGCAAACCATTCAATATCACAGTTATCCAAGTCTATGTCCCAACCAGTAACGCTGAAGAAACTGAAGTTGAACAGTTTTATGAAGACCTACAAGACCTTTTAGAACTAACACCCAAAAAAGATGTCCTTTTCATTATAGGGGACTGGAATGCAAAAGTAAGAAGTCAAGAAACACCTGGAGTAACAGGCAAACTGGCCTTGGAATACGGAATGAAGCAGGACAAAGACTAATAGAGTTTTGCCAAGAAAATGCACTGGTCATAGCAAACACCCTCTTCCAACAACACAAGAGAAGACTCTACACATGGACCTCACCAGATGGTCAACACCAAAATCAGATTGATTATATTCTTTGCAGCCAAAGATGGAGAAGCTCTATACAGTCAACAAAAACAAGACCAGGAGCTGTCTGTGGCTCAGATCATGAACTCCTTATTACCAAATTCAGACTCAAATTGAAGAAAGTAGGGAAAACTGCTAGACCATTCAGGTATGACCTAAATCAAATCCCTTATGATTATATAGTGGAAGTGAGAAATAGATTTAAGGGCCTAGATCTGATTGATAGAGTGCCTGATGAACTATGGAATGAGGTTTGTGACACTGTACAGGAGACAGGGATCAAGACCATCCCCATGGAAAAGAAATGCAAAAAAGCAAAATGGCTATCTGGGGAGGCCTTACAAAGAGCTGTGAAAAGAAGAGAAGCGAAAAGCAAAGGAGAAAAGGAAAGATATAAGCATCTGAATGCAGAGTTCCAGAGAATAGCAAGAAGAGGTAAGAAAGCCTTCTTCAGTGATCAATGCAAAGAAATAGAGGAAAAGAACAGAATGGGAAAGACTAGAGATCTCTTCAAGAAAATTAGAGATACCAAGGGAACATTTCATGCAAAGATGGGTTCGATAAAGGACAGAAGTGGCCTGGACCTAACAGAAGCAGAAGATATTAAGAAGAGGTGGCAAGAATACACAGAAGAAATGTACAAAAAAGATCTTCACGACCCAGATAATCACGATGGTCTGGTCACTCACCTAGAGCCAGACATTCTGGAATCTGAAGTCAAGTGGGCCTTGGAAAGCATCGCTACGAACAAAGCTAGTGGAGGTGATGGAATTCCAGTTGAGCTTTTTCAAATTCTGAAAGATGATGCTATGAAAGTGCTGCACTCAATAGGCCAGCAAATTTGGAAAACTCAGCAGTGGCCACAGGACTGGAAAAGGTCAGTTTGCCTTCCAACTCCAAAGAAAAGCAATGCCAAAGAATGCTCAAACTATCGCACAATTGCATTCTTCTCACATGCTAGTAAAGTAACGCTCAAAATTCTCCAAGCCAGCCTTCAGCAATACGTGAACCGTGAACTTCCTGATGTTCAAGCTGGTTTTAGAAAAGGCAGAGGAACCAGAGATCAAACTGCCAACATCCGCTGGATCATGGAAAAAGCAAGAGAGTTCCAGAAAAACATCTATTTCTGCTTTATTGACTAAGCCAAAGCCTTTGACTGTGTGGATCACAATCAACTGTGGAAGATTCTGAAAGAGATGGGAATATCAGACCACCTGAACCTGCCTCTTGAGAAATCTGTATGCAGGTCAGGAAGCAACAGTTAGAACTGGACATGGAACAACAGACTGGTTCCAAATAGGAAAAGGAGCATGTCAAGGCTGTATATTGTCACCTTGCTTATTTAACTTCTATGCAGAGTACATCATGAGAAAAGCTGGACTGGAAGAAACACAAGCTGGAATCAAGATTGCCGGGAGAAATATCAATAACCTCAGATATGCAGATGACACCACCCTTATGGCAGAAAGTGAAGAAGAACTAAAAAGCCTCTTGATGAAAGTGAAAGTGGAGAGTGAAAAAGTTGGCTTAAAGCTCAACATTCAGAAAATGAAGATCATGACATCCGGTCCCATCACTTCATGGGAAATAGATGGGGAAACAGTAGAAACAGTGTCAGACTTTATTTTGGGGGGCTCCAAAATCACTGCAGATGGTGACTGCAGCCATGAACTTTAAAGACACTTACTCCTTGGAAGAAAAACTATGATCAACCTAGATAGCATATTCAAAAGCAGAGACATTACTTTGCAGACTAAGGTCCATCTAGTCATGGTTTTTCCAGTGGTCATGTACGGATGTGAGAGTTGGACGGTGAAGGAGGCTGAGCGCTGAAGAATTGATGCTTTTGAACTGTGGTGTTGGAGAAGACTCTTGAGAGCCCCCTGGACTGCAAGGAGATCCAACCAGTCCATTCTGAAGGAGATCAGCCCTGGGATTTCTTTGGAAGGAATGATGCTAAAGCTGAAGCTCCAGTACTTTGGCCACCTCATGTGAAGAGTTGACTCATTGAAAAAGACTCTGATGCTGGGAGGGATTGGGGGCAGGAGGAGAAGGGGACGACAGAGGATGAGATGGCTGGATGGCATCACTGACTCAATGGACGTGAGTCAGAGTGAACTCCGGGAGTTGGTGATGGACAGGGAGGCCTGGCGTGCTGCGATTCATGGGGTCGCAAAGAGTCAGACACGACTGAGCAACTGAACTGAACTGAACTGAAGGGTCCATCTGTGGCAAACACACGTACATATATACGAATATTATTCAACCAACAAACAAAACGATATCTTGCCATTTGTGACAACATGGATGGACTACAGGCATTCAGGCTAAGTGAAATGAGTCAGAAAGAGGACAAATATCGTATGATCTCACTTATATGTGGAATCTAAAAATAAACAAAAAAACACCAAATGGTTAGATACAGAGAACAGATTGGAGACTCACAGAGGGCAGAGAGGCAAATGGATAAAAACAGATGAAGGTGGTTAAAAGATAATAATTTCCAGTTGTAAAATAAATCATAGGGATGTAAGGTACAGCATGGTGCCTTTGGTAATAATACTTCATTGCATATTTGAAAACTGCTAAGCGTGTAAATCTTAAAAGTTCTCATCACAAGGAAAAAAAATGTGTAACTATGTACAACAGTGGATGTTAATGAGACTTACTGTGGTGCTCATTTCATACTGTATACAAATATTGAACCACGTTGTACACCTGAAACTTATATAATGTGATATGTCTGAAAGTAAAAGTGAAAGGCACTCAGTTGTGCTCAGCCCTTTGCAACCCCCTGGACTATACAGTCCATGGAATTCTCCAGGCCAGAATATTAGAGTGGGTAGGGGATGCACAGAGTTGGACACAACTGAAGCGACGCAGCAGCAGCAGCAGCAGCAGCAGCCTTTCCCTTCTCCAGGGGATCTTCCCATCCCAAGGATCAAACCCAGGTCTCCCACATTGCAGGCAGATTCTTTATCAGCTGATCTACAAAGAAAGCCTGTGATGTGTCTATTTTATCTCAGTTTTTAAAAAGTAGAACACCAGAGTCACCAGGGATGGGAAATTACTGCTTCACGGGTTCAGAGTTTCTGTCTGGGGTAAAGAAAAAGTTTTAGAAATAGCAGTGATGATTATACAACACTGTGAATGTAATTAATGCCACTGAATTGTATATTTAAAAATGGTCAAAATGGCAACTTTTATAGCATGTATATTTTACCACAATTGAAAATGAAAAAAAAATGTCAAAGACAAAAAATTATATATTACATAATTTCTAACTTGTATACAGGGACTGTGTGATCATCCTATATATGCAGAAATATGGAAAAATCCCCGAGACTTATGGTTAAGGGAAAAGGGCTTAACAATTTGTTTCTTTTTTATAAAAGGAAAGGGAGAAGAACAGAGAGATTTCATACATATCCTTCCATTTTAGAAGCATATCTAATCATTTAACCTCCTTGTAATTGGAAAGACTTTAAAAGTTTGACAGTACCAAATGCTGCCAAAATTTACTTTGACAGGAATGCTCATACACCACTGACAATGCAATCACCCAATGGCATAATCCTTTTGGAAAACAATTTGACATTTTCAAGTAAACATTCAAATATCTTTCAACCCAGCAATTTAACTTTGGTATATTCCTATATCAGAGTTCTCTAATAGAATTTTCTGTAATGATGGAAACATTCTATGCCTATGGTGCCCCTACAATAGTAGTCACAGGTGATCTATTGAGCATCTAAAATGTCAGTGGGGAATAGAATTCTTAACTTTATTTAATATAACATAAAATTTAAATAGCCACATGTGGATAGTAACCACTGTAGTAGTACCACCCTAGAACTCACACACATGCATGAGTAACATATAGAATGTTCATCTCAGCTTTATTTGTAATAATGAACAATTGGAAACTGGTAAAAGAAAAATGGATTTTTAAACTGTGTGGAATTTATGTAATATAATATCAACAGTGAAAATGAATGCATTAGAGCTACATCTATTGATAGAGATAAACCACAAAGCAATGTTATGGGGAAAAAGCATGATGCAGATACATGTGTAAGACAGCAAACAAAACATTATACAACGTTTAAAAGCAGATCAAGCATTAGTATACTGTATTGGCGTTTTTCTTTCTGGCTTACTTCACTCTGTATAATCAGCTCCAGTTTCATCTGATGCTGGGAGCCAGCGTGAGGAATTGCACCCTTGACAAGGTCATGCAGCAGAGCTCTGATGGCAAGGCTAATCAGACCTCAGGTTTTCCCCCTGGAATTTCCTGAGCATCCACCCCCCCGAAAAAATAAGAATCTGCCTGCTTTTCCACCCTTCTGATATTTTCTGGAAAAAGTCAAATCAGGGCTTTAGTCTTCTGCATTTGAAAGGGATGTTTCAGCTCAAACCCCCTCTGATAGCTCTCTAGCTTGCCTAACAGGTTCCCCGGACCTCTTACAGCTTATGAATTACTTACAGCCCCCCAACTGCAAGAGGCACAAAGCTTAAAGCATCAGAGCCTTTTCTAAAGAGTTAAAAATCATATTGGTAGAGGATTTTCACTGTTGACTCAATGATTGCTGCCAGGCCTCCATATTCTTTATCTTTTAGGCACCTGGGAGGATGTTAATCAATGTAAACTGGATATGGAAAAAGATATATAATAGTTTTGATGTTAGCAACACTAGACTTTTGAGTTAATTACTTTTCTCTTTGTTATATATCACTGCACTCCTCTTGCGTCCTTGCTATGTAAGAATGTAACTTTATTTAGTGCTTTCTGAGAAGGGTACCAGACTTTGGGAAGATCAACACAAATAAGTCTTCTGGTTGACAAACTCTTATCAGAAAAAAGGCTATAAAATGTTAATTGGCCCTTTTGGCAGGAAGATGATGTAAATTACCTAAGACTTGTGTATACAATTAGGTATGCAGAGAGAAAAGCCTGGTTTTGATAAGAGTCTGGACTGCTAACACTGCATAACTTTGTGTTACCCATTGATCTCCATGTTTTATCAAAAGTATAAAAGGCCTTCTGAACAATAGAGGACAGGGCCAGTCTCTGGACTGGTTTCCCCCATGTCTCCTCTTTACTCTAATTTCAGGCTGAATTCCCATCTGGGGTGTGGAGGCTCACCATGTCTACTTACTTGCCCCGGCTTTTAAGATCCACGCAAGGGGGAGCCCAAGGCGGGGCACCCCCCAATATTCAAGAGGACACCAGTGGCCTAAGGACACCAGTGGCCTAACGTAGATGGTGCAAGCTCCTTGTGTGGAACTTTATTGGCTTCCCATGTAAACCAAGTTGTTCAGCCTCTTTCTCCACTTAATTTTCCTACTACACTATTTCTTCCTAATCTAATCTTATATTAATAAATAAATAAGTTTTCCTCGCCAACGCCATCCCCGCTTCGAATTCCCTGGATCCACCGGGGCTGGACCCCGGCAATCTACCTCATTAGAACTGATTCAAATGTATCCTTTTTAATGGCTGAGTAATACTCCATTGTGTATACGGTATACTAACGCATATATACGGAATTTAGAAAGATAGTAATGATAACCCAGTTTGTGAGACAGCAAAAGAGACATAGATGTATGGAACAGTCTTTTGGACTCTGTGGGAGAGGGAGAGGGTGGGATGATTTGGGAGAATGGCACTGAAACATGTATAACATAAGAAACGAATCGCCAGTCCAGGTTCGATGCAGGATATAGGATGCTTGGGGCTGGTGCACTGCGATGAACCAGAGAGATGGTATGGGGAGGGAGGTGGGAGGGGGGTTCAGGATTGGGAACACGTGTACACCTGCAGTAGATTCATGTTGATGTATGGCAAAACCAATACAATATTGTAAAGTAAAAATAAATAAATAAATAATAATAAAAATAGAAAGAAGACATTAACACACAAAATAAATAAATAAATAAAAGCAGATAAAGCAACATTTTGTTATTTCCTAGGGATATATGCATATTAGAAAAAGTGTATTACTATCCCAGTACTCCCTAATATACTCCAAAGGACAGTGATTGCTGGTCCCCTTGCTGAAACAACTATACCTATTACTCCAGGAGCTCAGCACCAGATTTTTAGTTAGATGCCCTGGGGAAGCCAGGTATTAAAAACAGAAAGATAGCAGACATAGGGAAAAAGAGTGACAGCATAAAACCCAGGATATTTTCTAGGCTTGGTTTCAAGGCAAGACATTCTCAGTGTCTTGAGACAATGTTTTCCTCCCATCTCCTCTAAGCCAGGGACCCTAGTGCTATTCCATTAACTAACCCAGAGGCCATCTGCAGACCACACTCCTAAACTCTTTGGAAAATATCTATGTTTATTCCTATGTGTGCATGTTCAGTCGCTCAGTTGTGTCCAACTCCTTGCAATCCCATGAACTGTAACCCTCCAGGCTCTCCAGGCAAGAATACTGAGTGGGCTGCCATCTCCTACTCCAGGAGATCTTCCTGACCCAGGGATCAAACCCAACTCTGCTGTGTCTCCTGCACTGGCAGGCAGATTCTTGACCACTGCACCACCTGGTATATTATGTAATAATTTTTTAAGCTTTAAAAATGTAATGTGCTGCACTCAGTTGCTCAGTCATGTCCAACTCTTTGCAACCCCATGGAATGTAGCCTGCCAGGCTCCTCTATCCATGGAGATTCTCCAGGCAAGAATACTGGAGTGGGTTGCCATGCCCTCCTCAAGGGATCTTCCCAACCCAGGGACTAAACCCAGGTCTCCCACATTGCAGGCAGTTTTTTTACCAGCTGAGCTACCAGGGAAGCCCTAAAAGTGTGGTACCATAGTATAATAAAGGAAAAGAATTTTTCATTTAAACTTACAACGTTTCTGGGAGGAGTAACTGAAGAAGCAGGTCCAGGAACACTCGCTGGCTGTCTAGAATCTTTTGCTTGATTTTTGCCACCTGATCTGAAAGATACAAATACTTTTGAGCTAAATTAAGATTAAGACATTTCTACATGACATAGCATTAATATACAGACTTGTATTTTTCCAAATACAGAAGAATGATACTGGTAGTGGCGGTGGATATGATCATGATGACAGCTAAAATTCATATGGCATTTTTAATAGTTCTCATCCAGTTTTAATCCTCAGAGTACTAGAAAGTTTTCTTAATCTCATTTTACAATTAAATAAACTGAAATACTAAGAAATAATTTAGACAATCAGGCCAGTGTTCTCAAACTCCTCAAGTCTTCCTGAAATCAGAGACTACTAAAATAATATTCTTAGGTCTAAAGTAGTCACTCTGAATATCAGGAAGTCCAAAAGAAGCAAAACAAGCTGGCTGGAAAGATGTCAGCTAAGAGTTAGACATTGCCAAAAGGATAGCAAGTAAGCGATGTACAGGAGACAGCTATTGCTATGAAACTAAAATTTCAGAGATGCAGACTGGGGAATTATCTACATGGATTGGTCAGTGAAGCGTGAAAGAAAGTTAAGAGAAAAAAAGATAGAAAGGTAAATCTAGGGAAGTCCCTGGCAATCCAGTGGTTAGGACTTGGTGCTTTCATTGCCAGGGACCCAGGTTCAATCCCTGCTTAGAGAATCAAGATCCTGCCAAACCACTCAGTGTGGTCAAAAAAAAGGGGGTACAGGCATATGTCTCAATAAACTATATTTTAAAAACAAAAAGAAATCTATATCTGTTTTAGAACACATTAAAAAAATAAAGGTAACATGAGGATTCTCTAGGAAAATATTATGCAGTTTTTAAGTGAGGTAAGTGAGAAATAGGGCAATGAAGTAAAGGTGAGCATTCCAGGCAAGATATGATCATTTTGGAACCATTACCATAATAAAAACTAGCTATTAAGTAACTGCATTGTGCTATGGATTTTATTTGTTAATATTTCCTTATTTAATCCTCACATGAAGCCCTCCAGAGATAGGTAATATTATTATTCTCATTGTAGAGGATGTAAACCAAGGCTCAGATACTTATTATTTCTGTTCATAATTCTAGCAAATGATAGCTTTGCTAGAACTTGAACTTAGGTCTGACTGCAAGGTCCATGCTAACACATGCTACATTCCAATGCCAACGTATTAGAAATGATTGTTGAGAGAGAGCAACACAAGAGTCCAACATGTAGACTAGAAATGTCAGGTGTCTGAATTATGACAACCCTTTCTTTCATCAAAGATTATTTCTTAAAAGCTGATGATACATGAAATCTGTTTTCAAAACAGACTTGAAGAATACTTCTAGGAGAATTGATACTGGAAATAGACAAGGAAGAAAAAATTTTAATGGCATGCAAATCAGAAGTTGTAGCCCCAAATTCTACTTACCCCACTATCAGAAATGAAAGTCAAGTAAAATGAAGCCTAGGGCCATTTTCAGTAGTATACAGGTTGGTGTCATCATAACCCTTTTCCCTCACCATTATAAGAGATGGCTGAGTCACCACTTACCCTTTAATTCCTGCTCATCATGTCAAAAGAATAGAGACACAAACTAGAATGCTAGTTTTAAACTATCTTCTATGATATGATTATCATCATACATAATTAAATTACTTAGTAAGAATTAAAAAAAATAATCTAAGTACTCATTTGTCTGTGATCTCTTCCTTCTGCAGTAGCTTCTCCGTAGCTGGTTTCTCTTAATGAAGACAAAAACAGCCAATACAATAAGAGGAACAATTAGGAAGAAGAATACCAGGAGTCCGTCCCTCAGTGCAGCATTGTTTTCTAGAGAGAAGGAGTTTATATTAATGATAATTAAATTAGAAGTTAACTTGTATTAACTAAAACATACTAAATGATGATATATTTTACATTCATTTTCACATTGTTCAAAAGTCACACTGATATCAACTGAAAAACACTGAGAAGTCTTATTGACTCCTCCTGCTCACCCACTTCATTTCTGCCTTCCTAAAGGTAAAGTGAAAGTGAAGTCACTCAGCCGTGTCCAACTCTTTGTGACCCCATGGACTAGTAGCCTATCAGGCTCCTCCCTCCATGGGATTCTCCAAGAGTACTGGAGTGGGTTGCCATTTCCTTCTCCATCCTAAAGGTAACCACTTTTATTAATTTCTTCTGTAATCTTACACTGTTTCTTCATGCAAAGTTAAGCAAGAACAAAATATGTTTTATTGTGAACCTTTCTTACACAAAAGGTAGCATGGCATAAATGTTATTTTTTCACTTAGCCATACTACATATCTTCCCAAACCATACACAGAGCACCACCTCTTTTTCTGTTTAGCTATACAAAACTCCATTGCAAGGATGCCCTATAGTTTATTCAGTCAGTGAGTACCCACTAATACTTTCATTTTTCCAATCTTCGCTATTACAAAAACATATTACAATGAATAGCCTTGTATACATGTCATATCACATAGATGTACCTATAGAATAATTTCCCAAAAGCAGAACTGACGTATCAGAGGGTAAATGTACTTGTTGTTTTTTAAAGGCATCATCAACTTGTCTACCACAGTGGTAGTTACAAGTTAGCATGCCATATATCCAAACAAAACTATAATTCAAAAAGGTACATGCACCCCTATATTCTTGACAGCTTTATTCACAATAGCCAAGACATGGAAACAACCTAAATGTTCACTGACAGATGAATGGATAAGTAAGATGTGGTACTTAAATACCATGGAATACAACTTAGCTATAAAACAGAATGAAATAATGCCATTTGCAGCAACCTGGATGGACGTAGAGATTATCATACTAACTGAAGTCAGTCAGAAAGAGAAAGTCAAATACCATATGGTATCACTTATACATGGAAACTAAAATATAACAGAAATGAACTTATCTACAAAACAGAAACAGACTCACTCACAGACACAGAGAACACACTTCTGGTTGCCAAGAGGGATAGGAGGAGGGGGAGGAATGGATTGGGAGTTTGGGATTAGCAGATGCCAACTATTATATATACACTGAATAAACAAGGTCCTTCTATATAACACCAATACTTTGGCCACCTGATGCAAAGAGCTGACAATTAGAAAAGACCCTGATGCTGGCAAAGACTGAGGTAGGAGGAGAAGGGGGTGACAGAGGATGAGATGGTTGGGTGGCATCACCAACTCAACAGCCATGAGTTTGAGCAAGCTCCAGGAGCTGGTGATGGACAGGGAAGCCTGGCATGCTGCAGACCATGGGGTTACAACAAGTCGGACACAACTGAGCGACTGAACTGAACTGACTCTTTAACACAGGAAACTATATTCAATATCCTGTGATAAATCACAATGGAAAAGAACATAAAGAGAATGCATATATTTATATATGTATAAGTGAATCACTTTGTTGTATAGCAGAAATCAACACAACATTATAAATCAACTATATTTCAATAAAATAAATTTTCTTAAAAAGTTAGCATGCTAGCCAGCAATGTACAAGAATTCCTCACAATCTCACCCATAGAGTCAAACTACTGCATTTTTGCCAAACTGGCAGGTGAAAATTTATATCTTATATGATTTTAATTTGGATTTCTCTTTTTGTACCATGACTTGAGCAACTTTTCATGTTTAAGAAAATACTGTATTTCTTTTTCTTCTCAGTTTCTAAAAGTCCTTTATCTATTAGGGAGAAAAGTTTTGTCTATGATAAATTGGCAATATTTTTCCCATTTTGTCATGTCTTATGGTACAATCCTTTTCTCCATGCATAATTTTATTATTCCAAGGTAGCTAAATTTATCAATCTTATTTTTTTGTGGCTTATGGACTTTAAGTCTTATAATTTTAAAAATTCATTAGTTAACATTAATTTTGTCTGCTTCATGTTCCTCAGTGAAAGAATATAGCAAATATGAACATAAGTGGTAAACTATGAAATAACCCTAAATTTAAATTTGTAAAAGTACCAAAACTTTGTTTTAAAAGTTATATGAAACTACACAAAATACTCAACACAATTAAAAATAAAAATATGAAAACTTAAAGCCAATTTGATATATCATTTTATACCTAATAAGAAAAGGCCAAAATTTAAAGCAACACTGGCCAGGTTATATTAAAATTGGCACCTTCATACTGTCAGTGGCATTACACAAGCTCATTTGGAATTTTTATCAAGAACCATACAAAGGATTATACCCTTCAATCTAATAATCTCATTATGGCAATTTATGCTTCAGATGGGAAAAATGTTTGAGTATTAAGATGTACACTACAATGTCATCAGTGTATATCAAGAACATAGAGACAAGCTAATGTCAAATAATTAGATAACAGCTAAGTCAAGTTATGACACAATCCATCAATGAATTAAAATGTATAGTTCTGAGTTCCACTTCTAGCCAAAACGGGGTAACAGGGGCCAGATTTATCCTGCTAGCTATAGCAACCAGAAAACCAGACAAAATACTTAAAGCAATGGTTTTCACAACATTGGACATATGGCAATGAAGAGCAGTGATCCCTTAGAGCTTTACAAGGGGAGCTCTACAATTGCCCCAGTTTGCTGCCTAGGGAAAGTTAACAGATTGTGATGAGGGATGTGGGAACCTAAGCGAACTCCAGTGGTTTCCTTGAGGTGAGGAATAGATTCTGGTTGAGGAAGAAGTCAAGATAACTAGAGTTCACAAGCAAAGTACCAGAAGGGAGAAAGCTGCACAGACAAAACTTGAAAGATCTGCAGAGGGTTCCCCTCAGATACTCAGTTGAAAACTGATCAATGCATGCATGTAAGGAAATCACCTGAAGCCAGAGACAGAATCACCTGAAAGGATTAGTGGGAACAAACCCCACACACAACTCACACAGAACTAGAAAGAATGCCTTTTCCTACCACTTTTAGTGGAAAACTCCATAGTTAACTGCATTGAATAGAATAAACAGAAAAGGGTTTGCCTCAGTAATGGGGTAAAATCAATCCGAGGCTAAATGCTGCTCAGGTCCTCCCCAACAGAGCTTTAAAAAAGGTTCTAAAGAACCGTACTACATCCAGGTAAATTAAGCCCACTTAGGCTTACATCCAAAGCTCATCAGCAGAAATCCAAAAATACCTAATATCCAACAGGCAAAATTCACAGTTTTAGGAATTCAGTAAAAAAGATACAAGACATACAAAGAAGCAGAAAAAATATGACCCAAATCAGGAGATTAATTCATAAAAACTAACAAATGATACAGGTGACAGAATTAGTAGACAAAGACATTAGATATTACTATAACTGTATTCTACATGTTCAAGAAGCTAGTGTAAAGATTGAACATGCTACGTAGAGACGAAAAAGGAAGAAAAGAAGAAAGGGAGGAAGGGAGGGTGAGGGAGAAAAGAAAAAAGGAAGGGAAAGAAAGAAAGAGAGCAAGGAAAAGAAAGGGGACGGAGAAATAGAACTTACAGAGATAAAAACTTCAACATCAAAGATAAAGAATACACTGGATGGATTTAATAGCAGATCAGACATCACAGAAGAGTAAACTTGAAGAAAAATAATAGAAACTATCCAAAATTAAACACAAAGAATAACGAATTTTTTTTTTAATCAAGTGCCAACAAAGGTCCATCTAGTCAAGGCTATGGTTTTTCCAGTGGTCATGTATGGTTGTGAGAGTTGGACTGTCACGAAAGCTGAACGCCAAAGAATTGATGCTTTTGAACTGTGTTGTTGGAGAAGACTCTTGAGAGTCCCTTGGACTGAAAGGAGATCCAACCAGTCCATTCTAAAGGACATCAGCCCTGGGTGTTCTTTGGAAGGAATGATGCTAAAGCTGAAACTCCAGTACTTTGGCCACCTCATGTGAAGAGGTGACTCATTGGAAAAGAGTCTGATGCTGGGAGGGATTGGGGGCAGGAGAAGAAGGGGATGACAGAGGATGAGATGGCTGGACGGCATCACCGACTCGATGAACAAGAGTTTGGGTGAACTCCGGGAGTTGGTGATGGACAGGTTGCTGAGAATTGGACACAACTGAGCAACTTCACTTTCACTGTTCATTTTCATGCATTGGAGAAGGAAATGGAAACCCACTCCAGTGTTCTTGCCTGGAGAATCCCAGGGACAGGGGAGCTTGGTGGGCTGCCATCTATGGGGTCACACAGAGTCGGACACGACTGAAGCGATTTAGCAGCAGCAGGGAGGCCTGGTGTGCTGTGATTCATGGGGTCGTAAAGAGTCGGACACGACTGAGTGACTGAAATGACTGACTGAAAACACTGAGAAGTGAAAGAACTGCAAGTAGCCAGATGTACATATAACTGGAGTCCCTGAGGGATGGAGTAAAAAAAGAAAAAATATTTGAAGAAATAATGACCACACTTTTCCCAAATTTAAAGAAAAAAGCACAAATCCAGAAAGTTTAAGAAGCCCCAAGCACACCATAATCAAACACTAAAAATTAGAGATAAAATCTTATTAGCAACCAGAGGGTAAAAGAAAACACACACACACACACACACACACTACAAACAGAAGACAAAAAAAAGACAGATTTCTCAGGAAAAACAATGCAAGTCAGAAGACAATGTAGGAACATCTCTGAAGGAGTAAAAGGAGTATAAACTGTTACCTTAGAATTCTTTACCTAGTTATTATTCAAGAAGGAAGGCAAAATGAAGACCTTTCCAGATATAAGAAAGATAAAGTCAATTTTTCACTGGCAGAAATGTGAAAGAAGTCCTTCAAGTGGAAACTGAATGATACCACATGGAAATCTGACTTAACACAAAAAAAGAAGAGCACCAGAAATGGTAACTATGTGGGTAAACATAAAGATCTTTTCTAGTATCTAAATTTCTTTTAAAAATAATCAACTGTTTAAAGCAAAAGTGATAACAATGTATTATAGGTTTAAAAACATATATAGTATGATAATACAGTACAAAAGCCAGGAGGAGAGAAATGAAAGCATACTGAAATGGCACAATATCATATGAAGGGAGACTGTGATAGAAAAATATCATTATGTTAGATTTAAACCCAAGCATATCAATAATCAAACAAAATATAATTGGCCAAAGCAACTCAATTAAAAGGCAGAAACTGGCCGAGTTAAAAAAAAAAAAGCCAAGACCCAGCTAAATGCTGCCTAAGAGAAACCCACTTTAAATATAAAGACACAAACAGATTAACTGATGTGGGAAGTGAGGGGAAGGTACAAGGATGCCCAGTTTCTGACATGGACCCACAGAGATCACACTCATTTTCCTCTATACTACTTGCCGTTGTACGTAGGTCCACTGTCCACGCTTCCTCCGTATCCTTTAGTCTCACAGTTGGGGGGAGCCCAGCCGTTGTCACAGTGACAATTTTTATTGCTATTACATACCTTCAAAACAATCAAAATACCACTTTCGTTAATTGTGAATGATGTTCTAAATCACGAACGCAAGGATAGAAACCAAGAGAAAAGACTAAATTCATGCAAATCCATAGACATTCTTTTTAAGAATGAAGAATTTATCAGGTATCTAAATTCCCCAATAACTAAAAACCTTAAGAAATCTCACTGAGCATCCCCATGGAGAACTCTCATTATTCAAGCACTACTTTCGTGAACAAACCAAGAGACTATTACCTACCCCATGTCCATGACACTTTTCCTGAATGTCACAGTCATAATTCAGAACAGAAACATTTACACATGCGAAATTTCTACAGATCTGAAAGAAAAAGAAGTAATGAATAAAGAAAACTTGAACACATTAGTAAACTAGCCAGGGGAAAAAAAGACCTGTGTGTAGATGATTTCATTGGTGAATTCTTTCATACTTTTAAGGAATAGTTAATTCCCATACTGCATATTTGATGAAATTAACTAACTGACATAGAACTAACAATCAAAAAGGACAAAGATGACACAAAGGCCTAAAACAAAACTATAATCTATCCTTCTATACAAATATACACGTAAAAATCTAAAGTAAAATATTCACAAATGGATTTTTTCAAATCAGACAGAGATAATCCCACTACTATAGAAAAGGCTCTGAAACGCCACAACTATTCATTCATGTTTTCTTTCTTTAGAGATTTAAATTAGTTGGATTTAAAATCTTTACTTTACCCTTGCAGCCTTTTACTTTTTCTCTCATTTTTCTGTTTCAGTCTTTCTGTTCAGCTTCCTCACAAAATCCTCCAACTTTATATAACAATAAATCTATAGTTCAGTTATATATGCATGAAGATGAACAGTGTACTAGGGTTAGGACAGGGAGACAGACATCTCTTCGGAGGATGACCAACTAATACCAAAAATCTTATCTTCTCATCTCCAACCTGCTCCTAGGGTAACAGGCAACTCGTTGCTTTGTTGACAAGACAGGAGAAGCAGACAGACAGAAGAAGGACTAGCTTCTCCATCAGTCAACTAAATGTAAGTCCATTTTCAATATCATGTTTTCCCCCACCCCTCTCAGCTGTAATCATGGTTTCCAAATCACCAATCTGTTTAGGGTTCTGCCAGGCCAAGATACAGGTTCTTTGTTCACACTCTATCAGTCTGCACTGTGAATTGTAGGTCCTACTACTCTGGCAAACTTTTTTTTTTCCTCTTTCAACTTTTCAAAACTTGTTGAAATTTTTATCTACTGATGCAATCTCATATACTTCACACTTCAGAATCTATTCCCTAATTAGTTCCTTTATATTTTGAGAGAAATTGGCAGACAAACAGGATAAATGAAAATTGCAATCCAGCACCTTTTATAGGTTTTTTTCCAATTCATATTTTCACTCTGAACTTGTAATAACTTATTCTAACTGACTGTAATGATTACTTTTATGTGTCTGCCTGTAAAAGACAGAGGTCCAGGAGTCAAGGCGTGGAAGTGGAGTGGCACCACTCACTATTTCTCTTCATGACCCATTAGCAAAATGTTTGCTCCCTGCTCCCACGACTTTATGCTCTATAGTTAATCTAGAAGTCTTAATTCTAGAGGGAAGAATGCTTCCATCAGGAAACACTTCAGTGATTCCACTGAACTGGAAGTTAAGACTGCCACCCACTCACTTCAGATTTCTCATGCCTCTAAACGAACAGACAAAGAAGGGAGTTACTGTGAGCTGATGTGACTGATCCATTCCCAAGGGAAAACTGGACTGTTACTCCACAATGGAATAAGGAAGAGTATGTGTGGAATATAGGAGATCCCTTAGGGTGTTTCTTAGTATGACCATTATAAAGACCGGTAGAAAACTAAACCACCCAATCCTAACAGGACTACTAACAGTCCAGAGCCTTTAGGAATAAAGGCTTTACAGCATCCTGCCAAGTAAAAAATCCTAATCAGCTGAAGTCCTTGCTGAAAGCAAAGACAATAAAGAATTAGGGAAGAAGACAGTTAAATAATACCAGCTATAAGGACTTTCCTAGTGGTCCAGTGGTAAAGACTGTGCTTCCACTACAGGAAGCATGGGTTCGATCCCTTGGGGAACTAAGATACCATAAGCCACATGGTGCAGTCAAAAATAAGAAAAAAATGAAACATCAGCTATAACTATATTACAGAAATGAAAACTGTAATTATCATGACCATTCCCTCATTTTGTTATAAACATGCTGTGTGTCCGTGTATCAAATACTTTTTTCTTCTCTCTCTTAGTCCCTCAGGTAGCATACAATGTATTACCTTTATATCATAGTATTTAAGTATTGCTAACTTTACATGACAGGATTTAAGTTACAGGCCATCAAGAAAAGTACACAGTAGCCAAAGAATTAATCTCCTCAAGGTAGGATTTAGTGCATTTTTGGTTACACATGAGATACAATGATTGTACACACTTCTACCATGTTATGCAAAATTATGATCATGCTATTGTCTTCAAGATTATCTCAAAGACTGTTATCATGCTGAAGATTATGTATAATTTAAGGAGATGCATAAGGACCCCAAGCTAACAAGATGCGGACCTGGGATGTTAATTTCATGCATCAACTTGACTGGCTCACAGGGTGCCTAGATATTGGATCAAACATTATTCTAGATGTTTCTGTGGGACGTTTTTAGAAGTGATTAACACATAAGTTGATCAAATGTAAAATAAGTTACCCTCCTTATCTTGGTCTTGTCCAATTAGTTAATGGCATGAATAAAATTAAAAGGCTGACCTTCCTCCAAATAAGAGAGAATTTCTCCAGCTGCCTGCCTTCTAACTGGAACACTGTTGTTGTTTTTTTTCCTTGCCTCTGGACTCAGACTGAATCATAACTCTTTCTAGGACTCAAACTCACTAGCCTTTAAACAGGAAGTACACCATCAGGTCTTCTGGGTCTCCAACTTGCCCACTGCAGATCTTGGGATTGTTATCTTTCATAATTGTGTAAGCTAATGCCTTATTTTTTAAAAAAAACCTTATACACACACACATACGTGCACACACACACAACCTAATGGTTCTGTTTCTCTGGAGAACCTTGACCAATTATTTCTCTATTATATTCAAACCAAAAACAACTAAACTGTACACGTGTTGAGGTAAACCAAACTTTAGCACACTGAGCACAATGCACAACTCAACAGCAAAAGCTACATAGGCATGAGACAAGAATGAATATTTTTCTACCTCTATTAACTAAAGTCTATTCTAGTGACTGTCTGTTACACTCAATGTTTGGGTTTGCCTCAAAACACCTATGCTAAAGCCCTAATCCATGTGTGGTGATATCTGAAGGTATGTGATTAGGGTGTGTTGATGTCATGATGGTGAAACCCTGGTGCAATAGGATTAGTTCCCTTGTATGAATAGATATCAGAGAGGAGACAGTCATGTCTGTACTTCATGAGATCCTGAACTGGTCAGGCCATGGTCAGGAAGGAGCCCAGCACATACAAGTACCTCGCTGGGGACATGCATATCCATGCCTCAAGAACCAGATCTACAGACTTCAGTTTTGGCTGCAAAATGTGAAATGGCTCCTAGGATTTCATTCCAGTCCATTTCAATCACAGTCCACAAACCAGTCCTGCCCATCCAGGGACTCAATTAGTGAACAGACAGTAGCCTTCTTAGGTACCTGATAGGAGTTCCACCCATCCATGCAATTGGTAATAGGCCTGCTGTTTCAGGACCCAACTGTAGACCATGTCTTGGGGGCTACCTCCTGAAAAGCGCAGTTCAGTATACCCAGGGACCAGTTAGCACCCATACCCTACCAAGTTCCTGATAAAAAGTTCACCAACCATAGTTCCCTGAATATCTAGAGACAGATTTGAAACCAGCTCCAAACCAAGTAGACTAAGATTCCAGAGATAATCCCATCTGCACACAAAACAGACAGGAGGTCTTTACCAGCTGAAACCTTTCTGTAAAGATTGGAAGAGGTGTTTACCCCCTTCAAATACACAAACACCAATGCAAGGCTACATGGAAAAATCAAGCAAATATGACATTACCAAAGGAAACTAATAAAGTTCCAATAAAAGGAAAAAAAACTTATAGTAGATGCACAAAAGATAAAGAGAAAAGAATTAAAGCATGCACTACAATAAAATATATCAAAAGACAGAAAGGGAAGAACAAAAAAACTACAAAACAGGCAACAAACATTTAACAAAATGACAGTTAAATAAGTCTTTACCTATCAATAGCTACTTTAAACATAAATGAACTAAATTCCTAAAACAAAAGACACAAAGAGATTGAATGTATTAAAAAAAAAGAAAAACGATCTAACAATATGTTGCCCACAAGAGATTCACTTTAACTTTAACCATATGCACCAGTTGAAAGTAGAGATGGAAAAAGATATTCCATGCAAATAGTAACCAAAAGAGAACAGAAGTAGCAACAATTGTATCACATATAATACACTTTCAGACAAAATCAATCACAAGAGACAAAGAAGGTTACTATATACTAATAAAGTGGTCAGTTCATCAAGAGTATATAACAATTACATGCACCCTATATTGGAGCATCTAATATTTAATCCAAATAATAACAGAATTGAAGGGAGAAATAGACAGCAATACAATAACAGTATAGGGGACTTCAGTTTCAATATTGGATGGATGATGCATACAGAAATGTAATAAGGAAACAGACCTGAAGAACACTACAGACCAAAAGATATATACAGAATATGTCATACAACAGCAGCAGAATATATATTTTTCTTAAGCACACACAGAACATTCCATGTCATAAACCATATGCTGGGCCACAAAGCAAGGCTTAAGAAGATCAAAATCCTATCTGGTTTCTTTTTCAACCACAGTAGTATAACTAGTGGAAAACTAGAAAATTCACAAAACTGAAAATTAAACAACACACTCCTGAACAACCAGTCCTGCCATTTGCAACAATATGGATGGATCTTCAGAGCATTCAGATTAAGAGAAATAAGTCTGATGGAGAAAGATTAATTCCATATGATCTCACTTATATATGGATTTTTTTAAAAACTGAACCCAGAGAATGGAAGGGTGGTTGCCAGGAAGTGGGAGAAATGGAGAGATGTCGGTCAAAAGGTATAAACTTTCAATTATAAGATGAATAAGTTCTGGGGACCTAATATTCAGCATGGTGATTACAGTTAGCAATACTGTATTATATTCTCAAAAGTTGGCAAGAGTAAATCTTAAAATGTTCTCACCCAAAAAAAATGTATGCAAGGTGACAGATGTGTTAACTAACTTTACTGTGCTAATTATTTCACAATATATATCAAATCATCACAGTGTACAGCTCAAACTTACAAAATGTTACGTATCAGTTGTATTTTAATAAAGCGGGGCTTGGCTGCAGGGGAGGTGGCGAGGGATGACAACAGTGGAAAACAAAGATGAAAGATACAGTAAAAAAAACCACAGGAACATTATCTGAGATTCTGGGGTTCCAAAGCTCTGTATTTGATTCTGTGATTTGAATCAGTAAATTTCCTGCTATGATTTAATTCAGACTTAGCTGAGTTTCTGTGAAATTTAAGAGTATTGACTAAAATTCACAGAGTAAATTTTCATCAGTTAAAAAAGCATAAGTGGACAGCTTCAGAAATATAGAAGTATATTCAAGAGCACAAAGACTGAGAAATAAATCTACATTACCAGTGTTTGCTCCAGGGTTGTAAAGACAATTTAATGTCAAGGAATTTTTCAACGTAACTCAGTACATGAACAAGTCAAAGGAAAATATGTAGTGATTATTTAAACAGCTATTGGAAAGTACTTATAAAATTTTAAAACTATTTGTTCTTTTCTTCTTACTAATTACAACTAAAAGGATTCTCCATTAAATGAAAAACATTATCTATCCCAAGTCAACAGTCAAAATCACATATAACCCTGAAAGACTGCACATATTCCCAGTCAAGTTAGGGAGAAGATGAAGTACACTATCATGATTATTATTTAAAATTATCCTGCAAGTTTTACCATTGCAATTACACAGGAAAAAAATTCAAATTGTAAGTATCAGAAAGGAAATAAACTTTCTATCATTTACAGATAACAGCTTACCTAAAAAATTCTAATACAATAATATGTAACACTAAGTGTATGGCTGGTGACAAAGTATATACAAATGAATATATTTTTCTGAATATCAATAATAGCCAATAAAAATATAAACAAAATAGCTTTTCTTACCAATAAAAACAAATTAAAAATGTAACATAACAAATTAGAAAACATAATAAATCTGTGTTATTCATAATAGCAGTCAAAATATAAAATACCTAGGAATAACAAAAAAATGAAAAGGAGCTTTATAACTAAAGCTTTAAAATACAACCCCCAAGAAATTGAGAGACATACCATGTTCTTCTATGAGAAGACTGAATAATGTAAAGATGTCACTTTTCCCCATTACAAATTTATAAATCTGATTTGATCCCAACCAAAATTCCAAAGCGCTTTTATTTTTAATTTTTTTTTTTTGGCACCTTGACAAAATGATCTCAAGTTCATCTGTAATAATAAATGAATATTAATAGCGAAGAAAACTATGAAAAAAGAATGAAGGGGCATTTATAAAACCAAATATTAAAAATACATTATAAAACTGATAAAAACTAAAAGAAGTCAATACTGACATATGAGTAGTCAGACCAATCAGTGGACATGATGTGAAAAAGCAGAAACCAAGCCCAAGTATATATAAAAATTTAATAAGCAATTTAAATAAGATTTTAAATTAAAAGAGATTATACTTGAGGTGTAGGCAAATAACAAATCATTCTAAAAAAAGTAACAATAGAAGTCAGCATACAGTCATCATCTCTAAATGAATAAAATGATAAAAAGAAAAAAAGAATGCCAACCTCATACTATACACTCAAACTGGACTAAAGAGATAAGCATTTCAAAAAAATTTAATGTCCTAGAAAATAATCCTCTGATAGTACACTAAGAAAAGTCTTTAAAATTTGAAAGTAAAGTCAGACTTTCTTTACTTTTCCTTTCTTAAAGGAAAGGAATAATAGATTTGTTTATATGAAAAAGTAAACATGGAAAAAAATACTAAAATCAAAAGAAAGAGGCAAGTAACAAACTGGGCAAATAAATTTTTGAAATGTTATTATATTAAGTTTTATATGACATAAGTTATAGCTCTTTAAAAATTGATAAGAAAAACACACCATTTTTTAAATAAGCAAAGAATATTAACAAGCAAATCACAAAAGAAGGAATAAATATATGGAGACTAAAAAATTTAATGTCACTAGCAGTCAAGAAAGAGCAAAATAAAAAGAAAATAACCAATGAAAGTTTAAAAACAATAGTACCTAATCCTGATTACAATATAGAGAACTGAAACACTAACTATTGAAAACTGCTCAGAAAGTAAACAGGGAAAAACTTTTCTAAAGAGAAATTTGGTAAAACTATATATAAAACCTTAAACATATGTACCCCAATAGGTTAGTCTTTAACCTCAGAAAACCACCAGGATGTTGTGAAATTTCTTATAAAGTCCTTTACCTCAACATTGTTTATACTAACCTCAGCAGCTGAGTTAATGGCATGGCAAAGTGAAAGTTGCTCAGTCATGTCCGACTCTTTGCCACCCCATGGCTATAGTCCACAGAATTCTCTAGGCCAGAATACTGGGGTGGGTAGCCTTTCTCTTCTCCAGGGGATCTTCCCAACCCAGGGACACAAGCCAGGTCTCCTGCATTGCAGGTGGATTCTTTACCAGCTGAGCCACAAGGGAAGCCCATGGCAAAGGCAGACACAAAAACACAAGGGTCTTTTTGTAAGAATGAGGGACAAAAGAATGCAAATTGAAAACTTGGTAGAAACTGAGGTAACCTGAAGGTCTCTGTCTTTTTCATGTGTCCCATGGTCCCATAATCAGTCAATTGTGTTCTCTCTTTCCTCCTCTGTTCTCCTATGAGTTGGTTTCTTCAACTTGTTCAACAATCCTGCACCCTTAGATCTATCCTATATAGCTTAAGCTTGCTATCACCCTTCTAGCCCTACTCCTACATTATGGCATCTCTCAGAGACTTCTCAGTTTCAGCTCTACTCTCAACTGCCTTTCTTTACTTATGTATTCCCTGCACAAATGGAATTAGGCCTAGCTCATCTCATCCAGAACCACTGGTAGTAACTCAGCAGCTAACTCTTGGCTTACATCTGATCCAAACAGCTGTCGTCAGAGTAGCAGGAAGCGTGGAGAGGACAAGCATTACAACACTTTTAGTACAGTCACATACACACGTACACATGTACATACACACACACACACACACACACACACACACACACTCCTGAAAATACCCTAAATATCCCAGCAAGTAGTACCCTGGCTAATAAACTACAGCACATTGAAAGGGGGATAGGGGAGGTGCCCAGTATATTACAACATAGAAACAACAGGTTATAATACCTGACTTTAAGGACGAAATCAGAATAACAGAATTATAGCTTCTTTTTATAGATATAGAAGTTTCTTTAATGAAATTGTGGAAACTACCATATTAGGTGCAGATAATGAATATTCCAACTCAGTGACCATTATAAAAACTGATCATTTCCATAAAGAAAGCATTATATGAAACTAACACAACTGTAAATCAACTATATTCCAATAAAAATTTTAAATGAAAAGAAAGCTTTATATGGCTATAAATCATCAGGAGGTATAGCCATTCTTAATTTTATTCTTGGTGGCTTTCTGTTTTTCCAAATCTCCACAATGAGTAGAGATTTCTTTTATAACCAGAAAAGAACCACTCACTTTGTATAATGATTTTATTTTTAATTCTTAAATTTTTTCTTTGTTTTAAAAAACATTTTTATTACCTTTCCAACATCACATCTGGTGCCTTCGTTCACCATGCCAGGATCTGGAACATCGGATCCAAGCTGGAAGTCCACACCCCAGCACTTGGTACCTTTTCCAGGAGTCTGAATGATAGCAGGCACAACTCCAAATACAGGCAATTGTTGTACATTCTCACACTGAAGCTTTCCACACAAAGCATTCCTGGAAAGAAAGAGAAATAATGCAAACTACAATGCATCTGGTGTAGATACAAAAGAAAAATTATATATTTTTGTACAGAGAGTTTATTTCTATTTAGCTGAAGGGAATCTCAACAGAGAAAGTGTGTGACAGCAACAAAGATCAAAGCAGCTCTCTTTAAATATGGCAAAGAGAAGAGGTAAGTGCATGTAAAGACACAAATTCCTAGGGTACTAGGGATGATGATGCCGACACCTAAGAATCCCTCTTCACTATCTGCTTAGGGCTCAAAAAACTCTAACTAATGTGGTTGCTTTTAAATGTGATATAATTTTATAAATGCTTTTACACTGAAAATAACAGAACTATACAGAAATTCAATGGTGTCTTTTTATTGAGTTATAATAAAGAGGAGTCAGATTTTGTAATGTTAAACAAGCTTGAAGGAACTCAATCGCTCTTCGCTTGGCTAACTCTTGCTTACTGAAAGACTCAATTCATTAGTTCATTAATTCACTAATTCAGTATTAGAACTCTACAAAGACCTTATTGACTACAATTCCTATTACCAAGGGTGTGTGAGTTAATGTTCTTCCTATATCTCTTCATGATACATTAAGTATCCCTAATATCAACTCTTAAGATGCTGCACTGAAATTTCCTTTTTAATTGCCTGTCTTTTGATCTAAGCACCTACCCTATTAAATCTCCCCTATGATATCACGACCAAGTCATTGTAGGATATGATTTTTCAATTCCTCTAATTCATCACCTCCTAAATATTCTCACACTATCATAACATTCTTTTACTTCCTGAGTTAACATCTTTCTCTCTGTAACTTTTCCTCATTGGTCTCAGATGGTCGACATGAGACCACACAGACAATATCTTTTCTTTCCTCTACATGGCAAACTTTTAGAACAACTGTCATGCAGTTCCGAATGACTTACTTCACCAGGGAAATATTCTACAATTATTTCTCAAGCAACAAGGAAGCTCCCCGCTTAAGTATGTTCCAGTTTGTCTCATTACCTATCAAGCACAGTGCTTGGAGTGAAACAGGAAACTTCAGTTACAGTTTGATAAACAAAGAACAAGATGAACTGTCATTTACTTCACTGAGATATTATACTTCTATGAAACCCAGGATGACAGTAGCTCTTATGGAAACTACATTATATTACTGATGTCCTTCAATTTATCCTTAGCCAAAACCTCTATTTGCTTTTTGCACATGCTGCTATTAAGCCTGCTCTTCCTTCCATGCTGCACTTAAGAGTTAAGTTCTTCTATCCCAACTTGACATTTATTCTTTTTTTAAATTAATTAATTTATTTATTTGGCTGCACCAGGTCTCAGTTGCAGCACTTGGGATCTTTAATTCTGGTATGCAGTATCTAGTTCCCTGACCAAGGATTGAACCCAGGGCCCCTGCATTGAGAGCAGAGAGTCTTAGCCACTGGACCACCAGGGAAGTCCCTATATTCATTCCTACGTCACCATTTACTTATGAGGCAACCTGAGTGAAATGCTTAAACTTTCTGAATTTCAGTTTCTTCATCTGAAAAACAAGAGCTAAATAATGATGCCTATGTCACATGCAAGCATGCATGCTAAGTTGCTTGAGTCGTGCCCAACTCTTTGCAACCCTATGAACTATGTAGCCTGCCAGGCTTCTCAGACCATGGAAGTATCCAGGCAAGAATACTGGAGTAGGTTGCCATGCCCTTCTTCAGGGGATCTTCCCGACCCAGGGATCAAACCCAGGTCTCCTGCACTGGAGGCATATTCTTCACCATCTGAGCCACCAGGGAAGCCCCAATGTTACATAGTTAGTTGAAATTAGTTATGAAAACCTCCAAAACAAAGCATAGAATAAAACAGATCTCGGTTAGCATCTATTCAGTTCAGTTCAGTTCAATCACTCAGTCGTGTCTGACTCTTTGCAACCCCATGAATCGCAGCACGCCAGGCCTCCCTGTCCATCACCAACTCCCGGAGTTCACTCTGACTCACGTCCATTGAGTCAGTGATGCCATCCAGCCATCTCATCCTCTGTCATCCCCTTCTCCTCCTGCCCCCAATCCCTCCCAGCATCAGAGTCTTTTCCAATGAGTCAACTCTTCGCATGAGGTGGCCAAAGTACTGGAGCTTCAGCTTTAGCATCATTCCTTCCAAAGAAATCCCAAGGCTGATCTCCTTCAGAATGGACTGGTTGGATCTATTGGAACCTACCAAAATTCATTTTTCTATAATGTTCTCAATGTCTCATGTATAGTCTTGGTGACATATTAAAAAGAAAATGGCTGATTAATGTTGAGGTTTAGTAAAAACCAACAAAATTCTGTAAAGCAATTATCCTTCAATAAAAAATAAATGTTTTAAAAAAGAAAAATAAATACTCAATATATTTTTAAAAATTGATCACAAATCATTAAAAGGATAATAACTTCAACAGAAAATAGCAAAGACGCAAATATGCAATTCCCAAAATAAGAAATGCAAACAGCCAATAAAGCTAAGAGATGCTTACTGTTATATTCATTTAAATATTATATCGCAAGCACCAATAGAAAAACTGCTTCAGGCAAATAGTCATATAAACAACAAAAAAATAAAAGTCTCAAGTAGAGATTTTGGTAATAATAAAAGATTCAGTTCCTTCAGAAGACATATAACAATCCTAAATGTGTATGCACCTAATAATATAAGCACCAAAGAACACACTTTAAAACACATACAGGAAGAATATACAGAACTAAAAGAAGTAGACAACTTCATAATCATAGCTGGAGATCTGCACATATCCCACTCAGAAACTGAAGGGGAAACAAATAAATACACACATACACCCAGAATACAGAAGATTTGAATATGACAATTAATTAACTTGACATTTATGGAACAATATATCCAACAGCAGCAGAATACTCTGCTTTTTAATTGACATGGAACATTGACCAAAACAGACCATATGTTGGACAGTAATTCACATCCCAACAAATTGAAAAGAACTGAAATCATACAAAGAATGTTCTCAATGGAAGTAAACTAGAAACCAAAAACAAACAGAAAACCAGAATACTCCCAAATACTTGGAAATTAGCAATACATTTTTAATAACTCATGAGTCAAAGGAGAAATCACAATGTAACTGAGAAAATATTAAGAAGTGAACAATAAGGAAAACACAATATATCAAATTCAATGAAAAAGAAGCATGCGACTTTTTAACCCAGTCACCCTTCGTTTAACTTTCAAATTTTCTCATTTTGATTTAGCCTAATTATGTTAGTCAAGATGGATCAAACTCCCCAAAGTGCAGGAAAGAGTCTTCCTTGGTTTTTCTTAAACATCATAAAAGAATCTTGAAAGTGCTGTACTTATGACTGGTTTTGTATCTGACTTTCCCTTTATCTAGAAAATTACCTATTACAGCATCTATCTTATTCTAAAGCAGTATCATTTTTAAAAGATTGTTCTTGCTAAGGCAATAGTAAGGCAATAAAGCCTTCCCATGCAATTTAAATATACAAAAAAATTCCCTAGAAAAAGCGTGCTACAACTAGCTTTGAGACTACTCAAGATAGTCATATACTTTCTTGTTTTTCTAACTTCTTTCAACCTACTCTGCTTTTCATATCAAGAAAGATATATTGCAAATACTCTATGAAATAGTTTCTATGAATAATTAACTTGTAAAGAATCAGAACAACATAAATTGACTAATTTTTTCTAAAAGCACATGGCAGTAAGCACTTCTATAAGACAGACATCTGACCCTGTGAAGGAAGTTGAGGAAGTCTTAGTTCAGTTCAGTTCAGTTCAGTCGCTCAGTCATGTCCAACTCTTTGCAACCCCATGAATTGCAGCATGCCAGGCCTCTCTGTCCATCACCAACTACCAGAGTCCACCCAAAATCATGTCCGTTGAGTCGGTGATGCCATCCACCATCTCATCCTCTGTCATCCCCTTCTCCTGCCCTCAATCTTTCCCAGCATCAGGGTCTTTTCCAACAAGTCAACTCTTTGCATCAGGTGGTCAAAGTATTGTCATTTCAGCTTCAACATCAGTCCTTCCAATGAACACCCAGGACTGATCTCATTTAGGATGGACTGGTTGGATCTCCTTGCAGTTCAAGGGACTCTCAAGAGTCTTCTCCAACACCACAGTTCAAAAGCATCAATTTTTCGGTGCTCAGCTTTCTTCACAGTCCAACTCACATCCATACATGACCACTGGAAAAGCCATAGCCTTGACTAGACAGACCTTCGTTGGCAAAGTAATGTTGTCTCTGCTTTTTAATATGTTGTCTAGGTTGGTCATAACTTTCCTTCCAAGGAGTAAACGTCTTTTAATTTCATGGCTGCAATCACCATCTACAGTGATTTTGGAGCCCAGGAAAATAAAGTCAGCCACTGTTTCCACTGTTTCCCCATCTATTTCCCATGAAGTGATGGGACCGGATGCCATGGTCTTAGTTTTCTGAATGTTAAGCTTTAAGCCAACATTTTCACTCTCCTCTTTCACATTCATCAAGAGATTCTTTAGTTCTTCACTTTCTGCCATAAGAGTGTGTCATCTGCATATCTGAGGTGATTGATATTTCTCCCGGCAATCTTGATTCCAGCTTGTGCTTCATCCAGCCCAGCGTTTCTCATGATGTACTCTGCATAGAAGTTAAATAAGCAGGGTGACAATATATAGTCTTAACATACTCCTTTTCCTATTTGGAACCAGTCTGTTGTTCCATGTCCAGTTCTAACTGTTGCTTCCTGACCTGCATACAGAATTCTCAAGAGGCAGGTCAGGTGGTCTGGTATTCCCATCGCTTTCAGAATTTTCCACAGTTTATTGTGATCCACATAGTCAAAGGCTTTGGCATAGTCAATAAAGTAGAAATAGATGTTTTTCTGGAACTCTCTTGCTTTTCCGATGATCCAGCGGATGTTGGCAATTTCATTTTTGGTTCCTCTGCCTTTCTAAATCCAGCTTGAATATCTGGAAGTTCACGGTTCATGTATTGCTGAAGCCTGGCTTGGACAATTTTAAGCATTACTTTACTAGCGTGTGAGATGAGTACAATTGTGCAGTAGTTTGAGCATTCTTTGGCATGCCTTTCTTTGGGATTGGAATGAAAACTGATCTTTTCCAGTCCTGTGGCCACTGCTAAGTTTTCCAAATTTGCTGGCATATTAAGTGCAGCACTTTCACAGCACCGTCTTTCAGAATTTTAAACAGCTCAACTGGGATTCTTTGTCCAAGATGTCTGGCTCTAGGTGAGTGATCACACCATCATGATTACGTGTCGTGAAGATCTTTTTTGTACAGTTCTTCTGTGCATTCTTGCTACCTCTTCCTAATATTTTCTGCTTCTATTAGGTCCATACCACTTCTGTCCTTATTGAGCCCATCTTTGCATGAAATGTTCCCTTGGTATCTCTAATTTCTTGAAGAGATCTCTAGTCTTTCCCAATCTATTGTTTGCCTCTATTTCTTTGCACTAATCGCTGAGGAAGGCTTTCTTATCTCTCCTTGCTATTCTTCTATCTTAAAGGAGTTAGTTAAAATGAGACCTGGCAGAGACAGAAGAGCAAACTATGCAGAAGGCACAGCACATGCCCAGGCCCTGTTGCAAAGGGCCAGATCAGCAGAGTGGGAGTATTTCTCAACATTTAATGGCTCAGTAGAGAAAGATGAGCCTACAAATAAATACATTAAAGAAGCATCGAGAAACAGAGAAAAATACTAGAAGAGCATTCCACACAAAAGCCAACGAAAGCGGCTTCTTCAAGGAGAAAATGGTCAACATAGATGAATGCTACTGAAAGGGCCAGAAGCTTGAAGACCTAAAGACACTCTGTTAGATTTAGGAACAAGGAAGTCATGGTTGTTATTTCTTCTTCATCAGCATTGTTTTACCTCAGTGGCTTCACTATTAACTAACAGAGTAGGAGGTGAAGTGGGTAGAAGAGAAGCACAGCATTATGTATTTAATTTTTTTGGCTTTTTATAACCATTTTTAGAATAAAAATATGAATAGTACAAAAAACAAAATAATTGATAGAGAATGTTAGCACTGCAACAGATATAATACAATCTAGTGAGTTTCCAGCTCATTCTCTAGAGCCCCATGGCTTCATGGTCAAAGCCTCTGGGTGAACCTCAGCTGGTAGGAACTTCCTGCCCTCATATCCACCAAAAGAGCTCTATTCAGAATGATTTATATGTTTACATGCCTACACACATCTATCTGTGTATCTGGAAAGCACAGTATTATAGACTAATTGCAATTTTATAAAATCAACGTTAGTGTGTGTGTGTACAGTGCACAGAATCAAAATAAAGGAAGACGTACATACACTGAAATTAGTGGACATACATAGAAAGAGAGATCATGATAACTTTTCTCTTGTTTATAACTTTGCAATATTATTTTTCACAATGTGCAAATGTTATAGAAACAAAAAAGTTTTCTAATTAATCACTTTAAAATTATATAGAGCCAGAAGAAAATTATGAAGTTCTGAATTAATTCTGCAGATACCATTATATATGGGTTTAGCAGCATAATCTTTCAACAAAAGGGAAAAGAGGAAGAATGTTTATTTGAGGTTCTTACTATAGAACAAGGATAAACAAAAGTGACATTATAAAAAACATTACATTTTAGACAGGTAATGTCAAAAGCTATGAATTATTTTACCATTCATATTCAGTCTCTCTGAAGCCATGTTTTACAAAATTGTAAGTCTGAAAAGTTATATATTTAGGGAGGAGAAATCAGTCACAAGGAGCTATAAAACTTCCTACAGATGACTGATATCACATTCTTTCAAGTGCTTTTCTTATTTTTTTTTTTTTTGCCTCCACTTACCCAATGGCACACTTCTTGTATTCATTGCCAGAGAAACCACAATTGCCAAATCTGTCTCCTTTGGAATTCACATCAATGAAACATTCCTTCGGGGCAGCCTTGGCTTCTGTAACATCAAAAAAAAAGAAAAAACATTTTTTTTTTATACCTGAAACTAACACAACATTGTAAATCAACTATACTCCAATAAAATTTTTTAAATTTTTTTAATGTTTTTAAGACTTGGCAATTTAATTCAGAAATAAAAGCATTCACCGCAACAGTCCATATGCCTGGATGAACTGCCTCAACAACTATGAAAAGATTTCAGAACCTACAAGTGAAACATTTTGCTCCACATTTATAATTAACAACAAAATGTAAAAATAAAGCCTGGTTGGTACTTACATGTTAGCATGGACTCGAACACTCAAGTCCTCAAAGAAGTGTCATTAAAGAAGATGAAATTATACATAAGTCAAAAACCATGCACAGTATGGCAGCACTTTCAGTCTACTTATTCTCACTGTTCTCACAGCTCCACTGCACCCCTGGTTAGATCAGGCTGGGGAGGGTTGGTGAAAACACTGCCAGCTATTATTTTTTCACACAGGGATCAAACCTGCATCTCTTGCATTGGCAAGTGGATTCTTTACCACTGAGCTACCAGGGCAGCCCAATTTACCATATATGGAAGCTTAATTTAGGTATTAATTACACTGACAAACAGCCATGACACTGTCAAAGTATCAATCCATTCTTGTTTTCTTGTATTTTATATATGTATCCTTTGATGCTCAACTTTGCTGCTTATATATATTCCTAAAAATATTTTACTTGGAAATATTTTGCAGCCAAAATGGCAGTACTTTCCAAATAATGATGGAAATTCATGTGTCTATCTTACACACCTGGTACAATATTGTTCAGCTTAAAAGAAAATGGACATGCAGTGAAAGAAGATGGAATAAAAAAGAGGCAGAGGATGAAGTAATCTGAAAATGGATGCAGAATACCTGCCCAGGATAAATGTCACATGGCAATAACCCTAGCAAAACACACATGCTCACATTTATATCTGAAAATGCAGCTAAATTAACAACAACCCCCCATCTGTAATTACTTATTTTGGTCTGCAATAACCTGCTCATCAGGGCTTCCCCTGTGACTCAGCAGTAAAGAATTCACCTGCAATTCAGAAGATGCAGAGACACAGGCTCGGTCCATGGGTTGCGAAGATTCCCTGGAGGAGGAAACGGCAACCCACCCCAGTATTCTTGCCTAGAGAATCCCCTGGACAGAGGAGCCCGCTGGACTACCGTCCATGGGGTTGCAAAAGAGTTGGACACAACTGAGTGACTAAACAGCAACAAACCTGCCCATTAGTGCAAAATATTGGTTTGGCCAAAAAGTTTGTTCAGGTTTCTACATAACAGAGAAAAACCAATTAACTTTTTGGACAAACCAATATATCAGAGGGCTTCCCTGGTGTTCAGATGGTAAAGAATCTGCCTGCAATGCAGGAGACCTGGGTTTGATCCCTGAGTTGGGAAGGTCCCCTGGAGGAGGGCATGGAACCCACTCCAGTATTCTTGTCTGGAAAATTCCATGGACAGACGAGCCTGGCGGGCTACAGTCTATAGGGGCACAAAGAGTTGGACACAACTGAGCAGGTCTCTCCTGAGAGGGTCTCTCCTCAGACCCTATCTGGTCAAAGTTCCAATGATCCCCTCCTTGGATTTAATTTGCTAGAGCAGCTCACAGAACTTAGAGAAACTTTTACTCACTAGATTACTGGTTTATTATCAAAGAATGTATCAATAATTCAGGAACAGACAGATGGAAGAGATGCACAGGGCAAGGTATGGAGAAAGGGGCTTGGAAGTTCCAGGCTCTCTTCCTGCCTCTCCACAAGTTTACTAAGTCCCAAGCTCTCCAAACTGTCCTTTCTGGTTTTCACAGAGGCTTCATTATATGGGCAGATTGATTAAACCGCTGGCCACTGGAGAGTAACTCCATCTCCAGTCCCTCTCCCCTACCCAGAGGTAAGGGGACTTAAGTTCCAACCACTAACCACAGGGTTTGTTCTCTGGCAACCAGCCTATCCTTAGGTTACCAAGGGATTTGCCAAAAAGTCACCTGAATGACATAACAAAAGACACTTTCAAGGCTCTTATCATTTGGGAAATTCCAAAGCTTTTAGGAGTTCCTGCCAGGAACTGAACAAAGACCAATTTTTTTATTTGTTTGTTATAAATCACAAGATTACAAGAGTCAACACAGCTCTACCTAAAATTATAATTAATCCATATTAAGAAGATGGAGAATGAAAAATGAACATGAGTAGATAAGAGTTAACAAGTGTTGGGAGAAGAGAAGGGAAGAAATTTAATCCTTATCCTCCATAGTGAAAAATTAACATTTAATACCTAGAATGGAAAAATAAAAAAAGTAGCATGACCAAGAAATTATCTAAAGCCCTAGAGCCAGTACAAAGTAATTAACTAGAAGGGAGGAAGAAAAGGTTAAAGTGGTGGCCTTCAGGGATGAGCTATTAAGTGGGAGTACTTTGACGAGTGCACACTCAGTCGTGCAGCCCCATGGTCTGTAGCCTGCCAGGCTCTTCTGTACATGAAATTTTCCAGGAGAGACTGGAGTGGGTTGCCATTCCTACTCCAGGGGATCTTCCAGACCCAGAGATTGAACCCTCATCTCTTGCATCTCCTGCACTTACAGGTGGGTTCTTTTACCACAGCACCACCTGGGAAGCCTGGAAGCACATTTTACTTTTTCACAAAACCTTGATGAATAATTTGACTCTATAATCTAGTGTATGTGTAACTTTGATAAAAAAAATTTTTTTTAACACACAAAATAAAAAAATATATATATACTACTAGGAAAAGAATGGATTCCGAGTATGTAACACAATGCTCTGTGGTCTAAATACAGCAATACAGACAGAATGCAAAAACTTTTTGAGTGAACAATGAAAACAGAAGACCCATGTGTATATCCCCATACTATTTACATGAGTTTATTAAAGCTAAAATACAATACTGTGCATGTATATATACATATAATGTTAATATACAGGACAGGGCAGTGAGAAAGTAAAAGCAAAAATCACCAAATGAACTTGGATGCATCAAATTCATGACCTTGACTGCCTATGGAGAAGGAAAGATGGAGATGTGATAGGAGACAGGAAAATTTTAGCAATAATGTTCAATTTTCATTTTTAACAAAAACTAAAACAAAAAATATATAAATAAAAGCAAAGCAATCAATATAAAAAAAATATCTTACTTGAGCCAAAGATGACTTGACACTGAGCATCATAATATTGGCACATGCCATTGTAACAATAGGCTTTGTTATTCTGGCAAGGATACCCATTCTGAATAAAAACATCTGGCTGACAGAACTGAGAAGAACCATTGCAATACTCCGGAACATCACATTCATTGGTTTTTCCTCGGCACAAAGTGCCTCCTGGACGGAACTAGGATAACAGGATTGAAATTGAACAGGAATATCAGGAAAATTCCCACAAATTAACCAAATCTGAAACCACAGTATTTATATCTATAAGAAGGTTTAACAAAAACAGAAGATTAAATAACCCAATAGAACAGTGAACAAAGGCCAGTAACAGGCAATTTATAAAAGTCATGAAATATGGAAAATGAAAAAAGCAGAGCATCTTAGATGACCAAAAGAAATGCAAATTAAACGAAGATAAAAAGCACTTTACACCTATCAAACTAACCTGGATTATAACACTGGCTAACAACAAATGTTAATAAGTGAAGTCAAAATGTTAGTCGCCGAATTGTGTCTACCTCTTTGTAACCCCATGGACTGTAGCCCACCAGGCTCCTCTGTCCATGGGATTCTCCAGGCAAGAATACTGGAGAGGGTTGCCATTTCCTTCTCCAGGGGATCTTCCCAACTTTAGGATCGAACCTGGGTCTCCTACATTGCAAGCAGACTCTTTACCGTCTGAGCCACCAAGGAAGACATGTTAGTAAGAGAAAACAAGAATAATGATTATATGGTATAATCAGTACTGTACACTGCACAGTTATCAGTGCATTGATTACACTGGCAAATACAGACTGGCACATCTGTAGACAGTATAGGAACGTGTATCAAAGTGTTCACATGCATACTCCAGCAATTCTACTTATAAGCAAAAATTGGAAGCAATCTAAATGTCCATCATTAGTTGACCAGATAAAGAAATTATGGTACAGCCATATAAAGGAACACTAACTATATAAACCTATAGAACTAAATGAATGGAAGAAATCAATAGTATATTACTGAAAAAAGGACATAGTAAAAATATGTATATCCATGTTTATCCACTTACACACACACACATATTCATATTTACATTGGAAAAAGTGACTAAATTAATAAATTATCAACAATGGCTAAATGAAGGGGGTAAAATGATAGTCTTTCAGGGTCAACTTTCTATTATTGAATTTCTAATGAAAAACATAGGTCACTCATAAATCAGAAAAAAAAATCTCTTTAGACTATTTGCCATAAAAGAAGATGATATAAAACTGCAAACAAGTATCATAAAATTTTCCATCTATTCATGTAATAAAAATAGCGCTCTCTTACAAATCAGAGAAACCCAATTTTGATACAGGCACATTTTTCCTTTTCCTATTTTTTTTTTTTCCCCAAATAGGGAAGAATTCCCTACCCGACAGTCTTGACAACAGGCACCATATGCACATTCAGCAAATGATTTAAGTTTACAGGTCTTTCCTTCACAGCAAGGGTCCGATTCACATTCCTGAGAAGAGAAAATGACTGTCAATAAAGAAAGAAATTATTGCCATCAAGGCTCGTTAACAAAATTCTTCCTTTCAACCTATGCTTCTTTCTAACCTGGCTGTAAGAGGTACTCCCTGGAGACAGTCACTTAGTATCCTTCTGAATTTACCAGAGACTCTTCCGCTATTATCTAGGTCTCAACATATTTCAAAGGACTGAGAGTATGTGTCTTAGTCTGCTGGGATTACCAGAACAAGATACCATAGACTAATGGCTTAAACAAAAGAAATTTATTATGTCACAGCTCTGGAGGCTAGAGACCCAAGATCAAAGTCCTAGCCAATTCAGTTTATGGCACAGACTCTCATCCTGGCTTGCAGACAGATGCCTCCTCGCTGTATGCTCATATGGCCTTTCTTCAGAGCATGTGTCAAGAGACAGGAGCAAGCAAGCTCTTTTTCATAAGAACATTAATCCTATCAGATCAAGACCCACCCTTATGACCTCATTTAATCTTAATTACTTTCCTGGAGGTCCCTTCTCCAAATACAGATATACTTGGGGGTTAGGGTTTCAACACATGGATTTGGGGAACACAAACATTCAGTCTATAACAGTAGTTTAATGATCACAAGAAATTGTGAAAGTCACTCAGTCGTGTCTAACTCTTTGCGACCCCATGGACTATATGGGCCATGGAATTCTCCAGATTAGAATACTGGAGTGGGTAGCCCGTTCCTTCTCCAATTTCCACAGGAAATTAAGCATCCATAAATGCACTTCTCTTCATGCTCAGGGTCTGACTTCTCTGCAGGGTAGGTTTTTACCCATGTCGACATTATACTGCTTGACTTTTCTCACCCCACTTAGGGCCACCATGGCTCTCCATTCCCACCCTCTAACCTCTCACCCAGACACAGCTACTCTCCTGTGCTGAAACTAATGTCTTGAGGTCTGAATTGTTTGTGAAAGGAAGGAGAAAGGAGGAGGAGGACAAGGAGACAAGAAGGAGGTAGGGGAAATAAGCTTTAATTATTGACGAATATTTATTTTCCTATGTTACAGAATTCTAGGATGATGGGTTTTTTTCCTTTCACAACCATAAATCTGCTGTTCTATTGTATTCTGGCCCCAAAATCAGCCACTATTGATCTATTTGTTTCAGATTTTCTTCTGACTTCTTGCCTTATTTTCTGTTTATCTCAGCACTTTGATTATAATGTACCCACAATCATTCTTTGTAATGATTCTGATTTGGCTTTACTTAGTGTTTTGGAATTGTAACTCAATGTTTTCTGTTAAATATGGGAAATTTTCAGCCATTACTTCTTTGAATACTTTTCTTCTCTCCTTCTTCCTCTCCTCTTGAGATTCCACTTATAATTCCATTAAGCTAGCTGATATTGCTTACATGTCCCTGATATTCTGTTCATTTTTTTTTAATCTTTTCTCTTTTTCCTTTAGATGTGGATTATTTCTTTTGTTCTACTTTATGTTCATTGACTCTTTTTCTGCCATCTTACTCTGCTGTTAATTATATCCATGAATCTCACTTATTAAACTTTTTGGTAAGTTCTATAATTTCCATTTGGTTCTCTATTATACATTTCTCTGATGAGATTCATCTCTTTACTCATGAAAACCATATTTTCCTTTAATTCTCTGATGATAAAGAATAGAATATAATTCATGGAAGCTTTATTCATAATAGCAAAATACTAGAAAGAAGCTAGATGTCTTTTAATGGATGAATAGTTTAACAAACTTCAGATAGGCCCTTTGTGCTAGTGGAAATACCAGCCTAAACATCATTCCAAATATCTGAAGTAACATTCATACAATGGACTGTTACTCCCCAATAAAAAGTAATGAAACAACAATATAGACTGACCTCAAAAGCATTATGCTTAGTGAGAAGAGTTGTATGTTGTATGATTCCATTATTACTGCAGTGACAAACATTACTGAAATGGCAAAACCACAGATGGAAGCCAGGGGCAGGGATAAGGGCCAGAGTCAGGGTGGATGTGATTACAGTGAGGTAGCAGGAGGGAGTCCTTTTGTGTTGATGGAATAGTTCTGTATTTTAATTGAGGTGGTGGTTACATAAGTCTCTATATGGCAGGCTGCTGCTGCTAAGTCACTTCAGTCGTGTCTGACTCTGTGCGACCCCATAGATGGTAGCCCACCAGACTCCCCCGTCCCTGGGATTCTCCAGGCAAGAACACTGGAGTGGGTTGCCATTTCCTTCTCGTATGTGTGAAAGTGAAAAGTGAAAGTGAAGTCACTCAGTCGTGTCCGACTCCTAGCGACCCCATGGACCACGGCCCACCAGGCTCCTCCATCCATGGGATTTTCCAGGCAAGAGGACTGGCTCTATCACTACACAATTTGTCATCCTTTGTGGGAAAGTGGGTGAAAAATACATAGGACTCGTCAGACTGTTTTTGCAACATTCTGTCAGTTTGGAATTATTTCATAATAAAAATCTGAAAATTTGGAAAATTATCTAAAACCATGCACCATACAAAGAAAATCAGTCAAAATAGATCATAAACCTAAATAAGTACATAACCTAAAATGATAAAGCTTCCAGGATAAAACATTTGCAATCTTGGATTAGGCAAAGATTTCTTAGATACAACACCAAAAGCACAACCCATTAGGCACAAACTGGCTTCATCAAAATATAAAACTTTTACTCATCAAAAGATACTGTTAAAGTACTTAAAAGAAAAGAATGGGAGAATATACTTGCAAATCATATATCTGATTAAGTATTTGTTATCTAGAATGTAAGAAGTACTCTCAAAATTCAATAATGAGAAAACAACCCAATTTTTAAAGGCAGGAAGGAGTTTATAAGAGACATGTCATCAAAAAAGAGATAGAGATGGCAAATAAGCACATGAAAACATCTTCAACATCACTAGTCATCAGGGAAAAGGAAATTAAAACCTCAATAAGGCACCACTTCACATCTAACAGAAAAGCCAAAATTGAAAAGACTGACCATATGAGGTGGAAGAAATGACTTAAAAAGAACCAGAACTCAGGTACACTGATTGCAAGAATGTGAAATGGGAAAACCACTCTGGAAAACAGTTTGAAAGTTCCTTGGAAAGTCAAATACACACCCACCATATGTCCCAGTCATTTCACTCCAAGGTATTTACCCAAGAGAAGTGAAAACATAAATCCCATATAAAGACTTGACCGTGAATGTTCACAGCAGCTTTTGGTGTGGAAACAACCCAAATACCTATCAACAGTATCTCCATACTACTCAATGATGAGCAACAATAAAAAGGAATGAACCACTGACACAGTAGCATTCAACTAGGATGAATCTCAAAATAACTATGCTGAGTGAATGAACCTAGATAAAAAAGAATCATTCCATTTACATGAAATTCTAGGAAACGCACACTAATGACAGCAATATCAGTAGTACAGTGATAGTAGATCAGTGATGGCATAAGGAGGACTGGGAAATAATAAGGGGTGCCAAGCGTCACAAAGAACTTTCTGAGATGATGATATGTGCATTATCTTGATTGTGGTGACAGTTTCACATATGAAAACAGGTATCAAAGCTTAACTCGTATGCTTTAGTACTTTTAGTTGAGACTTCCCAGGCAGTCCAGTGGTTAAGACTCTGTTTCCACTGCAGGGCGTGTGGGTTTGATCCCTGGTTAAGAAACGAGTCCACATGCCATGCAGTGTGGCAAAAAGAGAAAGAAAAACTTTAACAAATTTAAAAATCAGAACAAATAAAATAATAAAAATAAATAAAAATAACAGCAATAATAAATGTTTTAAGGGAGACTTTCCTGGAGGTCCAGTAGTTAAGACTTTCAACACAGGTAGCATGGGTTCCATCCCTGGTCAGGAAACTGAGATTCCACATGCCATGCAGTATGACAAGAAAATCAAAATAAAGATAAAAAATGATAATAATAATTTTTAAAAAGAACTTCTGTGTTTTAAACAGGTGCAGTTCATTGTTGACAAGTGTTCATAATTGCCTGTTTCTTACTCTTGCTTTGTCTTGACCAAACTTTAGTGAGGCTTCTTTCTTTCCTGTAGACCCTCAAACTCTACTTGTCTGCACAACAAGTACTTGAGGGCAAGTATCCCCACCCCTTATCAGCTTCTCCTGGAAATCACCAGACCACAGGACAACTTCCTATGAGAACTCACTGGGCATTTGCCCCTGCTTATCCACCTTCCCCGTAAAAGATTCTGCTTATCTACATTTGCCCCAGCTTTACCCTGTAAAAGAAAACTCTTTTTGTTTGATTTTGAGATGCTTCCAGATTTCTGAGATCAGCATATTCCTGTTGTTAACAGTCTTTCTTCTGAATAAAGCCTTTTCTTATCTAAGTCCGAATCTGGGGTGTTTTTTTTTTTACCTTGTATTCAATTATACTTCAGTAAAGTTGTTAATTTTTTTTCAAAAATACTATGTAAGACAGACAGATGGCTTCATAAAAGAAAAGAGAATCAGGAAACAGACTATGTATACAGGAATTTTGTTTATGGTGAAAGTACCATTTTAAATGGTTTTGTAGCTCACTCTCCACATGACACCCCCCCACCAATTATAGAGCTTATATAAAAAATTAAATTACAAAAATGCTAGGAAAAAATAATAGAACATAGAGGGGCTATATGATGAAAATCTTGAAATAGGAGTAAAATGTGTACCTTGATCAGTTACAAAATTATGGGGGGGGAGGGCGGGGCACACTAAATGCCATGACATTCTTTTGACAAAAGTACAAACTGACACACCCTTCTTCCAGGAAACTTGATAGTCTCTAATAAAATAAAAAACACATGCTTTTCAATTCAATAATTCTACCTTTATATAATTATCTTAAACTTCTGTGTGTGTGTGTATATATATATATATGAACATACACACACATACACAGGGGATATACAAGGATATACTGTTCACTACAAAAAAACAATACTAACTACAGTGAGTGACTGTCTTTAATAATTGTATGGTAAAATAAATCATAATATATTCCTTATACTGAAATATTAGTCAACAGATCAAAGGATTATGTCCAAATAACAATGACATGGAAAAAAATCTCCAGGATATATTAATAGAAAAAAATTATATATAACATACTAAGTCAGACTTTATTTATGTAAAAAAAATAAAATCCTAAAACAAACCCAACTATGATACAAATATACATACTGTACATAAGACTATAAACACAGAATAAAATCTATAGAGAAACACACTAAACTTATAAGAATAATTACCACAGCAGAAGGAAGTTAAAAAAATATATGGAAGAAATAAAAGTATGAAGGGAATTTTGCTTGTGCTTACTATTTGAAATTTCAATACCAAGAAAAATAACTGTGATATTTGAATGGGAAGAGGTACTTTTTTCTAGAGTAATTTGTAGTACAAAAGTTCAAGAAGCAAATACAGACTATTTCAGTTAGTTTGATAATGAAGTAAACAGGAGAAATCAAAACATATAAAATAATTAAGGAGAATGCCTGGAAAGAAGAGCTTAGTCATCCTAACAGTGTAACATTAATTTAGAAATTAAACATAACCTCGTTAGCCTGTATTTTCCTCACTTGAAAATGAGAGTATAAAGAAATAATGAATCTCCAAAGGTTACTGAGAGGATTGTACCATGTAAAACATAAAGGAGAGGTTGCTAACATGCAGGAATAGTGCAATGACGGCCCATCACAATTTCATCATAAAATACATACTGCCTGGGAATTCCTTGGCAGTCTAGAGGTCAGGACCCTGTGCTTTTACTACCAAGGGCCCAGGTTTGATTCCTGGTCAGGGAACTAAGATCCTGCATGCCATGCAGCATGGCCCCAAAATAAAACAGAACACACAAAGAAAAACATACTGCCTTTCTAGAATGTGAAGTCTTCTGGCAAAAGCCAGGCACTGTGTGATCAGGCAAGGAAAAAGAAATTCCACTTGTGGAAAAAATTGAGAATATAGTAACGTTTACATACAACTGAACCAACTCCTTTAAATTTAAATTTTTTAATTTTTTAAATGTAATTAAAAATTGTTTTCCTCCTAAGCCTTGTCTAGGTGGTGTTAAGTAGGCCATTTTGACAGGAAAATGGTTGAGATGCAGAATGCTAATAATAAAGATGGGTCCAGACTTATGGCTCTAGGTGTGGTTAACAGGTATGAGAAAGCCAGACAGCAGCAGGTGAACTGAAGGTTAATTAACAGAGGGAGAATGCTAACTTGAATAGCAAGAACTCTGTTAACCAAGAATTCTGCAGAATGGGTCAGCTTCAATTTATTATTGAAATGAGGTCAACTAAATAACTTGTTTCTGACAGTGACAGAATAGTGAACACTTACAAGTAAAGAGCCAAGTGAAAAACTGAGCTGTTCTTTAAAATAAATAAATGACTCAATAACCATAACAGAAATGGCAGAAGGTAGCAAAAATAGAAAAATAAACACGGTACTTTCCTGGACACCAGAACAGATGACACCATTGGTTATGTTCTAGGAAGGAAGGGATAATCAACGCCCCAGGAACATAGTCCCACAAGCAAAATACCAATCTTCATTTTGCCACTAAATTTTACTTTACCTCTTATACTCAGTTCAGTTCAGTCGCTCAGTCATGTCTGACTCTTTACAACCCTATGAATCACAGCACGCCAGGCCTCCCTGTCCATCACCAACTCCTGGAGTTTATCCAAACTATGCTAGAGTCATGCAAAGTGAGCTATTTTATGTTTTGCAAATCCCAAGGTAACTCTGCAAAGTGAACATCACATGTTAAACTGACCTTTGGCGTCCCACAGTCACATTCTTCCCCGGGATCCACCAACCTATTACCACAGGAAGGAGCACTGTAGGCTTCATCACGCTTTGGAATATTGAGAAGGCAGTTTCCACCTTTATTTAAAGTTAACTTCTCAAAGTCATCTGCACTGCAAGAACTGAAGTTTTTGGAACCTCTGTAATAAACACAAAGAAAAAGATCTTAAGTCATAGCAATTAAACACTTTGAAAATCTTAAGTCATGTCTTCAACCAACAGGAAGTGAATATTTAAAATGGCAGAGGGGGGCTTCCCTGGTGGCTCTGTGGTAAAGAATCTGTCTGCCGATGCACCGGACACAGGTTCGATCCCTGATCTGAGAAGATCCCACATACTATGGAGCAACTAAGCCTGTGTACCACAACCACTGAGCCTGTGCTCTAGTACCAGGAGGCCGAAACTGCCGAGCCCATGTGCCAGAACTAATGAGGCCCGCAGGCCTTAAAGCTCGTGCTCCACAACAAGAGAAGCCACCTCAATGAGAAGAGTATGCACTGGAACTAGAGAGTAGGCCTTGCTCACTACAACCAGAGAAAATCCCCCACAACAACAAGGACCCAGCGCAGCCAAAAATAAACAAATAAATAAAAATTATAAAAAAGAAAGAAACTGACTACTTGCAAAAATAGAAGTAAATAAAATGGCAGATGAAATTCCCTGAAAGTCCAGTGTTTAGGACTTAACGCTTGCACTTAACACTTTCACTGTCGAGTGCTCAGTTTCAATCCCTGGTGAGGGAACTAAGATCCTGCAAGCTATGTAGTGTGACCAAAATAAATAAATAAAATGGCAGAAGATACAGAAAATACAAAATCATAAATCTCATCAGCAGAAGAGACCTCAAAAATTGTTGTTGTTGTTCAGTCACTAAGTCGTGTCCAGCTCTATTTGACCCCATGAACTGCAGCACTCCAGGGCTTCCCTGTCCTTCACTATCTCCCAGAGTTTGCTCAAAAATTATCTAGTCCTATCTAGAATTAAGTTTATCTTCTACAGTAAAAGTTCCTTCAAAAATGCAAAGCGAGTTCTGTTTCCCCACCCTCTTATCACTCCACTGAATGACATTCCTGCGCACCCCTTGTAACACCAGGAGCTATGTGGCAACAATGTGAGCACCCAGTGAGGAGGCACACACTGTCACAGAGAAGCAGCAGGCGCTGGCGTAGAATGTCAGCCACAGTTTGAGGTTTAATTGCCTCTGATGGTAATTCCTAAGAATTGTAGTTAATACTCTGAAGACTAGACAGGTTTCTAGAAATGGTCCAATTTGAACTATATATTTATTTTGTTGCTGTTTAGTTACTAAGTTGTGTCTTACTCTTTTGCAAGCCCATGGACTCTAGCCCACCAGAATCCTCTGTCCATGGACTTTCCAGGCAAGAATACTGGAGTGGCTTGTTATTTCCTCCTCCAGGGTATCTTCCCGACCCAGGGACTGAACCTGCATCTCCTGCACTGTTTGCAGGCAGATTCTTTCCACTGAGCCACCAGGGAAGCCCCATGTGATATTTATATAAATACAATTTTAATATGTTTCTATGTGTTGCTGGAGTTCTTTTAGTTATTGTTTTATTCAATAACAGTATTTTCAGATAGTCCCATTGGCTATTTTCACTTTGAACACTAGTGGGAAACACACTCATCTATAACAAGAACCTTTGAGAAATCCAAGTCATATTAAAAGTTTATCAGAGGCATTTGGTGCCCTAAAAGAATCTCCTTTTCACTGGTTTGAGCAATGGTGCCAAAAGCAGCCGTGGGGAAGAGAACCGTGTTACATGGTAACGACTGAGAAGGCATTCTATTGATTCCATGTCTTCTGTACATCCAGGGAATCAAAGAAACAGATCCTTTCTTGGGAGACCTTGTCCTCTTGGAAAACTCTTCCCTTGCTAACCAGACCAGAGCCTCCCAGGAAGTATTCAGTCCTGCCTCTTGGCTCTTAGGACTGGAAAGCAGTCACACAGTAAGTAAAGACCTAGCACAAGATTTCCCACAATAATGAAAACACTTGTTTTCCATATTCTTCTTTTTCTTGCTACTCTGCTTAAGAACATTGTCAGGAGGAGGAGTCCTTTTGAACAATATCTGTTCCTTCAACAAATATTTGTGGAACATCTATTATGTACAAGACACTCTTCTTTGTGAAAGGGAGAAAACAGTAAACAAAGCAGACCAAAAATTAAATCCCCACCCCTGTGAAGGTGACATTCTACTGAGTGAGACAGACTATAAACACAATGGATAAATAAATTCAATAATACATTAGAAGATATATGCCGCTGGGGGAAAAGGTGAGGAGGTAAAGGGGGTGACCTTTGTTGGGGGCAGAGTGATCAGAGCAGAGTTTTTCAAAGAGCTGTCAGGACAAGTGCTTCAAACAGTGGGACAACTGAATGAAAACTGGCTTTGGGGGTGAAGAACATTAGAGGGAGAAGAAATAGCAAGTGCAAAAGCCCTAAGGGAGAAGTCTGCCTGCTATGCTCAAGGATCAAATAAGGAAGCCAGTAGAGTTGGTGTGGACTAAGGCAGTGAGGGTACAATCAGAAAGGTGGGACGAGGCCATTGCAGGAATCTGACATTTTACAATGAGTGAAATAAGGCAGGGGAGTGACACAATGAAAAGCATGAAACAAGAAACACATGATCTGATTTATGTCTTAATAAGATCACCAGGTTGGCTATACTAGGCAGGAAAACCTCACAGGAGGCAACAACTAGAAAGAAGGCATTATTACTAACTGACACAGAAAAGATGGGGGTGGAGCAGGTTTTAGAAGCAACAAGATTTTGAGTCTAACGGATGTCAAGCGGAAATGTCTAACTAGAGCATAAGAAAATTATCTGATAAACAAGCAAGACTTCAATTTAAAGTCATTTTTTTATTTCTTATTATTTTTATTTCCTATTATTGTTCTTTATATGGTTAATACAAGTGCCTGCAACAACGTATATTCTTACATTCTTCAATAATGTAAGAATATATTAATTAGCTAATAGTCACAGACGTGTATATTTCCTACACTTGAGTCCCTAATTTTAATCTACAGAGTGCACCACTTCTAAATAGATTATTCTTGAAATAAACTTGTTATTCAGTCCTTGGGACACATTTTCTCATAGAAACAATGTTTTATTTGTGTGATTCTAAAGCAATCTACAAAAGAATCTGTTTCATATACAAGGAAATTGACTATAGTACTGAGAAGGATCACAAAATCTTCACCACTTCTTATGCAGTTTAGTAAATCAAGATAACAACAAACATCTCCATGTTGGCCTTCATAAACACTTTGGATAATAAAACAAAGATATTCTTTTCCCTAGTCATCCTTGGCCATCACCAACAGTAATAAGAAGGATGAGCTTCCTCTTTTCTTGGCTTGAATACCAATTAAAGCATTCCTACTCTCCATCTATCACCTCTGGGTACTAAGATATTAATCTAAAGCATATCTACATCTCTTCCGTCACATCGAGGTGAGTTTTATAAAACTGATGCAAAAGAAGGTAGAAGGGATGGAAGTGGTCTATCAGGATATGACCCACAAAAATCAACTATCATTTAGAATATTCTCTCTATGACTAATCTGGAAAAAACCAGAACACAATTCCACCATTACCGTCCTAATCCTCATAGCCTAGGAACAGGAAGTCCTAAGAAAGAATTCTAAGTGATGGCACTCAGATTTTTTTTTTTCCAGAGCAATCTGGAGACTTCCCTGTCAGTCTAGTGGTTAAGACTTTGCATTTCCAATGCAGGGGACATGGTCTGATCCCTGGTCAGGAAACTAAGATCTCAAATGTCACACAGTGTGGACAGAAAAAAACAAATTTTCTTTAATTTAAAAAAAAAAAGAGCACTCTGATTATGGAGGCTTTCTGATAATACTGAAGGGCAGAGTTAAGAAAGACCTGTCTCTAGGAAAGACACCTCCCAGGAAGATCACCACTCATACAACCAGGCATCTAAGAACAGTGTAAGGAGAATACTACCAGGTCCCTCAAATATCTTAAATATAAAAATTACATTACAAAGTTAGATTATCTACCTTTTAAACAGAGGTGGCTTCAACTGATTATCTGGGAAAATTCTAGCATCAAAAATAAAGCCCTATGTTAGATAACTGTATTCCAACATAAAATAAAAATATATTTTAAAATTTTTTAAATAAAAAAGATTTTTAAGGCCTAACTTCTAACAGTCAACTAATGTTCACTAAATAGCATAGGAAGTAGAAGGTGGGATATCTGTCCTCAAAAAGGAGATTTAATACACTAAGGATAACATAATCTTACTTCTCAAATTATTCTTACAAAAACCTGTTCAAATACAATGTCTAATGCATTATCAAAACATAACATGAAGACACAAGATATTACGAAAACTATTAAAAAAATGAAGACACTATGAGAAAAAAAACAGATAAACTCAATAAAGTCTCCAGATACTAGAATTATCAAACAATAACCACCCAAAAAGAAAATCTCTGCATGCTTTGGTCAGAGACAAAAATGAGAAGCTTGAAAATTTGGGCAGGGAACAAATCCACAGTCATTAACACAGCAAATTTGATGTGTTTTTCTAAAATATATTCTTTAAACATTTAAAACACTCTGAATTCATCTTACAATTTGTATTAATTTAATTGGCATTTTTCATTCTAAGTGGTATGCTGTAAGGGTATCATAATCAATGGCATCTACATTTGCATAATACAGTACATTAGTAATCATATTAAATATAAGCAGATTAAATGATTCAATTAAGAGACAAATATTTCCAGGCTGGTTTATTAAAAAAAAACCTAAATGTAGGTTGTTTAGAAGGATATATCTAAAACATAAGAATAAAGAAAAGTTCAAAGTAAAGGAATAGAAAATATATACTGTTAACCAAAAAAGAACATCTGTGGAAGGTAGATTAGTATCAGGCAAAATTGATAGTCCTGTCTAATGCAATAAAAAAGGAAATGAAAGACATACAAATTAGGAAAGAAACAGAACTGCCTTTGTTTGTGAATCTCTTTCTGTGGTTGGATTGCCACAGCTCATGCCCAGACCCATGCCAAGCGTCCACACCAGCCCCTCTTGCCCAAATACTACTCCCCTCTGGGGAGAGGGTACTGGTACTGAGAGGGGGATACCACACATGTAAAGGGAACAGAGCAGGCTAAGACCCAACCCTCAGAGCTTGTACTCTGGCAACTTGGGACCAAACCCCACCTCCAATAAGGCAATATTGGCCACTGAGCAGAGAGGAAGTGCCATCAAATAAATACCCAGCTCTAGCTCCAGAACCCCCATCTCCAGTCCCATCCCCTACCGAGGTGATAGCTGTCAGCATACCCTGAGGAATACAAATACATGATTTGTATTCATGACAAATCCAGCTCTCCCACAAAAATACAGATGACCCAATTTTTTTAAATGGGTCACACAGCACATTAACAAATTGAAGAATAAAAACCATATGATCATCTCCATAGATGCAGGAAAAGCTTTTGATAAAATTCAATATCCATTTATGACAAAAACTCTTCAGAGAGTGGGCAAAGAGGGAATATATTTCAACATAATAAAGGCCATATTATGATAAGTCCACAGCTAACATCCCAATAGTGAAAAGTTGAAAGCATTTTCTGTAAGCTCAGGAACAAAACAAGGATGACCACTCTCACCACTTTCATTCAACATAGTTTTGGAAATCCTAGCCATAGCAATCAGAGAAGAAAAAGAAGCAAAAGGAATTCAAATTGAAAAAGAAGTAAAACTCTTTGCAGATGACATGATTCTATAAACAGAAAATCCTAAAGACACTACCAGAAAATTACAAGAGCTCATCAATGAATTTGGTAAAGTTGCTAGATACAAAAATCAATGCACATAAATCTGTTGCATTTCTATACACTAACAACAAAATATCAGAAAGTGAAATTAAGTGAACAATCTCACTTACCATCTCATCAAAAACAATAAAATATCTAGGAATAAGTCTACCTAAAAAGGCAAAAGACCTGTACCCTGAAAATAAGACACTGATGAAAGAAATTGAAGATGACACAAACAAATGGAAAGATATAACACGTTCTTGGATTGGAAGAATCAGTATTGTTAAAAATGACCATACTCCCCAAAGCAATCTACAGATTCAATGCAATTCCTATCAAATGATTTTTCACAGAACTGGAACAAAAAAAAAAATTTAATTTGTATGAAAACACAAAGACCCCAAATAGCCAAAACAATCTTGAGAAAGAAGGATAGAGCTGGAGGAATCACACACCCTGGCTTCAGACTATGCTACAAGGCTACAGTCATCAAAACAGTATGGTACTGACAAAAAAACAGACATATAGATCAGTGGAAGAGGATAGAAAGTCACAAAAATAAGCCCACACAGTTATGGTCAATTAATGTATGATAAAGGAGGCAAGAATATACAATGGATAAAAGATAGTCTTTTCAATAAATGGTGCTGGAAAAACTAGACAGCTATATGTAAAAGAATGAAATTAGAACATTCTCTAACACCAAAAATAAAGTCAAAATGGATTAAAAACCTAAATGTAAAACCAGATACTATTACACCAGATACTCTTAGTGGAAAACAGAACAGAACACTTGTTGACATAAATTACAGCAATATTTTTTGGATTCCTCTTCTAGGGTTATGGAATTAAAAACAAAAAATAAACAAAAGTGGGACTTAATAAACTTTAAAGTTTCTGCACAGCAAAGGATTCCATAAACAAAACAAAAAGACAACCTACAGACTGGAAGAAAATATTTGCAAATGATGCAACCAACAAAGGATTACTTTCCAAAACATGCAAAGAGCCCATATAGGTTAACATTTTTAAAAAAACTGCCTAATCAAAAAATGAGCAGAGGACTTAAATAGATATTTCTCCAAAGAAGACACACAGATCACCAACAGGCACATGGAAAGATGCTATATTACTAAATATTAGAGAGATACAAATCAAAACTACAATGAGTCATACCAGTCAGAATGGCAATCATTAAAAAGCCTACAAATAATAAACACTGGAGAGGGTGTGAACAAAAAGAAACTCTCTTATACTGCTGATGGGAATGTAAATTCGTGCAACCATTATGAAAAACAATGTGAGGATTCCTTAAAAACCTAAAAATAGAGCTCCCATATGATCCTGCAATCAATCCCACTCCTGGATGTATATCTGGAAAAAACTCTTAATTCGAAAAGATACTTGCATTCCAATGTTCATAGCAACACTATTTACAACAGCCAAGACATAGAAGCAATCTAAATACTCACCAACAGATAAATGGATAAAGAAGATGTGACGTGTATTTATGTGGTATGTGTATATGTATATTGGAGAAGGCAACGGCACCCCACTCCAGTACTCTTGCCTGGAAAAATCCCATGAACGGAGGAGCCTGGTGGGCTGCAGTCCATGAGATCGCTAAGAGTCAGACATGACTGAGCGACTTCACTTTGACTTTTCACTTTCATGCATTGGAGAAGGAAATGGCAGCACACTCCAGTGTTCTTGCCTGGAGAATCCCAGGGACGGGGGAGCCTGGTGGGCTGCCATCTATGGGGTCGCAGAGTTGGACACGACTGAAGTGACTTAGCAGCATATATGTATATAATAGAATTCCATGAGCCCATAAGAAAAAATGAAATAATGCCATTTGCTGCAACATGGATGGACCTAGAGACTATCACATTCAGTGATGTAAGTTAGACAGAGAGAGACAAATATATCACATCTGTGTGAAATCTAAAAAAATGATACAAATGAACTTATTTATAAAACAGAAACAGATTCACAGACAGAACGCAAATTTATGGTTACCAAAGGGGAAAGGCAGGGGGAGGAATAAATTAGGAATTTGGAATTAACATATACACACTATTATATATAACACAGGTAAACAACAAAGACCTAGTGTATAGCACAGGGAGCTATATTCAGTACCTTGCAATAATTCATAATGGAAAAGAATCAGAAAAAGAATATGTGTGTGTTTATGTGTGTGTATGTACATAGAGCTTCATAGGTGGTTCAGTAGTAAAAGAATTCGCCTGCCAATGCAGGTAAACACAGGAAATGTGGGTTAGATCCCTAACTCAGGAAGATCCCTGAGAAGGAAATGGTAACTCACTCCAGTATTCTTGCCTGGAAATCTCATGGACAGAGGAGCCCAGTGGGCTAAATCCAGGGGGTTGCAGAGTTGGCCACTGCTGAGGGACTGAGCACACACACATATATGCATGTATCTACAAGTGAATCACTCTGCTGTTCTCTTTAAATTAACACATTATAGTAACTATAATAAATTAAATTAATTTAAATGAGATGAATTAATCAATGAAAGAAAATTTATACTGATGCTTTATAGAACATGGCAAATAATTTCCTCCCAGAAATTTGAGTACTGATGAGGGATACATTCATTGTTTATTTTTAGCATTAAACAAATGTTCAATAAATGGTTTTAAAAAAGAAAAAGGAAGAAGAATAAAAAGAATTCAGTTACTCACGATGCTCCCGAATTCATGATGCAGCTCTTTACAGGACAGTGACAACCTCTCCCATCATCATGACTCATTCCAAGGTTATGACCCAACTCATGAGCAACAATGGATGCAAATGTCTCCACTGGGATCTGCCCAAACTGTCCAAACACAGGAAGGTATTAATTAAGTTTCTGAACAAAAAGGATTATTCTTTTTTTCTAAAATTATTTTTTCACAAAAGGAGATTCACCACCACAATGTTGGCAGCTGACATGATAAAGCAAGCAACCAACATCAGATTGTAAACACTGCAGTCTAGTAAGAAACTGGAGTGACTTAACATACTGATGATGGAGGTAGACCATTTAAGCAACAGATCAGGAGCACCAACAGATTATTCACGGTGGTTGATGGGAAAACAAGCTCATGGTTCTAACTTAATTTCCTCAGACGGAGTCTCTGTTTCTTAATTCATAAAAAGTGAGGCATTAATGATCACATAATAAGTATTAGAAAACTTAAATCCAGTCTCTAGGGCAAGAAGAGATCTTCTATGGCCCTTGTAACACTCAAAATATTGTTGTAAGGACTAGGAGAGGAAATAAACGATTGCTGGACATTTCATAATGCAAACATGCAAAGACGTCAAGAAAACATACCACGTTAATCCCACCCGCATGGCTCCTTGAACAGACTGTCCCCACAAACGCCATTCCCGCAGTCCCACCAAACCCTCTTTTCCTAAATGAAGAGAACAGGGAAAAGTTATAAAATGTACTTGAGGAGAAAAAGGTACACGTTGCTCCTATTTCTTTGGGTAATCTTAAACTAATTGGTAAACCTATAAAAACTGGGGGGAAAACGACAAAGATAAATAGCACTTTAAAAATCAGAGTTCAATTAAAGCCTTATCTCTTTTTTATCGTCAGAGGGTGAAAGTTAACATTACAAGTTCATTTTTCAGACAAATGAAGATATACATTAGATATATCAAACCAACTTGTTTTCTACCTTTTAGATGAAAAACCTTCCTAAAATGCATTATATTTATTTATTCAAAAATTCTAGTGAAAAGAGACAGATAACAAACTCAATGGCATATTCATACAGGAGGCTGCGAGCAGGAAGCACAGAGAACAGAAGAATCAGAATGGTCTCCAGGTTGCTCCTTGAACATAAGGAACACACCTGATCTCAGGACCTGGTCCCTGTGTCTTCCCCAGTATACACCCATATCACTCCCTCATCTCCTTCAGGTCTTTACACAAAGGTCATCTCTTCACTGAGGCCTTCCTCATCATGTTATTTAAAATTTCAACCTCACTCCTTCAATATTTCTACCTCTACCCTCTCGGCTTTATTTTTCCTCTTTACCATTTATCATTATTTAGCACACTATAAGCTGTTAGGGTAAAACCCAAACAAAATTTTTGGCTGACCCAATACATATACTTATTTATCTTACAAGATAACTCTCCTTCAACACAGTATGAATTCCATGAGAGTAAGAATTGTCTCTTTTGTTCACTGCCATAACCAAGGACCTAGGCTATACACATAACAAACATCTTTTCAATTAATGAATAAACCATTCTCTGGGACACCTGACCAGCCAGGACAAGAGTCTGCTACTGACATAAGGGGACTGCCATGGAAACATTTTAGCCAGATCACCCCGTAGTGAGCCACTTTTATGTCCTCAATGCTTCAAGAAAGGCTTTTTAGTATCCCATTCTCAACTATAACCGATCAGGGATTATCAGATATCTGAGAAACACCTCTAACATGGCAGTCGAAGACCAAACAGAGAGAGACGGCTTGGTAGGCTGGGCAAAGCACAGGGAGTGCTTGTTGTCCGTTCCTTTTGGTCTTTTGTGAACAAGAAGGCATACTCACTGTCGGGGTATGAGGACACTTCTGGGTACAGTTTTACTAAAAATTCATTGAAATGTCAGGTCAAGCTTTTGTGGTTATGGGGTCATAAAAATCCATGTAGGCATTCTCAGTGCCTTACTCTAAATTAACTCATATGACCAAAAAAAAAAAAAAAATCAAGGGAAATTTCACCTCAGAAAAAATTATTTTAGGTACCATTCAACATTGAAGGAGGGAAAGATTATTACATAAAATATTTTTTGGAGAAAAGTCAGCCTATCAACCAGAAAATTTCTAAGAAGAATAAAATTTTTTTATATTTTAAGTGAGGGTTTTGCTATAAGCTTTTGGAATATATCTGTATTAACTAATCACATAAGCTTAAGTTTTATTATAGTACCATGAAAATGCTATGTAGAAAAAAGAAAAATGTTTAAAATATATCAGAAGGATGGCAAAGAGACTTTAAAAACACTATTGTATCCATGAAATAAGAATTTGACTACATAAAAATTTTGAGGGAAACAAAAACAGCTATTTAACATTAAAAATAAGATAGGTGAAATGAGAAACACAATAAAAACTTTAGAAGGTAAATTTAAGGAAATATCCCAGAAAATAGAACAAAAGACAATGAGAAGAAAGGAAACAAAAGATAAAAAAAATTAGAGGACAACCACAAGAAACTCAACAGCTGAGTAAAAGGAATCCCTGAAGGAATGAAGAATAAAAATAGAGAGGATGAAATCACCTACAAAATAATTTGAGAAAAATTCCTAGAACTACAATTTCAAGACTGAAATTACCCACTAAGAACACAGCACAATGAGTGAGAGAAGACCTACACCAAAGCATATCATCAAGACAATTTAGAGGTCTGGGAACCTCTAGAAAAGATCCTACAAGTTCTCAAAGAAGGAAGGAAAAAAAAAGGCATACACTAAAAAACAGGAAACAGAATGCATTAAAGTTTCTCAGTGAAGCTGTACTGAGATAGAATTTATGTACAAAAAATTTCACCCATTCTAAAGTGAATTTTTTTTTTTTAAATGAATTAAGGCTTCTCAACAGTAATTTGGAAGTCAAAAGACCAATGGCCATGCCTTCAAAATTCTGAAGGAAAAAGATTTCATGCGAAAAATGTTAGACCTGACAAAATAACCTAAAATGTATAAAACAAATGAAAAAGCACAGCCCTGAAACAATGAATTACTTAAGCACTAGGATAATCAGAGGTCAAATTGAGATAATTTTTTTTAATTAAAGTATAGTTGATTTATATTTTGTTTCTGGTGTACTAGAGATAATGTTTAAATTCTGTTTTGAGATTGTAAAGCACACTTTCTGACATGAAAGAGGTCAGAACTTTTTTCTTTCAATATATCCTTTCACAAGAAGAAACTAGAAAACATGCCATAATAAAATAAGGAAGTATACCCGGGAAAGAGGAAGAGGATATGGGATAAAGGTCACAAGAGATCCAACAAAAACAGGTCTTATTAGCACACTGCACTCATTCTACAAATCAAACTTTTTCCTCATTTAAATGAATGCTCAAAAACTTTAAGAGGATACGACTGCAAAAAAAGAAAAAAGCGAAAATTATTATTCTGGCCATATCATAAAGAGTACCTTTAAAAACATCACTTACAGAATTAGCTGTGCACTGTCATGCCTTCGACGTGTTATAAGAAACTTTTCCCGCCACTGTACAAAGTTCGACAACACATCACCAGCACCTCCAGCCATACTGATCAGATTTTCATTTGTCCAAATCTCAAGCCCAACTAGCACAATTCGAATATTTAACATAATGTACATCTGGGAAGAAAACAAAAATATACAAAATTTATTAAAGAATATGAGAACAATTCCTAGGTATATATCTGGGGGAAAAAAAAAAACACTAATTTAAAAGATATGTTTAACCCAATGTTCACAGCAACAGTATTTACAATAGCCAGGATTTGGAAGCAACTTAAGTATCTGTCAGCAGATGACTGGGTTCACACACACACACACACACACACACACAAATGGACTATTACTCAACCATAAAAAATGAAATTTTGTCATTTACAACAGCATAGATGGACTTGGAGGGTATTATGCTTAGTGCAGTAAGTCAGACAGAGAAAGACAAATACAGTATGGTATCACTTATAGGAGGGCTTCCCTGGTGGCTTAGTGATAAAGAATCTCCCTGCCACTGTAGGAGACGTGGGCCAGGGAGATCCCCTGAAGAAGGATACGGCAACCCACTGCAATACTCTTGCCTGGGAAATCCCATGGACAGGGAAGCCAGTTCATGGGGTCACAAAGAGGCGAATACGACTTAGCAACTAAATAACATCATCACTTCTTGGTGGAATCTTAAAAAAATACAACAAACTAGTGAGTGTAACAAAAGAGAAATAGATTCATAGATATAGAGAACAAACTAGTGCTTACCAGTGGGGAGAAGGAAGGGAGGGTGTACAGGATTAAGAAATACAAACTATCAGTTACAAGGATATACAAGCATATACTGTACAACACAGGGAATAATAGCCAATATTTTATTGGGTTGGCCAAAAAGTTCTGTCAGGCATTTCATAAACAGGTATTAAAAAACCCAACTGAACCTTTTGGCCAACTCAATATAATAACTATAAATGGAGTTTAACCTTTAAAAATTGTGAATCACTATATTGTACCCCTATTATATATATAAAACTATATATCAACTACACTTCAATAAAAGTAATATAATGAAATAAAGAATATGAGAATATCTTTGAACTTATAATTAATTAACATAACCACTTAAAAACAGGATTCCTCTTTATCAAAAATGTTTCCTTCAATATAATGGAACTCTAACTTTTCAAGGGTCTGAGTTTCTTCATTCATAAAACAAAAGTAACAAAGGTTTGAAATCCTTTTTATCTTCCATTCCAAAATCTGACAAACTCTGGATATTTAAAGTTTTTGGTATTTTGGTTTCAAACCTTTCCCTAAACTAATGAAAGCCTATTTACTGTTCACCTTTAGTTCACTTAATATAAATATTCATATATAAAGCGCCTGTCTACAATGCAGGAGACCCGGGTTCGATCCCTGGGTCGGGAAGATCCCCTGAAGGAAATGGCAATCCACTCCAGTACTATTGCCTGGAGAATCCCATGGACAGAGGAGCCTGGTAGGCTGCAGTCCATGGGGTCACAGAGAGTCGGACACGACTGAGTGACTTCACTTCACTTTAGTTCACTTAATATAAATATTCATATATTTCACTATAGAAATATCAATGAGTTAGATTACAAGGTGCTACCCCAGGATCCTTTTGGAGGTATAAAGTAAGATCAATACATAGTGAACTACATGTTATACATACACTGTATAGTGAACAATATTACCTTTCTAAACTCTTGTCTAAAATTCTAATGACATGTACCCCAAAGGTTTCAGATAAAGGCTTATAGAACTCATCTCTATTTCACAGAGATACTGTGAGCAATAAATGAGTTATAAATATAAGTCACTTGACTCAGTTTTTAGTACATTATCGGTTCAGTTCAGTTCAGTCGTTCAGTTGCAAGTGGGGAGGGATAAATTAGGAAATTGGGACTGACATATACACTGCATATAAAACTAATGAGGACCTATTGTATAGTATAGGAAACTCTACTTTATACTCTGTAAAGGCCTATATGGGAAAACAATCTGAAAAAGAAAGAGTGGATATATATATAACTGATTTACTTTGCTGTATACCTGAAACTAACACAATATTATAAATCAACTGTATCCCAATAAAAACTTTAAAAAGGAACATGTATCTAATTCTTCAATATCTCCCACTAGATGAATAAACTCTAAAATCTCAAACCAAATCCTTCTCTCTGTCTATCTCTCTCTCACACACAGAGTCATATATGGTTTCAGAGCAGGAGACAGCCTTATTTAAAATAAGTTTCTTTGAGATTAGTTGTTTGTCAGTTGCCTCATTTGCTATTGTTTTCTCCCATTCAGAAGGCAGTCTTTTCACCTTACTTATAGTTTCCTTTGTTGTGCAGAAGCTTTTAATTTTAATTATATCCCATTTGTTTATTTTTGCTTCTATTTCCAGTATTCTGGGAGGTGGATCATAGAGGATCCTGCTGTGATTTATGTCAGAGAGTGTTTTGCCTATGTTTTCCTGTAGGAGTTTTATAGTTTCTGGTCTTACGTTTAGATCTTTAATCCATTTTGAGTTTATTTTTGTCTGTGGTGTTAGAAAGTGATCTAGTTTCATTCTTTTACAAGTGGTTGACCAGTTTTCCCAGCACCACTTGTTAAAGAGATTGTTTTTACTCCATTGTATATTCTTGCCTCAAAGAGACACAAGTACCCCAGTGTTCACTGCAGCACTGTTTATGATAGCCAGGACATGGAAACAACCTAGATGTCCATCAGCAGATGAATGGATAAGAAAGCTGTGGTACATATACACAATGAAGTATTACTCAGCCATTAAAAAGAATACATTTGAATCAGTTCTAATGAGATGGATGAAACTGGAGCCTATTATACAGAGTGAAGTAAGCCAGAAAGAAAAACACCAATACAGTATACTGACACATATATATGGAATTTAGAAAGATGGTAATGATGACCCTGTATGCGAGACAGCAAAAGAGACACAGATGTATAGAATGGACTTTTGGACTGTGAGGGAGAGGGAAAGGGTGGGATGATTTGGGAGAATGGCATTGAAACATGTATACTATCATGTAAGAAACGAAGCGCCAGTCTATGTTCGATACATGATACAGGATGCTTGGGGCTGGTGCACAGGGATGATCCAGAGAGATGATATGAGGTGGGAGGTGGGAGGGGGATTCAGGATTGGGAGCTCATATACACCCATGGCAGATTCATGTCAATGTATGGCAAAACCAATACAGTATTGTAAAGTAAAATAAAGTAAAAATAAAATTAAAAAAAATAAAATAAAATAAGTTTCTCAGCAAAAATTCAAAGATCTCTGCATAAGTGCCAGAGAGCCTCAGTCTATCTACTGTGAAATAAAAGTCATATTTTATGGCAAGACAAGAAAAATTTACACAGAAAAATTTTTCTCTGCCCTTTGGCCTCCTCTCTTACCCCACTGTGCATTTCTATATCTGCATAAGGCATCAACCAAACCTCCCCATCGGCAGAAATACCTGCTCAACCATAAAGAGCAGCATTCTCCTAACATCAAAAAGGCAACTCCTTAAAGATAACATTCCTTCTTAACCTTGCTAGGGCCATGATGATGCTTAGGTCTAGATTGTGTAAACTGTCAATAATACCTCATTGAATGCACATTCCTCTGTCTCAAAAAAACTTACATAACTGTGCCTTGACTTCTAATGGGAAAAACAGTTCTCAGAGCTTTCTGAGATGCTCTTCCTGGGTTATAATCCTCAAATTTGGCTTGAATAAACTTCTCATTTCTTTCTTAGATCAACTGATGAATTTCTCCTCAACACAAAAGATAAAGTAGATGCTAATTTGAAATCTCGTTTGTCTCACTCTCTCTAAAATTATACTTTCCTTATAAACATAGAAAAGTTACAAAACAAATTTGAGAGCAAACCCCAGAAAGACTGATTATTCTATCCTCTAGACTAATCAGAGCTCCAAATCAGACAATTTTAAAATTCTATTCAGAGGCTGTGAGAGGAAAGGACAGAATAATCCCAGCTGATAGAAAATAAACTTACACTATCCAAGTAGTTGGCTAAACTTATCATCTCTTCTCGCACTGCAGTCTGGTTTTTTCCCATGTTATCATACTGAAAAGCAAAGAAGAAAACTCATGATCACCAAAGCAATATAAGAAAAAAAATTCTATAATCTCAAGATAAGAATCCAAATATTTTATTTAAACCATTTTCTACCTATGTGGAGAAAGTAATGAGAAAAAATATTTCAAGTCTCCTTTTTTTATCACTTGGCCATCATATTCTACTGGAACCTTTAATACAATATCTGGGACAGAGTTCATGCTTATTCACATTCCCTTATGCTTCTTTCTACACTTGAGGATAATGAACCTAAAACAAACAAATAAGAATACATTTCTATCTCCTAAAAGTATGGCTTATTATTTTCCAGTCTATATACAATAAGGGTTTTTTTAAAAAACCATAAAGATTCTCAAAACTGACTGCAGATTACAAAAAAGGACTTGTCAGTTGTGTTAAGTTTCTGCAAACAATTTGGTTCACAGCAACAGCAAAGCTGGCAGAAGTCAGATAAAACATTTCAAATAATCTATAGGTTAAAATACATAGCAGTTATATCTAAAATTAATAATCTTGCAAATGCTGAAATAAATACGTAACTTTTCTTAGTTGAGTAAAGCACAATCTTAAGTATAAATAAGGAAAATGTCCTGTGTTATCCTGTATAATGAAATAAATAGTAAATGCTAAGCTGACCCATTCTCCTCTGCTCCCTTCTGAATTTATCATCTAAACTCTGCTCCCTCCTAAGAAGGGAGAAGTTTAACATTTGCAAATTACCCAAAACAAACAGTGGAAAAACATCACCAGTAAAAATAAAGATAGAGGTAACGTTAATGCTACATTCAGTTCTGGATGTATTACGAATATCATGTATAAATATTACAGGGAAAAGTCATTTAACAAAAATCAATACAAATATATTTCATATTTCCTTCATGGGATCCTCACTTCTCATCTTCTTTTCATGAAAAAGGAGAAAAACTGTCACCAATCCTACCTTTTCCTTCTCTACAACAATGAACAACTCTACATAGCGGGTCTGTGGCAAGATGTCTCTTTTTCTCTGTCAAAAAACACACAAACACCATAAAGGAAAGCAAAAAGTTAAAAGACTACATTCTTCAGATTACATATAAGACGACTACATATAAGACTCCTATTTTTAACACACAATGATCTTATCCTAACCTCTAGTCACTTGTTTCATGTCTGCTAAGAATTTCATAAAATGATTTTTAACACATCCTACATCAATAAGGCCAAAAGACATGTGTTTTTAAAAGTGATATATGCCATCTGTAGTGCTCTGAGAAAAATTCTAGTTAAAAATAACATGAGTTATTCAGGTTTCCAAAGGTGAATTATTGATTCTCTAATATCAAAACTATACACACATACACATATTTTAATTAGATGCCCTACTAATCCACTAGAGTGGAAAAAAGAATATCTGCTAATAACCCAAGGAAAAGGAAGGACAAGGTCTGCACTTTATTTGCTTGCTCTTGTCCTTTATTTTTTCCCTTCCAGTCTTATTGAGTTACAATTTGCACTGACATAGAAGGTTGCTACTTTTAAAAAATGACTAGTTTTGTGATTTTCAAAAACTTACATAAACTGTCCATATATGCTCAGCCACTCAATTGTGTCCAACTCTTTGCAACCCCATGGACTGTAGCCCGTCAGGCTCCTCTGCCCATGTGATTCCCCAGGCAATAATACTGGAGTGGGCTGACATGCCCTCCTCCATAGGATGTTCCTGACACAGGGATCAAACCCACGTTCTCCTGCATCTCCTGCATTGGCAGGAAAATTCTTTACCACTGCGCCACCTGGGAAGCCCCCATGTAAAGTACAGAATGAGCTAAAATTTAAGTGTTTTCCAATGACTAAACTTAAAAAGAACCATCCAAGAATCAAAAGAATGAATGGCAGAACAGATGATGAAAACAATGCCATAAATTAGTATGAGTTAATTAAAATACTCTAGAAGAGGCACAAGCCTCTTGTAGAAGCATAGTGACATCATCTCATTATAGAGAAAGCTGCCTTTGTCTGCAACTGAGGTTCCTCTGGTCCCAGAAACAGCTCAGGTTAAGAGACCCCTCTTAAGAGCAAGCCAAGGAATCCTAAAGAAGTCTCAAAACAGGGATACCACGAGTGTCCCAGGAAAACATCTGAGATCATTAAAGTCCTAAAACTCAATCTCTCTCTTTCCCTCTCTGTCTCTCCCTCTCTCTCGCTTTAGAGCTCCAGTCTGTGTAAAGGGTATTCACATTAAAAAGTCCATTGCTCTCTCAAAGTCATGGTAATGGATTATTAGAGGGCAATGACAGAAATATAGTTACTGTTTAAGACTTAAGCCCTCGTTTCCACAACCTAGATGTCCATCAGCAGATGAATGGATAAGAAAGCTGTGGTAGATATACACAATGGAGTATTACTCAGCCGTTAAAAAGAATTCATTTGAATCAGTTCTGATGAGATGGATGAAACTGGAGCCGATTATACAGAGTGAAGTAAGCCAGAAAGAAAAACACCAATACAGTATACTAACACATATATATGGAATTTAGGAAGATGGCAATGACGACCCTGTATGCAAGACAGGAAAAAAGACACAGATGTGTATAACGGACTTTTGGACTCAGAGGGAGAGGGAGAGGGTGGGATGATTTGGGAGAATGGCATTCTAACATGTATACTATCATGTAAGAATTGAATCGCCAGTCTATGTCTGACGCAGGATACAGCATGCTTGGGGCTGGTGCATGGGGATGACCCAGAGAGATGTTGTGGGGAGGGAAGTGGGAGGGGGGTTCATGTTTGGGAATGCATGTAAGAATTAAAGATTTTAAAATTTAAAAAATAAAAAAATAATAATAATAATAATAAAGAACCTTACATCTCAAAAAAAAAAAAGAAAAGCCCTCGTTTCCAAAACACAGAAGTCTGACTGTATTCAACTTTGTGGCAGGAACTACATATTACTCATCTTTTTATCCCCTGGTACCCATCACAATGTCTGGCACAAAGCTGGCAAAGACACAGTAATAATAGGTATTGGTTTAATGCACAAATAGATGATTGTTTTTAAACCTGAGTCAGAGCCATGAAGAAATACATTAGCTCCTTACTCGAAGCAGCTGAGTGATGCTAGGATGCTCCTCTTCTTCATCCTTTGTGGTTTCTTCTTCCATAACTTTGTTGGAAACCCCACATTTCAGAGGCTCTTGGTGGACATCATCCATTCGATAAAAGATGTGCTCAAAATGAGAGCTGTTCTGCAGGGGTTCAATCCCATAACTCACATTTTCTATATGCAGCAAGCCTCTAAGTGTTGTATTACACATATACAGTTTTTTAGGATGGAAAAAAAAAATACACAGGAAAAGGAATTAAGAAACATGAATTCAAGTCCTAGTTCTTAACATATGTAAGAAGGGATAACATGGTGTTGAGAAAAATAGAGAGGTTTTAGAGTTGGGCAGCCCTAAATTAAAAGCTCAAGACAACTATTAACTGGCCTGAAAGTTACTTAACCCCTCTGTGAGATCACTGTATAAAGAAAGGCAATTCAGAATAGTGGCTTAAAGTGTGAAGTCTGGAGGCCAGAGGACCAAAGTTTGAATCCTAAATGTTTCCTACTAGCCGTAGTAGACATTCTCCCTAGAGTTGTCCTGAAAACTATTTAATGAGCACAAACAATACTTAGGACACTGCCTGGTACACAGTAACTGTTCTACAAGTGTCACAGCTTAGATGGAGATAGTACTCATCGCCATCTCATACAGTTTGCTTGAGAATTTAAAGTAATATTTATTAGTTCAATTAATCATGTAACCAATCAACCAGTCCAGTGTGATATTGCCAGGCCCTTCATAAATTTAATATTATTATCACTTCACTTGACACATGGTATGATTTCTCTGAACCTCAGCTTGCTCACCTAAATATGGAAGCAATCAACCCTTTCTCACAGTCATTATGAGACTTAGATGAAAGAACAGAAGTAAAAGTTATATAAACCTAAAAGGTAACAAATTTAAAGTATGCTTTATTTTAAAATAGCAAAATTTATTTAGTGGTCTCAAAAAAATGAAATTTTTTATTTAGGTACTAAAATTCATCACCTGTAATACTGTCCTAAATAAACATGCCAAGAATGACATCTGAAACACAGTTAGGAAGACCTTCAGCAACATCAAAGTAAAATCTAAATTTAAGTACCCTAAAATGACTTGTGCTGGAAACAGAGATAAGTAAAGGGAAAAGAATTAAGGGAATGAAAAACTGCTGATAAAGAAAGTTCCTTACCTGAGTCCGAAACAGTCGCTGAGCGCAATGGATGAATCGTAAGTGCCCTCCACATATCCCCGATAATGACAATGATTCTAAATGATTTTAAAAAAAAGCGTCATCTTCAAAATACTATTACCTTGCTGGAAATCATCATAGAGGGTACAGAACTAAAAGTTATTTAAGGCAAATCAACTAAACTTTTTATTCTATTATTGGTTTAATCACTAAATCATGTCTGACTCTTGACACGCCATGCACTGTAGCCCGCCAGGCTCCTCTGTCTGTGGGATTCTCCAGGCAAGGATACTGGAGTGAGTTGCCATTTCCTTCTCCAATTCTATTATTGGCATCCCATAATTATCACATGGCAGTCTTTGGACTATCTTCAGACTGTCTATCACCCTATGGGTACAAAGAATTTGAATTTCTGCCAAATTTTTAAGGCAGAAGTCCAGAGGATACTAAGTACAAACAACTCTACCCCAATAACCTTTAAACCTAGAAGCGGAACAAGGCAGCATAATGTCATGTTTAACATTTTCAATCACAGGTAAGAAGACACCACAGCAGCCAACTGAAATCCAGTACAGAAGAGGATCTTGTGACAGACTAATGACACCAAGGGGGAAAACAATTCAGTACACGGCAAAAACAGTGACTTGGACTTTCTTTTTCTGCCTAAGCATATTGATTATATTATTATTGTTAGTTATACATTTAACCATCTTGATAAGTTAAAGACCGTTTATTCTTCATTTTGAGCAAGAAATTGACCAGTGGAAATATAAGCATATCACTTATTAATATCAGATTTTTTTAGTACACAAGGAGTTTTTTTTTTCTCTTTAAAACAATTGTAAAGCACTGGGAAAAAAAAAAAAAAAAAACAGCCAAGGGGAATAGGAGAAGGAGGAGGAGGACTAAACTTGCCAGATATTATGACATATCACCAGCCCTTAATAATTAAAATAGTAGGGTCCTCCTATTATACAGAGTGAAGTAAGCCAGAAAGAAAAACACCAATACAGTATACAAATGCATATATATGGAATTTAGAAAGATGGTAACGATAACCCTATATGCGAGACAGCAAAAGAGACACAGATGTATAGAACAGTCTTTTGGACTCTGTGGGAGAGGGCAAGGGTGGGATGATTTGGGAGAATGGCATTGAAACATGTATAATATCATATATGAAATGAGTCTCCAGCCCAGGTTCAATGTGTGATACTGGATGCTTGGGGTTGACGCACTGGGACGACCTAGAGGGATGATACGGGGAGGGAGGAGGAAGGGGGGTTCAGGATGGGGAACACGTGTATACCTGTGGCAGATACATGTTGATGTATGGCAAAACCAATGCAATAATGTAAAGTAATTAGCCTCCAATTAAAATAAATAAATTTGTATTAAAAAAATTAAACAAAACAATAGGGTCATGGTGGTGCATTAACTGAGAGACCAACCAGTGGAGCAGAACATAGTCTCAAAACAGATCAAAATACATGTGGAACCTTATATGATAAAAGCGGTCATCTCAAATCACCGAGGAAAAGATGCACTTGTAATAACTGGTGCTCAGCCCACGGATTAGACATTTGAGATAGGATAAAAGTAGATCCATACTTCACATTATACATAAGAATAAGCTCCAGGATGGGGTGGGGAGGGAGGTTCAGGACGGGGAGATACATGTGAACTCATATGGAAGAAAACAAATTAAAAGAAGAAAAAGCTCCAAATGGATCCAGAATCGAAACACTAAAAAAGATGAACCTATGCAAGAACTAAAAGAAAACGTAGCTGAATTCCTCTTTAACCTGGGGTAGAGAAAGACTTTCTATCACTCAAAATCTTGCTGTAACAGGAGGAAAGACCGATCATTTTTACTGCATTAAAAAAATTAAAAAGATTTTAAAACTTCTACATTAAAAGAAACACCAAGAAAAAGTAAAAAGACAACTCACAGACTAGAGGGAATTATTTGTAACTTTTATCATAGCTAAAACTATACTACAGTATAATACAAAGAACTTTGAAACTTTAAAGTGGAAAGATTAAATCCAACAGAAGATGGTGCAAAACGATACAGGATGCTTGGGGCTGGTGCACTGGGATGACCCAGAGAGATGGTATGGGGAGGGAGGTGGGAGGAGGGTTCAGGATTGGGAACTCATGTATACCAGTGGCGGATTCATGTTGATGTATATGGCAAAACCAACACAGTACTATAAAGTAAAATAAAGTAAAAGTTAAAAAAAAAGAGTTGAACAGACAATTTACAAAAGGTATAAAGATGCCCTTATATAAATGAAAAGACTTCAGTTTCACTCATGATAAAGTAAGAACCCGGGCATCAATGCTGATGTAAACAAATAAGAAGGAAAAACTCTTCTTGACAGGAGAAACAAATACAACAGTGCATACAGAGGCACTGATGAAGTTAGGAAATCACCATTTTAACAACCACCATAACAACTGAGGCAAATATTAAATACTGAAGCCAGTGAGTAAAAATTTGAGACGTAATGGGATAGTTACAAAGCCTCAAAATATCTAGCCAAAAGATTAACTAAAAGAGCAAAAACAGTAACTTCACAGAGAAGAAACTGAGCAGACAACTCCTTAATAATCAACGTTAACACTGTCAGTGATAAACTAATTACAGGACATGCTCATGATACGATACAGGGAACACTTCAGGGTGGATCCCTGCCAAAGGTGCATAACCTGAATCTGATTGTGAGTAAACATCACACAAACTCAAACTGTAGGACATTCTACAAGACGTCAGCCTGTACTTCTCAAAAATGCCCATGTCATGAAATACAAGGGAAGACAAGGATTTCGAGACTAAAAGAGATGGAAGACTGCTCGGTGCAACACATGAACTTGAATTTCCTTTCACTATATAGTACATCATTAGGGTAATGGACTAAAACAAACATCAATAAGGTCTGTAATTGAGTGACAGTATTGCTTCAATGTTAACTTCCTAATTCTGAGAACTATACTATGGTGACTTCTTTTGAAGTTCTTGTTTTTAGGATATTTACACTGAAATATTTAAAGGGTAAAGGGACACCAGGTGTACAACATGCTCTTCAGGGGGAAAAAAATAGAGAGAAAAGGATAAAGTACGTATGATAAATGTACTCAGAATCTGGGTGAAGGGTACACATGACTGTTTTCTATTATTCCTGCAACTAATGTGAGAATTTCTGAAAAAATTAAAAAATTATGCACTAAACAACACAGGCTAAATTTCAACATTTTACAGCTTTTTCCAGTGTGGGGTTATTTACAACCACTGTTTTTCTTTCTAGCACTTTGAAGTTAAAGTCTAGCTTTGAGTTTGTCTTCTCACCAGAGGGAAAGAAATATCTCTTCTATTACAGATGGGGTAGCACTTATGAAATAGTAACACAGTAACTCACAAAATTAAATTTGTGTGTTAAATTTGTTAGAGAAGCTTCTCACTTCAATTACTATAGAAGGGCTCATCATTTGACATGACTGAAATTTAGCACTTGATCACTTAATCTACCAGCTTGCTGGTATTTCTTTAATAACTTGGTTTTATTAAATCTTTAGTTTTTAAAAAAACAACAAATCCTATTTTGCAAGTTTGCAAAACACCTAATTGCATCCGATGATTATAGTAAAGGTAAAATGGCATAAAGCCAGAGAGCTTGAGACAGTCTTTTCAGAGCAAAGAAGGAGCATTCATTAATAGAGAGAGTAAGTTAAAGCACTTTCTAATGCATTTGCAAGGTACCCAAAGGTCTAAGACTAATGCTAATTTGGAGTTTTGACTTCACATACCAACTTATATCAAGTGGTTATTAAAACTGTGTTTCTTTGTAAAAAATGTGGCCTTGCAAAAGACACTGATGATGAAAGCCACATGAGAGATTTACAAATTAATTTAAATAGAAGAATCACAAGGGAAAGCATCTACATTTTTCAGTGTGACTTAACTGTATTTTTTAATTAATTAATTTATTTATTTTACTCTACAATGTTGTATTGGTTTTGCCATACATTGACTTGAATCCACCACGGGTGTACACGTGTTCCCCATCCTGAATCCCCCTCCCACCTCTCTCCCCATCCCATCCCTCTGGGTCATCCCAGTGCACCAGCCCCGAGCACCCTGTATCACGCATCAAACCTGGACTGGCGATTCGTTTCACATACAATATTTTACATGTTTCAATGCCATTCTCCCATATCATCCCACCCTTGCTCTCTCCCACAGAGTCCAACTTAATTGCATTTTCTGAACGTTAAATGTCTATGTCATCATGATATCTCACAATGTTGTCACACACAGAAAAATCCTAGTACCAAAGTTTTAATTGCTAGCTCAGATCCACAGTCACAATTTTATCTGTCTGAATTCAAAATTATTCCATTTTTATCTATCTGAAACTATCTATATTCAATAGCCAATAAGTGAAAGGCTTCATTTGTCTTAGTTTATATTTTTCAAACACCCAAGAAAACATAATTAAATCGTAATACTTTATAAAAGTTGCATAAATTTCCATATAACTAAAATCTATTTTTAGCATATAAACTTTCAATAATAGTAACAAAAAATATTTACTGAGTTCATAGTTGTTGGACTGACTAGTAAATATCTTACCAGTATTAACTCATTTAAACTTCTAATATCCACATGAAGTTATAATTATTATTACCATTTTAGGGTGAGGACACTAAGGCACAAACAGGCTAAAGACACTTGACCAGCAAATAAATAATAGAGACAGGAATCAAGTCCAAGCCTTGTGTGTCACCAAAATCCAGGCCAAGAAACCTCTCCAAGAGAATAAGAATGCCTTTTTAAAAAATCACTGCCTTCATTGAGTGGTATAAATTATGTGGTCTTTGGTCTTATGCTATAGTAATCTTCAGAAGGATGACTGGATGGATGGATCGATGAATGGATGATCTGCAGTCTAGTTAATGCTATCAATACATTTAAACTGCTCTACTATTTTGCTGTTCAACACCAGACAAACAATAAAAGAAATAAAACAACGCACTTTTCAAAAAAATAAAACAAACAAACAGAACACTAAGATAAAAAAATCAGAAAATTGGCCAGAAAAGAATAGGTCTAAGTCAGCATTGCCTTTTTTTAAAAAAGTCTTATAAATAATCTAACATAAAACTTTTGCTTTCTATTTATTTGAAGAGTGCTGCAAAAATACAAAACTAACACAACTCCACCTAGCAAAATGTAACAAAACTCAGGGGAAAAACAATACATGCTTAACAGAGGTAAAGATTTCTCCTGAAAACTATAGCAAAAAATAATAATAATAATAACAGGTAATACCTAACTGCCAAAAGGGACTTTAAGACATTCTTTCCAACTAAAATTAGAAGTGCTTATGCTCTAAATAAATAATACATAAAGCCAAAGTCAACATCTGTCAATTATTTCACATATTCCCCCAGTTCCATCTTCAGGAATACTCTGTTCTCTAATGCAGAGAGGACCACACTTCTTTATAAAACAATTATCAACAAAAAAGTAGAATATCTAATAGCAAACAAGTTCTTGTTCTTTACGTACTAATGGTAAGTCCAGTGGTTTAATAAGAAGTTGAGATGTGCTTTATTCATCAAGTTTCAGCAAAATCAAAAATCAAAATATAAATCAAACTTTTCCCCTTCATGATCAATAGGGGTTATCATTAAGTAGAAGATTTTTTTCCTGGTCTTTCAAAAAAACACTTGACCTTAAAGAACCAGCAGAGCTATAAGGTACAGTTTAATCTATGTCAATGTACCCACCACTCCCACCCCAGGACAGCACCATATATTATCATATCAAAGGATGCCCTCAGGTAATAGTCCAGAGCAGGTGAAGAGAATGCACTTTAAAATTATAATTGTTTTAAATTCTGTATATAGTCAAGAGGAAAATAAATTACCTGTGTATTAGGGTAGTCAGAGATCAGAGCCCCTTTCTTGTTGTAGGTATAAACTACAAAATCTTTGGGTAAAAGGTCTCTGCAAGAAGAATAAAACACACCATATAAGATTATTTTATCTCTTTACAGCTAAGAACACAACTTTTATAAGACATTATTCATAGAAGAGATGAGCAAGAATAAAAACATTCACCTGATAAACTGCTGTTTAAAGAAGGAGCTGCCATAAAACATAAAGCCTATGAATGGACTTGCATCTGAAATCGTGTACATTCCAATCAGAAAGAAATGTTTGAGCTGCTCATCTGTTCTCATGGTCATAAAACACTGGTTGCAAAAAACATTTGTAAAGTCCTTTAAAGTTTTCTGATTTGTCTCATAGGAAAAGTATAAATTTGGTTATATGGTACATCATATTTCCAGAAGAAAATAAATTATTTTACCCTCTTTTAAATGTCCTGCATAAAGAAGCAGCACTCATTGCGTTTAATCTCTAAGTACAGGTCCATTATTTAAAGAAGCAATTATTGCTGATCCTTGAATCTTCCTCCCATGTTAAGGGAGATCTGCAGTGTAAACCACACGTGCAAAGACAGGGTTAGCTTTATTACAAAAAAATAAAAATAAAAATCCAATGACACTTGTTGAAGACAGTAAGGTCGACTTTATTATCAATGTTAAGTATAGAGACCACTGCAAAGAGATTTTACAGAGGGTTGGGGAGAAAGAGCAGGCTCAACTGCAAATACAGCATGGGCAAGTGGGAATTTTTAGCCAAGGAGCACAGTGGGGGTCAGTGGATGGAAAACTCCTAAGAGGAAACATCAGGGATGAGGAGCATTCTGGCTAAACCAACCTAACAGATTCTTGCTGAAGACAGCCAGAGTAAGCAGACATCACTGGGCGGGGAAGTGGGGTGGAGGATAAAGAACTTGATCAGACATCCAGAGTGATCAGATATGGGGGAGAGAGGGGAAATTCTTCCTAAAACTAGATTTTACAACAAACCACACTGATAGGGCTTGGAGAAGGTTCTGGAACTTGACTGAACTTTGGTCAAGCAAAAAACCTTTGTCAATCTCCTCTCTTGTTTAAGGAAAGAAATTATATTCTTCTTTCCTCTGAATAACACAAGCCCATTTCCTCATTCAGTTGTCTTTTGTTCATTACAGACCAGCTGAATCATCTGTTGGAACTTGGTAGAAGGGGATATTTACTGGGTGGAGATAGCAGTCAGGCGGTTAATGAGGGGAGTAGCTATGAAAACAAAAGAAAAACAAAGTCGAATAGTTAGAAACTGAGTTTCGGAGCTCAGTGGGCAGCCATCAAGATTTTTTTTAGACTTGAGCTTAGAGCATCTTCAAGCTTCCCTGGTGGCTCAGAAGGTAAAGCGTCTGCTTGCAATGTGGGAGACCTGGGTTCAATCCCTGGGTTGGGAAGATCTCCTAGAGAAGGAAATGGCAACCCACTCCAGTACTCTTGCCTGGAGAATCCCATGGACGGAGGAGCCTGGTGGGCTACAGTCCATGAGGTCGCAAAGAGTCAGACACAACTGAGCGACTTCACTTTCACTTTTTTTTTTTAATGTGGTGTGTATTTTATTTTTTTTAATTTGTTGTTTTTTTATTTTACTTTATTTTACTTTAAACAATACTGTATTGGTTTTGCCATAGGGCATCTTCAGATGGTACAATGAAAGCAGCACTGGTCACCTGACAAATTTTCCTGGTTTGAATGTCACTAGTGACAGCATCAGGTATTCTGATGAACTTCCTGAGTGGCCCACACCATAGGAGGCATAAAGATTGCCTACATGTGATCTGTTGAAACAGCCTTTTTTTGAAGGCTCCATCAATCTTCCAACTACAGCTTAGAGTTTCAAGAAAAGGGCGATTTTAGTTCTCAATGACTCGAAGTCAGAAAGGATAAAAATTGGAAATGATAAACTTAGACGGTTATAGCCAGATACTGAAGGAAACTAGAAGAATTCAGGATTTGGTAAAGCTGGCAAAATATGCAAGATGAAAGCAGCAATGGTTCACTACAGGTTTCCACTGAAACAAACAAGAAAACCCCACATTCTCTCTATAGTCACCCCCATTTCTGTGAAAGATAAAGTAAGACTAATTTGTTTGCACATAAGTCTGGTCTCATTAAATTTGGCCTAGTTATCACATAAGTACAGTAAAAATAGTGATTGACCGTATAGTATTTCATTTGAATATGCTTCGCTAGAGCATTTCAGAAGGAACCAAAGACGCTTAAGGCTAGGAAGCCAAGTCAAGAACTTGCCACCAGATATGCCTACAATCTATATATTTGGATAAACTCTCTTATTGAGGTCCCCTAAATATCCTGAGGTTCCTGGCCCTACCACAAGTGATCTTCCTTACTCACCTGTAAGGCAAGAAATCCTGTAAGCCAGAACAAGCCAGTTTTTCCAAGGGGAGGTGTATAGACAATTGCCTTCTTAAAGTCAACCTTAGTTCCTTAAAGCTATCTGGTCATATCTGATTCAAAACACATTATTCCCAAATATGACATTACAATCAAAGCCTTGGTAATAAAACCAAGGTTTCCAATTGTTTCCTGTTACTACAAGGGCAGATTTTTAACTGACTTATGCAAATAACTTATACTGCCATGAAAAATAAGATGCGTTAACATATCAAATAACCCTTATTAGTTCAGTATCCCTTTTTGTAAGGAGAGAGACAAATCCTTTGAGATTTTCCAAGATCCATTTGAGAAATCTCAAAGTTAGTTTGAGGTCAAAAAGACTCCAACTAGAACTTGATTTGGGGAAACTGTCAAACATGCCAAAAGGTTTCAACATTTGACTAAACTGGATCACAAGTGTCACTGTGAAACAACAAACACTTAACTGCCCATTTAGCCAAAGTCACAATTAAAAAATTTCAAAGACAAACACAGAAAGCTACATAGTTATTTAAAAAAAACAAAACTCTTAGTTCTCTTAATACTGAGAAGATTTGGTTTTCTCACATGATCAAAGACCTGATAAACACATGTCAAATAGGAAATTATCTTAAAACACATCTTATCTTCTCAAGCTATGTACTTAAACATAAAGAAAAACAACTAAACCAATAATCTAAGGAAACCTTGTTTTAATAGAAAAAGAAAACCAAATTCTGGTTTTGCATCAATGTACTATTAATACTAGGCAAATTAAACAAACAAACCAAAAGGCCTTACAAATAAATCCATCCAACAGTAGCCAATTTTGACCACACAAGGAAAGATTCTTTTTCCAAGGTCCCTTTTCCACAAATTTTTGATATCACTCAGTTTTTGTTCCACATTTTTCTTCTTTTTGATTATGGAACAACCATTTATTCTACTTTGGGACAAAATTATTCTCTTTTTCCCTTAGCAAAACATCTTTTATATCCTTTCTTATCAAAATACACCTTATTTTCCTTGCATATAGTTTTCTTTACCTTTATTACTCCTAAAAGCTTCATTTATGTATATTGATTAGATTTTAGTCATTAGTAATCCTAATTTTCCTAATCCAATTTTTCCTAATTGCCTAAAAAGCAGGCAATTGCAAACTCTCTGCTACATGCTATTATTCTGCAGAAAATTTATGAATACATTATTTCATAACTTCTTGAGATGTATCTTTTTCATACTATAATTTCTCATGCTTATCAAGAGACACAAATATATTCAGCTTCTCTATACCACATAAAAACAAGATGCCAAAGTAAATAAAGTTAAATTTCTCTTCAGCAATTAATATTTCAATATTTTATCTTATTTAGAAATTATCTAGTCAATGATTATCCATCTTTAACTTAGTATAGTTTTTAGGTTTCATGTTAAGAAAAAAATTTTGAAACTATTTTTAAGGAGACATAGAACTTAATTAACATTGAAAAGTTCACTTACTAACTTCTATGCCACTTACATCTATTTATTTTATTTGTTCTGAACAATTATTCTTGAATGAGTCATGAAAATTTCATGAGCCAGTAATTAAACAAAGCTAGCTAGCGATCCATCATCTTAAGTTGTTTTTCTTATTGACAAATCAGGCAAGTATCAAAAAAAAAAAAAAATCACAAAAGCAAAAAAAAAATTATATATTTATGGTTCCTCCCCCTTTGTTTTTAACTGCCATGCTTGACATCAAGCAATTCTTTTTGTATTATATATCTTGTTCTTTGGGTCGATTTATAATTTATAATCTTAAACATCTGACAGAGATAACATAAGCTTATCTGAATAGTAAACAAAGGTAGAAAAAAACTGCATATCTGCATTACATATTGAATACTAACACTCTGAAGTTGTCTGAGTTTATCAACAATTGTATCTACACTATAAAAACCAGCAAAAAGATTATTCAAGATCATGTGAACTTAAAAAAAAACTTGGGTTAGTGTCTGTATTCCCAAGAGTTTTAAGAAAATAATTTATGTAAGTGCTCATTCCACCTCTAAACCTATTTGAACTGGATATTAAGGGATTTTATAAATTAATGTGATTCATTTCCAGCAGGAATAAACTATCTCACATGTATACATACACATAGACATATATAAACATACAGACAGACACAAATAGAAAACACGGTTTTCATTTTAAAATTTTAGCCATGAGTTAGTAAAGCAGCAATGTAATCTCACTGGTTTATCTCCATTTTGTATTTTCAACTGAATTGACTCTGGCAAATAAAACAAGTTAAGGTTACCTGCCTACCAGTATTACTGGAGGAGATTTTTAAGATTTTCTTTCACCATGATATGTAATCGTCCTTTGCTGTGGTCTAACTTTTAGGCAGGTGACTGAGGAGACATCTAACTGCTTTCTGGATGTTTCCAAAACCCACGTGAGTTATACAACCTATTTCCATTTGTTCTTTTCAGACTCAAGTAAAGTTATTTTCAGAGCTACTTGAGTTTTGTGAGAGCCCCTGATGGAGGGCAAGGAACTAAAACTGAAAATGACTGTGGGAAGCTGAGGTGCTGCCGTGGAAGGGGAAAGTCTGAAGTCTGTCAAGGGTAGACAGAGGAATGTAGGAGGTGGGGGTTCAAAGTGGGACATATTGAAGGATCTAGGGAACGGGGTGGCAGGGGAGATTGATGGTAGCAGGAAGAGGAAGGAGGAGCAGAAGCAACAAAGAGGGAGCAGTCAATCTGGGAAGCTCTCAAGTTTCCCAAAGATACCAACAAAGTTCCAAATTATGTTCAGCAAAATATATTAAGAAGAAAGGAAGCAGACAGAGCTGGCATAGCAGAGAGTCAGCAGGATGGGAGAAGAGGTGGTTTAGTTGGCTGAGAAGTTCCAATGGGAGAAGCCAGATACAAGAAAGAGAAAAAAGACACCTCACATAGAGCCAAGAGGAAGGGACTTCCAGCCCAGGGAGCCAGGGAGTAATCCCCAATCAGAACAAGGAACCAAGGAGAACTGCCAGCCCAGGAGGTACCTGTCAAAAGAAGCCTGGCATTCTGACCCAACTTCAGAGTATACACTCAAAACCTTAAGAATCAAGTCTGTCTTCACCAGTTTCAGTGGACATTTGTCCGGAACAAAGGTTCAGGAGTCAGACTCACCAATGGATCCCCAATCAGTCAGGACTGAAGATGAGGGTTTTGAAGGTGTCCAGAGTGAGAGGTCGGGGGTCCAGTGATGAATCTGATCCTACCTGAGTCATGCCACCATGACTGTCAAAGAAAAAAATATTCCACGACACTTGTTAAAGATGGTGAGGCCAATCTTATTTAGGAGCTTGGCAGAAGTTATGGGGACCACTGTAATGGGATTTTATAGTGGGGGAGAGAGGTCACGCTCAACTCCAAGCATAGCATGGGCAGGTGGGAATTTGTACCCAATGAGCAAGGTGGGAGGTCGGTGGGTGCAAAATTACTAAGATGAAACACCAGAGTGAAGGAGACTCTGGCTAAACCAATCAAAAGGATTCTTACTGAAGACAGACCATGGTGATCAGACATCACCTGGGAAGGATGGTGGAAGATGAGGAATTCGATCAGATACTGAGGGTTGGGGGGTTCTTGCTAACCTCACTTAGCAGGGTTCTTGCTAAAACCGGATTCTCCAAAAAAGTGTACAGATGGGGCCCAAGAGAAGGTTCAGTAGCCTGACCAAAGTTAGGTCAAGCAAAGGCTCTGCGTCCTTCACAGAACTGGAGCAGCAATATACTTATCTTCAGGGCTTATGGACAAGTCAGGGATGCAAGGTGCCAGCTAGTGGTTTACAATGCAACTCTTAAGGCTCTAAATCTCCAGGTGTCTAGACTGTTTTAAGAGATGGAGAGATGGATGGTTGGCATGGCGTTTAATCAGTTACACAGCCTGACTTCAGCCACGTGACCAGTGTGGTATAAAACAACCCCCTTGGTAAACACGTGCCTGGGCTACCCTGAAAAGGTGACGATTCACTCATATCTCAGTGATGCGTAATCTGAAGACACATGCACATCTGTACAACTGAGAAAGGGCCCCAGGGGACTCTGCCTGGAAGTTCTTGAACCTTCGATGATTTCCTCTGCTGTCTTCGTCCTGAGTCCTGTCCCCTTTACCTTTATGAAAGTCTCTCTGAGTGAGCACGGGAGGAGCCTGTGGCGTCCTGAGTCGTTTCAGTTATCCAACCGTGTTCAGTCGCTGCCCCATCTCTCCTCTCTCCCCAACATATACACACTCTTTGCTCCCTCTGGTGGTGAATTTAGAAAGAATAAACTGAAGAGGGTACTTGGCCTTGCTCTGCCCTTCTTCCTCCTTAGAAGTCACTGCCTGCCAGTGGGAACGAACTCCCCTATGCTCCTCTAGGACAAGGACTGCCACGGTGCACAGCACTGATGTGAGTGGCTGAATCTGCCTAATCCAGGGTTCAGGACTCGCAGGTCCATTGGGCTCTTGTTCTCTGGTAAATCCCCTAACCCAGCCCTCATCAACTATGAGAGGGATATTTTAACCTTCTATCTAACTCACTCCTTTATTTTATCTTTAAATTTTTTCAGCACAGGGAGAGAAGAGGTGTGCTATCTTTTGCCACACAACACCCGAGTCCCGGCCAAATACCCCAATGTAAGCAATTATGTACATCCCTCTGTAAGGAGGCTTCATTGTTTTCACCAAGAGATTCATGGTCCAAAACAAGTTAGGCCCTGGGAGGAAAAAAGTAAGCACTCAAACATACTCACTTCTTCACTCAGAGCCATAATAGGCTATCTACCCTAACTCTTTCTCACTAGTGATCAATAGCTTTGATGACTGCTTCTCGAAGACATTCAAAGACCTGGCAACTCTCAACAAATGCCTGGAAAAGTACTATTTGCCCCCTCAATTCAAGAAGCATAGGAATGTAGACACAACATCACGCACACACATATACATCACTAGACTTCAGGTCAAATAACTAGAATATGTGCCCCTTTCACAAACTGTGATGCTGAGTAAATCAAGTAAACTTCCTGAACCCTAGCATTCTGAGTATGAAGCAAGGGCCACAAGACTCCTCTATTATCAAATTGATATGATAGTCTAATAAATGACATACAGTTGAGGAAAATGTTTTATAAGCTGAAACTAGGCAAATATAAGAAATGTTATTATGTTGATATCATTTTAACTTGCATTTCCTATAGAAAGAGTAGAAAATATTTATATCTATTAAAAATTCCTGTATACAGTGACATCATTACATTGGAGACAAGCTGGACCTCAGGAGTTCTGAGAAAATTAATAAGTAATACAATTAAAAGTACCGGGTACAGTGCCCAGGACACAAAAAGCCTCTCTGTCTGAAAAAATCTGTCGCAGTGCCTAAAGCCCTGCCAGAGAGATCTCACTCTCTTCAGCTCAGCATTCTCTTCTAAGATAAAAAATGTTATTCAAACTTGAGGGTCGGTAAAAAATCGCCCAGGATGGAAGCTTGTTAAAACACAGATGGCTGTGACACCTCCCCAAATTCTGCTTCATTCCAGGGGTGGACCTGAGAATTTGCATTTCTAGAAACTCCCAGGAGCTGCTGCTACTGGTTCTGGGAGACATCTCTGAGCAGCACTTTACATCCCGTCAATCATACCTCCGTGTAAAGGAGTCTATTAGGCTGCTTTTTTCTGAAATCTCTCACGAAAAGATACTGGAAGTTCGGCTTCATAAGAAAAGGGAGGACAGGGAAGGATGGGCCACAAGACAGTGGTTGGCTCAGCACAGTCAGAAGCATAGAATTTCAAAAAAGCAACAGAAGTACACAGATTACCAAGGCAGGATCAGGTGAAAATATGCCAAAACTAAAAAGGAGGGCAAGAGACCACTCTTATCGACTGAACGCTTGTGTCCCCTCCAAAATTCCTATGCTGAAGCCTTAACCTCCAGTGTGGCTATATTTGGAGATGGGGCCCACTAAGGAAATTATGGTTAAATGAGGTGCTAAGGATGGGGCCCTGAGCCAATGGGATTAGTGTCCTCATAAGAAGAAACACCAGAGAGCTCACTCCTCCATCTACCCCACTTCCCAGCCAGAAGAGCCTGCATCCCAAGAAGAGAGTCCTCACCAGACATTAATGCTGGCAACTTGATCTTAGATTTCCAGTCCTGGGAGAAAATAAGTGTCTGTTGTTTAAGTCTGTAGTATTTCACTGTGGCAGCTCTAGCAGACAGATAAAGCTACTGAAGACTTCTTTACCACCTGCTCAGTGGTTTCTTGGGCCAGTCATGATTTTAAAGTTTTCTTAAGTACAACCTTCTCTTCCTTTAATTTAGATTTATTTTCCTTTGCTCAAGTGTCAGTGGAAATGCAAAATTGTAGGGATTTTTCCATACTTCTACTCTTATTAGTCTCACCTTCTTAACAACCTACTAAGCAATATCTAACTAGAAAAGAAACCCATATAGTATTGAAAAAAGAAAAAAATTACCAAAAAGGCAAAGTAAATTAAATTTCTTACTTATTCCTTTCCAAGTGAATTATATGCTCTTTTCCTTCAGCTTGAATGACATAAGATACCTAAATGCACAAAGGAGAAAAGAACAATAAAACACTATCTTCTAAATAACTTTGCAACAACAGGTATTTAAAGGACACTAGAAATTCCATCCTGAATGAAAATAATTTGGTACTGACTGGAACTCTTTTATGAAACAACCTGAAATATGCCCATAAATTATAAAAATGGACTCTGATCATCCCTATCTTCTTTTAATAACCTATTATGGAAAACGACCTGCATGTTTATCTAAAGTCTTCTTCAATTAATTTACAATTGCAATTGAGCTATAACTTCAGGGATTATTTTTACTAAATCCATTCCTGTATTACCTATAGTGAAAAGTAATTCTTCCTTTTGTTTAAATCTAATGAACCTCTTAGTTTCAAAAGATTATCCCTTGTTCTCGGTATCTGAAAGCTAGATGAAATTAATACACTTTTATAACTTTATATCTTCACAGGACTTAACACATTTCATCAGTTCTAAACCTACTTTTTCCCCCTCACAGCTCTGTGAACATCTCTGAAATTGGGACACATCGTACAGAGGCAAAGTAGTCTAACTGGCAGCAGTCTGTTTCTTTCTTAATTACTGGCACATTAAATAACAGTGTACCTCATGAAGACTGTGTCTTAGAATCAAAGAACTGAGATAAGTCAACTTACATATCCTCTGCTTGTGGGATCCTCTTCTCTACCTTAAACATTAAAATAACTTCCCTGTGACTTACCGTTTCATTAGCCAGAAGCACTTAATGTGATCTCTAGAAACTTAATTCTAATAAAAAAGAGAGTCATGGAGGGACTCAATGAACAATAATATTATCAGAAGTGTCCTTATTATTAGAATTAAGTAATAATTAAAATAATAAGTGCTTATTATTCTCCCTACTGCTTCTGGACTCCAAGTGAACACTTTGCCAAGAAACAGCAGGATCCACTTTCCTCGGGCACTTTAGCATCTGACTCCTAAGGCTGAGACCGGATCCACGTCCTGGGGTTCTACTTCCAAATTCTGCGTGGGGACCTCCATCTCTAGAGGCTACAAAAACACCAATCTCCTTGCACAGTTTTGGCATGTGTCTTTCTATTCCTTTCTGCTCTTGGGCAAATATAGGATATAAAAACACCACTCATCTCCCCTGAGAAGAATTCTGAGAATTCATGACATTACATTCTTCCCCCAAATAGCTGCCTGCGTTGCTCATTCCCTTCCTTCTAGTCTCTGTTCTCCTACAGTCACCTTCTTAGGAAGGTCTTCCCAGGCTGTCCTAGTAAAAAAGACAAACCCTCCTACCCCTCATCCCCAGTTCCAATACTCCCCAATTCCTTGCTGCTTTAATGTTCCCCACAATGATTATTACCATCTCGCGCGTGTGCTAAGTCGCTTCAGTCGTGTCCGACTCCATGCGACCCTATAGACTGCAGCCCGCCAGGCTCCTCTGTCCATGGGATTCTCCAGGCAAGAATACTGGAGTGGGTTGCCATTTCCTCCTCCAGGGGATCTTCCTGAGCCAGGCTCGAACTCACATCTCTCATGTCTAACCTGCACTGGCAGATGGACTCTTTACCATCTTAAGTAATTTCTATTATTAATCTTACAATTATATTTCTTATTTGTCTCTGTCTCTCCTCCCATGAGAATGGAAGCTCCATAGGGACATAATTCTGTCTGTTTTATTCACACTATATCCCTAGGGCTTAAATGGTGCTTCCATCTCTTTCCCGATTATTTATCAGAGTACATGTGAGACATTCACTACAATCTCAAGTATCTATGAGTGCAAAGCTGATGAAGATCATCAGAGACACGATGAAGTAGAAAAACACTGTCCCTATGCTACTAACTGAAGGGGGAAAATAACAATGAAAACACAAATTAATAAAGGCGAAACAAAATTAAAGAGGAGAATGTCCAGTTCAAAACAAAGCAAGGAAAAATTATAAACCATTCCACTGGAAGGAGATCTTAGAGTTATATCCTCCTCATTTATAAAGAAGTAAATGAAGACGAATGATCTACCCAATCCATGGTAATGCCCAGAGGGAGGGTAACTCTGAAAGTTCCTGATGTTAGCTCCAGTGTACTCTTCATTCTGCCTAGTCCCTAAACAATATACAACCTATCTCACAGCTAGAAATACTTTGTCAATTCAGAGGTAATAAGCTAAACTCTTTATCCTCATCACTTGTTACTGGTAAATCATAATAAAGTTAAATTATATTTCAATGAAGTTGAAGGGTTTGCAAAATCAGTTGATATCCAAATACATTATTTCTAAACTTTACAATAAGAGAAAAATAGTATTGAAAAATAATTTTTGTGCATTGTTAGTATAGTATGTTTCTTCTGATATGGCAATAAAACTCACTTTTGCAAACATTCCCAGATATAAAAATACATACATATAACACACATTCTCCAGTGTCAGTGAAGATTCAGCATACAGTACTCTACCTATCATACGCTAAGAGAGAGGTGAACTCTTGTTGTAAGAAGACCACTGTAACCATCACCAGTCAGGTAAGGGTCAGAGGTCTATGTAACCAGCATCCTATACTGGTCACTGACTTTTATTTAACTGACTATTTCACCCACTTATGTTTCAAGCTGATTAATTGTCTTTTAAAAAAAAACAAGCTGCTAAGAATCAATATGTCACTTTTACTAGAATAATGTCCAATGGATATGAGTGCCATAAGCATGGATCAACATTACGCACTGAACCAATCAGTAATGAAATTAACATTATTGTCTCAAAACGAGTGAAACTGAAATACATACATATTTCTCAAGAGATAACTTACCTGCTCTGAGAAGGGCCTAGGGGCTTCTCTTCGTTCTCGAGTTAATCTCCAAGGAGTTATAATTTCATAAGAAGAGAGATGGGAGGTCTGTTGAAAGCCTACAGAATAAGGAACAGCAAACATTACATAACAACTGAACCTGAAAAACTACATTCCCCCCAAAATACAACGGAAATCAAAAGCCAAATGTTCAAAAAAATAGATGAATGTTCAAATCATAGAAAAATCATCTGACATTCTCACATTAAAATACGTAGTTTTAGAACTTCTCTGGTGGTCCAGTGGTTAAGACTCTGTGCTGACAATGCAGGGGGTGTAGGTTTGATCCCTGGTCAGGGAATTAAGATTCCACATGCCATGCAGCACAACCAAAAGGTAACAAAATTAAAAATTAGTAATAAAAAATAAAATATTCTGTTTTATATAAAGTTTTATAGGAAAATAGCAATATACCAGATAGTATAAAGGGGAAGAAATGTATTTCTTAAAAACAAGGATGTCAGCCTTTATCCAAATAGTATATACACAGCAATCATTTTCAAACAATTTTTTAGCTATAAACCCTAACCCTCTGTCTTAAAAGAAATCTTAAGATATAAACACAAAGGAAAAAAAATGCTCCTGTGGGGAAATGGAGCGAAGGCTCTGTTCACTTCTCTCTCATTTCCCACCTTCACCCAACATGAATGACATCCCGAGATGGTATGGGGATGCCTACAAAACGGTCAGGGACAATAAAAGGAAAAAGTTACTTTTAATGCCTGATGTATTAACTCTAATAAGTAAACACCTAACAATGTAGCAATTATCTCCAATGAAATTACTGCTATTAATCTGTTCTAAAAACTTGAATAGTTAAAATGTATAAAAAATGAAGAACTCAGAACCATCATACAAGACTTTCTCCCAATTCCAATCTGTACAGCTCACCACAAAGTGGAATCATGGCTGAACCGGGCCTGGCTTCGAAAACCATCACTTGAAAGGGGAGGGGGTAAACTAGGAGTGTGGAGTTCACAGACACACACCACTGTATGTAAAACAGACAACAACAAGGAACTACTGAAAAGAATCTGAAAAAAAATGAATATACATGCATATATATATATAAAACTGAATCATTCTGCTGTATACCTGAAACACATACAACATTGTAAATCAACCATACTCCAATAAAAGCTAAAGAAATAAAAATAAAATAAAGGACCTTATGTTACTGTATGGCACAAGGAACTAAATTCAATATCTTATAATAATCTATAATAGAAAATAATATGAATATATATAACTGAATCACTTTGCTGTACCCTTGGAAATAACACAGTATTGTAAGTCATCTATACTTCAATTTTTAAAAATAAGATCTACATAAAAGAATAAAAATGAAAATAAGTAAATAAAACAATGAGCACAAAGTCATCTTGTTTCATTGTCACTGAAGTAATCAAGCAGGACTTATGTATAAATACAAAATTTTATTGTTAGGATCCGATTTGGTATTTTTGAAATTACCAAAGGTATTAAATAATCATGTATTATTTGAAAAATAACATAACTATAAAAAAAATAAAGTCATCACTTAAGCAAAATTTGGACATAATTAAAGCAGGCGATATAAATCCCTTAGGAAGACACACCCCCATGCTGGCATCTGATATAGTCTCATTTTAACACTGCATAGATATATGACAGTCTTGAGGAATTAGTGTTAATTTTTTAAAGTGTAATAAGCATACTGTGGGTAAGGTTTTCTTTAAAAGTCCTGATGTCATAGAGATTCATTCTAAATATTCAAGAGCAAGATGACATGATATCCAGGATTTGCATCAAAATAATTCAGTGTGCATTTGAGGGATCAGACACATATGAAATTATATTAAAATCTGGATTATATTTAGTTATATTAAAATCTGGGTACACAGGAGTTTGTTACTTTTTTTTTCCTTTTGGCTGCGGCATGCAGGAATCTTTGTTCCCTGACCAGAAATCAAACCTGCGCCCCCTGCAGTGGAAGTGCAGAGCCTTAACCACTGGACCACCAGGAAAGTCCCTTTTTTTCTTTTTCCTTTTTATTACTCTTCTCTCTACTGTTGTGTATGTTTAAATTTCTTATAGTAAAATAATATTTTTAAAAGTAATAATCTATAGGGAGTGGGAGGAGGGGAGAGACTTTTATTTTTACCTTCACTTCATAAACTCTGTATTATTTATAATCTCTATGAAATGTTAAAAATACAGCATGTATCCTATATATGAGACCACAGTGCATGCTAAGTTGCTTCAGTCATGTCCAATTCTGAGTGACCCTATGAACTGTAGCCCACCAGGCTCCTCTGTCCATGGGATTTCCCAGGCAAGAATACTGGAGAGAGTTGCCATGCCCTCTTGCAGGGGATCTTCCCCATCCAGAGATGGAACCCATGTCTCTTATGTCTCCTATATTGGCAAGCGGGTTGTTTACCACTAGCACCACCTGGGAAGCCCTGAGACCATGGTGCTGGTGGTTTAATTGCTCAGTCGTGTCCAACTCTTGTGACCACATGGACTGCAGCCCTCCAGACTCCTCTGTCCATGGGATTTTCCAGGCAAGAATACCAGAATGGATTGCCATTTCCTTCCCTATGTATGAGACCATAAGGTGTGTCATAAACAAACATGGAGGTATCGTAAGTAAACATGCCAAACTTGTTTAAAGCGATTACCACCATGGAATAGAACTACAGAGTAATGAGATAAGGACTCAGACTTTTATTTCCTGAACTCAAGCCTGACTGTATTGTTTTAATTTGTTTTTATAATGAGTATTCTGAAACCCCAAATTACTGCTGAAATTAAAAGGGGAGGAAAAAAGGTGTTTCTTCAATGTAAACAAAAAAACATAAACTACTTAAAGTACTGATTATCTAGCATCTCATCATCTAATGTCTACCCATCAGTCTCATTTACTCCACATCTAGATTATGACACCTTCTACTCCCACTCACCTCCTTTCCATCCAAACTCTTAACAGTCATTCAGTCCTGAACTGCCTTATGTCCCTCAGAGGTCTCAAATGCAGATTAAAATGAAGTCTAACCTTCCACAAAACACCACTGTGCATTAAAATGTCTATAATCTTCTGGTTTGGAATTTTTAAAGAAACAATGTAAACAGGAAAATATAACTTATTTCATGTTCAATACAACACGTCACACTAACAGTTTTCAAACTCTTTACCCTGTTTGGCATAACAGCAACTAAATGGGGCTCCACATCATTACATAAAAATACCAGAAATGGATTCCAGTACTCACAAAAGCAATCAAGGGCTGGTTGACATAAGGCGTCCTTATGACACACTATGACAAAATATCCCTCAGATATTTGGAGTTGTCAGTTGGGAGCCATCTCAAAAGAAATCCATGGCCTTAACAGATGCAGGTTTCAAAGCACTAAGTAAAAATATCCTTAATCCTAAATTAACTGAGGTATAGGACTATTTCCTCACCCAAAATAAACCTTTCAAGGACCTTCAGTTTTCTCAAATTCCCTTAATATTTTTGTTCTAGATCATGGTCATTTGTTCAACTACTAGGACAGTCACTCCAGAAGGAATGATAGGAATAAAATGCCTTCCATGGGTAACAGATGAGAAGCTCTGTGTGATAAAAAGTCAATCATTCTGTGCATTTATATGCATTTCCTGAGATTCTATAAATATTTCAAAATAAAAGATTTTTTAAGTAAATCATTACAGGCAGGGACATAAATGTTAGTAGGCTCAGGCAACTGTTACACTAGGAGCTAAACCATATGCAACTCAACCGAAATTTCTTTGTTACAACTCAGAAACAAAGATCACAGAGAAAAAGAAATACCTCAGAAAAGATAACTACAAATGAGCAGGCACATATCTAAAGAGCTCTCACGCTGAAACCTGTTAAGGTCAGGACTAATTTCCAGCCAGGACTGAAGCTATGGATTTTTTTTTACCAAGATTGTTAGCCAAGAATGAAAATCCAATAAAGGAATATAAGACACATCCTTTCCTTCCATACATTTTCAACCACAATTCTTGTTTTGGAAAAGAAAGCAAAATTAATCATTTATCTTTTAAAGGCTTTCACAACTACAACACACCAAAATAACTTCTACACATAAGAGCTATTATTCTGTTACTGACTTCTTGGTTTTAAAATCCAAAGATCCACTTTCTGAGTGCCTTAGGAGGGCAAAACATCATGAGAAATGCACATATTACGGTTATGTCATTCAAAAATAAATATACACTAGTTGTATGAAAACCCTCCTTCCCATATTTTTTCAACACTCCTTTATCACTAGTCTTGGCTTATTTGTATTCTTTTTCCTGTTCATACCTTGCACAGATTTTCCCCAAATTCCTTTTATTTTTTAGTCTTTAATTAGTAGCCCTTTCTCATGGGAATCAAAAGACCAAGTTTCCCATGTCACTGTGAAGGACATGCATCCACATTATTTGTACTATAAAGCTTCAGCCTCAGCACTATTGACATTTGGGGCCAGAAAACTCTTTGCTGTGCGTGTTTTTCTGGCCAAAGCAGGGTGGTGAGGACCTCTACCCACCCCATCCAGAAGCTCCACCAGGGTGACAACTAGAAAATATCCTCCAGATGCCTTCTAGGGAGCAAAATCACCCCCCCCCCAAAAAAAAACCACTGGTAGAATGGCAACCCCGGAGAAGTCAATGGCACCCCACTCCAGTGTTCTTGCCTGGAAAATCCGATGGACGGGGGAGCCTGGTGGGCTGCCGTCTATGGGGTCGCAGAGTCAGACACGACTGAAGCGACTTAGCAGCAGCAGCAGCAGCAGAATGGCAACCCACTCCAGCATTCTTGCCTGGAGAATCCCAGGGACAGAGGAGCCTGGTGGGTTGCCGTCTATGGGGTCACACAGAGTCAGACACGACTGAAGCGACTTAGCGGCTGCAGACAGTTCACAATGCAAAGTAAAATCTTAATACAATCAGCTCAAATGTGACAGAATTTGATGCTCATGTGACCTTGTGCATATGTGGCAAACGTCACATTACTAGGAAACGTGGGCTGGAGATAAAAGTAAGAGTGGAAACGGAAACTTAAAATGTCCTATACTTAGTAAAAGAAGAAAAAGGCGTGAGTTAGTAGCACTTTTTCCTTCCGCTAACTCCTTAGGTATTTTTATGTACTGTGTTTTGGAGGAAGTCTGACTACATGTTGTATAACAGTACCTGTGAAACTGAGTCCCCTTACTGAGTTTATGATTAATCTCTCTATTCCAAACTCTGTCCCCTTTCTTGTCGCCTCTGACCTCAGTCCTACACTAACTGTACATATCAACCAGAGTCAGGTGACTAAGACTGCAGTTGCTGATAACACCGTTGAGGTGATGAAACTGCTGTTGTAGACACTATCTATCATTCCTGTATAAACTCAGATCATTTCTCCAGGGCAAGATGAGCTCACTGGCCTCCTGCCATGGACCACCTGGCCAGTGGATCATAAACCAGACACATTCTGACTCCCAGAACCACGATTACAAAATGTCAGAAATGACACAGTATACCAGATGGAACTCCACTCAGTGTTATGTGGCAGCCTGGATGGGAGAGGAGTTTGGGGGAGTATTGTTGTTGTCGTTGCTGTTTAGTCGCTAAGTCATGTTTGACTCTTTTGCAACCCCATGGACTGTAGCCCACCAGGCTCCTCGGTCCATGGCATTCTCCAAGCAAGAATACTGGAATGGATTGCCATTTCCTTCCCCAGGGGATCTTCGAAACCCCGGGGACTGAACCCATGTCTCCTGCATTGGCAGGCAGATTCTTTACCACTGAACCACCCAGGAAGCCCAGGAGGAAAATGGATACATGAATCCATATGGCTGAACCCTTTCACTGCCCGCCTGAAACTGTCAAAACATTGTTAACAGGTTATGCTGCTAAGTTACTTCAGTCGTGTCTGACTCTGTGTGACCCCATAGACGGCAGCCCACTAGGGTTAGCCCCGTCCCTGAGATTCTCCAGGCAAGAACACTGGAGTGGGTTGCCATTTCCTTCTCCAATGCATGAAAGTGAAAAGTGAAAGTGAAGTCACTCAGTTGTGTCCAACTCTTAGTGACCCCATGGACTGGTTATACCCCCAATAAAAAAGTTGAAGTTTTTTTAAAAAGAAATGCCAGAAGATGATGATAATTTCCAGCATCTTTGCTCTTCTCCTTGAAAAAAACTCAAAAGCCAAGCTGAAGTGGATCTGAGACTTGTCTCCCAGTCTGTACAACAAATCCTGACTTGACTGCAAACACCTGCTGTCACAGTTTGGCTATCTGTGCCCCGGGCACTGAAGTCCTTCCTCCGTTATGATTGTAGACAGAAATAAGTTAAAAGAATTCTACCTAAATGCAAAGCAAACAAATGTGAACCCTCAGCCAAGGACTTTTCTCCTTTCCTTCCCAACTACTATGTCAACAAAGAGTCACCCTTAAATACTTTCACTACAGAAAATAAACCTGGATTCAACATACAGACTGAAGATAATTCTGTTGTCTGAATTATTTCTGGAAAAGAAACTAATTAGATTCATAAATCACTGTGATTTTGAGCCATGTATTTCCATTCCATTTACAAGGTCAATGCCAAATGAACATATACATTAATAGCTATCTTCAAACATAATCATAATTTCCATTGCTATGTCCTATATTCTGACATTTTTTGTATTATCACCTTTTGTTTTACATTTACCTATTTTTACATTTAAAAACAAACAGGGCTTTTGTCATTGTTTGTGTGTAAGCAGTCCTTCGGGAAAAAACACCATTTATAAGATTTAATACCACAGAGGATTTAAATTCCTCTACCAAGAAATTTAGGTTTCTGGAAACAAAGGGCGGTACATTATTCATCCTGTTTCCTGTACTAGTGCAAGAGACATTCAATAAATATACTCAGTAAATGACCTCTTTTGATCTTTAGAGCTTATACTTGCAAATTTTCATGCACTACCTAAAATAAGCTTTATTTTTTATGATTAACATCTTTCATAGCAATTTTCCACAAATCCTCATGCCCACATATTTGTCCATGTTAATGCAATGCTATATTTCACTGTACAATAAGCCCCCTACATACGAACCTTGAAGTTGCAAACTTTCAAAGATGCAAATGTGTCCCTGTATGCCAGCTGTTGTACTGCACTACTGTAGTTTTTAAGGTACTGTACTGTAAGATTTCAAATGTTTTTATTTTTGGTTTTTATGTATACTTGTGTGAAAAGTTTTCTAAGCCTATTACAGTACAGTATCATACAGTTGATTGTTAGTTGGGTACCTAGTTTAACTTTGTTGGACTTAGGAAGGCACTCTCAGGACAGAACTTATTTGCATGAAGAGAACTTATTGTACTGATACATCATACACTGCTTATCCTCCCAACTTAAGCAGCTGAGGTGGGAGCTTCTATTCATAACAAGATTCACACCTTATCAAAGGAAGTGAAATGGGCTTTCTAAGGTTCTACTTGTATGAGAGTTCTTAGGAACTACTAAAGGAAAGGGTGGGGAGGATCCTTTCTAAAATAAGTTAAACCATAAAAAAAAATCTCATGAAAAGGAAAAAAAAAAATCAAAGAGAAAGAAGCATTTCCCATGTATGGGAATGGGTTTTGTCCTACAGTATGACAAATGTTTGACAGTAACATCATTTTTACTTACTATAAGCTGATATACTCTAATTCTTAAATCCACATAAACAAATATAAAACAACTGTATATTTTTTAAAAAACTGAATAAAATAGGTGAACTTCTCACATTCCCTAACTCACTCTGGGGAAAACCATTTGACTGAAATGACACATCACAAAATGAAAAATAAACTATTGATACAATAAAATCTTGACATATGAACAAGACTATACAATTCAAAGTACAATTCAACTTTAATTGGGTCCATGTTGGCCCCATTCAAAGGCAGAGTAGTAGGAGGGGTTAGTTACTGTGATACCAAGAGAACCAGGATTTACTTATTAGGCAGTCCCATAGTTCTGACACAAAAGATGGCATAACTCCAAGTCTCTGCTGTATACTAGGCATCAAAGGAAAAAAAAAAAAAAAGAAAAGAAATATCATGAGCCTATCTGTGTCATATATTTGTCATATTCCAAAGAAAAAGCTTCCAGTTACTTTGAGCTTGCATCTTTGGGGGGTTTCTACAATAAAGCAGGATTTAAAAACATATACATAGTCAACTTTGGTAGCGTAAATTTTATTTATTTATTTTTATTTGGCTATGCCACGTGGCTTGTGGGACCTTAGTTCCCCAACTAAGGATCGAACCTATGCTTCCCATGGTGAAATAAGCCAGTTCCTAATCACTGGCCCGCCAGGTAATTCCTGGTAAGGTAAAATTCAAAGTATGTTTGGAAAACAGTCTTGGAACCCAGCAACTTGTTTTGTACACATTTTCATTGTAAATGCTTTTATTTTCTCACATAAGAGTATGAAACAAATTATCTTTATATTTAAAAGACTACATTCTCCTATTTAGCACAAACATACCAAATTCAAACAATTCACAGGCACTTAAAAACAAAATTAGTATGGACCAAGTTCTTACCACCTAGTTCATTTTACAGTGATTCACCATGAGTAAGCTTTAAAACTCATTTCCTCTAGAATTGCAGTCTTGGAAAAAAAGATTTAGGTCTGTACATCATAATCACTACCTTAAAAGAAAAAATAAGAGTGAGGTTTCATACCTGCCTAATTCCCTCAATGATACAAAGTTACCTCTGTCAGCCCTAGTTGTTTTTTGTTTTTTGTTTTTTTTTTAAGTGTACTGTGTCAGCTTTTTGGAATGTATACTGCACTTCCTCATTGACACAATTGTTATAAATAGTAAAAATTAAAAAAAAATCCTACAAAATCTACTTAACTCCTAGAGTAACTGATGTGTGGGTGGTTCTTACTGAGTATTCAAATTCCTGTTTCATTAGTTGAAATGGTTTCAGTGCATGTTTTAAACATCCTGTATTGCAAAAATTTGGTCAGCTGATTTTAGAAGAACATTCCCGTAGGGAAACATGAGTTGATTTCACTGCACACTAGTACAAAGCCTCTTAACCGGTCTCTCCCAGCCTCCAGTCCCTCCCTCCTATAGTCTGTCCTCCCATGTGTAGCCAGTTACAGCAATCGCAAATCTAAGTTATACCACGTGCTAAGTGCATGCTAAGTTGCTTCAGTGGTGTCCAACTCTTTGCAGCCCTCTGTCCATGGGATTCTCCGGGCAAGAATCCTGTAGTGGGCTGCCATTCCCTCCTCCAAGGGATCTTGGATTGAACCCACATCTCTTACATTTGACCTGCACTGGCAGGTGGGTTCTTTACCACTGTAAAACTTTTACCACTTCACCTGAAAAGCCCACATCCCTACTTAAAAACCATCCTGCCCAAAGAACTTCCTCCAGGGTAAAGTCCAAATCCCATAGCTCATCACAGAAGACTCTCCCCAACTGGTATCAACTTAACTTAGTTTTTTCCACGCCTCCCTTTCAGGTGGACCCCCTGGTGACTTCTCACCATTCCTTAACTAGTCCTGTTCTTATCTCTCTGCTGCTGCTACTGCTAAGTCGCTTCAGTCGTGTCCGACTCTATGCGACCCCATAGACGGCAGCCCACCAGGCTCCCCCATCCCTGGGATTCTCCAGGCAAGAACACTGGAGTGGGTTGCCATTTCCTTCTCCAATGCATGAAAGTGAAAAGTGAAAGTGAAGTTGCTCAGTCATGTCCGACTCTTAGCGACCCCATGGACTGCAGCCCACCAGGCTCCTCCGTCCATGGGATTTTCCAGGCAAGAGAACTGGAGTGGGGTGCCATTGCCTTCTCCGTCTTATCTCTCTAGACTCTTGCAAAAACCCTTCAGCTTTGAATTCCTGTCCTTGAATATTCACCCATACCGATCAGTTCAAATATCAGTTTCTCAATAAAACCTTCCTCTACATCCTTCAGATAAACTCAGCACATTTGGTCACTCTGTGCCCCTCCACAAGCACTGAGCTCGGTGTTCATAGGTGTTCTATGAAGGCTGATTAAATTTTGAAAGCATATACGTGCTTAAGTGAGGGACTGTTAAACTATAAACTGTTAAAGCTGTCGTTAAAAAACATAAGGATATTCCATCCACCTATAGGCAGCAATGTAAAAATCAATACATAAACTTTAAAAATCAGTCTTATTTAAAGTATTCCAAACAGAATCATGGATTACTAAAACTCCAGATGTTTAACCTACTTCCCCTTAAACGCTGATAAATGTTAACCATGTATTAATAGAACACCATAGCAAAAACAGTTTCAAATAGAAAAGATTTGGTACCTTCCCAGTCAATAAAGTTTCAGTACTGAGAGCTTTAAAATTCCTGCAATGGTGCAAATTTTCTTAATTGAAAAATAATAAAATAAGGAGGAAAAAAAATCTAAATTTAGTCCTGCACTGAAATCCTCACCTTTGAAAAACTCTCAAGATAAAGATTTAGTAGAAACCCCATTCTCCATCATACTCTGGCTGATAAAGAAAACACAGCCACGCAAACAATAATTTAACACGAGCCAAAACAAAAGTGTTTTCAGAAAGAAGCTAGTGTTGGCGATTTAAAGGTTTCCACTATGTCTGAGCATCTCCAATACAAATACCTTATGTATTTAAGGGAAGCTTCACAAGTCAAAAGCAATTTCACATAAATGATTCAATTCTTACCGTAAGCCTGTGACTTAAGCAGAGTAGGGATTATCTGCCTGGATTTGAGACATTACCAACCCAGTAAAAACGGAGATAAAAGACTGGCTATAAAAATGTAGCACTTCGTTTCCAAAAAAAAAAAAGTATTCTTACTAAAACAACAAAATGGCCCAAAAAAAAAAAAAAAAAAAAAAAACGCAATCACCCCCTCCTCTTATTTCATCGCTAAATTCAGCCCTGTGGTACCTACTGGTGACTCCGCTAATAAAATGATGGTCAAAATTTCAAATCATGAAAACCTCGAGCAAAAAGTTCCATCTCCCGGTCTCTTTCCCAGTGACATTTACCTTGCAAGCAAACCCCAGCTCCATTTCTCAAAAGCACTTCTCAAAGCCTCCGCGCGCATTCAGCCAGCTTCCCAAGCTCTCAGCCGAGTCCCGGAGGTTCGGGGTCGGACCGAGAGTCGCCCCGGGAGGGTCTTGGGGGGTGGGGGGGACCCAGCTTGGCGCGAGACTGGTGGTCGGGCTCACCCTCAAAAGGCTCTGCTAGGCAAGAGACCGAGGGCTGGGAACCAGACCCGAGAACAGTGCCCAAGAGAACTGGGGGCGCCCAGACCCGGAGCCTCGGGTCCGAGCCCTGGTCCACAGGCAGCCCAGCGGCTCCGCCTCCCGACTCGGGTCGGGTTCCAGTGCCCAGGCCAGGCCCCGCCACTCTCAGGCACCGCGGGGTAAAAACTCCGAGCATCCCGGCCCTAGGAAACTGGAATCCCGAGAGGTCCCTGGGGGTGGACACCCACCTGACCGAACCCCGCCGAGGGCCGGGCTCAGCAAGCCCACCAAGAGCAGCCACCGGACGCGGAGAGTCTCAGAGGGCGAACCCACGCCCGACCCCATCTCAGCCCGAGCCCGCAGGTTCTCCTCAGCACTCGGTCGCCCCTGCCTCCGCCCGCTCCACGATTCCCCAGCCCCGCCAGGGGCCCCGGGCTGGCACCGATGCGCGCGCGCTCAGCACTGACGCAACTCGGCTCCGGTCCGAGCTCGCTCCCGACGCGGCGCCCGCTCGCCTGACTGACGTACGAAGCGCTCCGTCCGGGGCGAGTGAGAACGGCCTTTCTCTCCCGTCCCCTCAGACCCTCTTAGGAGCCGACCCCGCCCATCGTCATTCTCCCCGCCCACCTGCTTCAAGGCCCGCCTACTCCGAGGCGGGTCGAAGGAGCCTATTGGAAGAAGCACTCGTCACGGAAAAGAAGGCGGAGCGTGAGCCCCAGAAGCGGAATTGACCCGCAGAAACGAAACGAAGGCCCGCCTCCTGCGCAGCCTTTCCTTATTGGCTGTCTGAGTTGGGCGGGACGTAAAAATCTGAGCTCCCATTGGCTGTTTGGCATCGAGGCGTGGGGCTCCGCGGAAAGGCCTTGACCAGGCAGGGCTTGGGTCCGCGGTTGCCGGCTTGGGACTGGGGGTCTGAGGCCGGGTCTACGCCTCTGGGCCTGGGAAGATGGTCCTGGGGTGTTGCCCGGTGAGTTACTTACTTCTGTGCGGCCAGGCGGCTCTGCTGCTGGGAAATCTACTGCTGCTGCATTGTGTGTCTCGGAGCCACTCGCACAACGCCACCGCCGAGCCCGAGCTCACATCCGCTGGCGCCGCCCACCCGGAGGGCTCCCCCGGCGCTGCGAGCTGGGAGTATGTCGACCCCCACTCTCCAGTCATCCTTTGCTCTTACCTGTAAGCTACGCGGTCCTCGAGGCGGGTGGCGATGGAGATGGGGTCCCTGGGATACACGGGGGTTGTGCGGGGGCACGGGGGGAGGGAGGCTGCTTTCCCCCCGCCCCCCAGTCCCTCTCCACCTGGAGGACCTACCTGATCGTCGACACGCGGGAGAAAAATAACCATGACAGGTTTCTCACTCAACGCACTCCTCCAAGGGAAAACCCCTCTGTGTCGGTGGCTGATCCTTGAACAGTGACATTATATAGCCTGCGGAAGAAGAGTACGAGGTTGTACCTGCTCCCTTTAACCGCAGGAGACACCCTCGTTCGTGCTGGTACTGAGTGGTGCGCAAGTGGAGTAAATCACACGCCTCTACGTGGCACCTCCTTAAAAAAATAAAAGCAGTAATCTTAGCGTTGCAAAACCAAGTCAAAACTTTTAACGTCTCTTTTAAGTCAAATAAGAAAAGGCTTTTGAAAAATGCGAGAGAGCTGGGAATCCTTTGGCCTGGATTTTGCCCCCATAGCCTTGTGGCTGTTTGCCTAGGGAAGAGATGAAGCGTTGGCAGAGGTAGAATCGGTGTAGAAAAAGGACCAGAAACGCCCCTCATCCCCACCCCGCCTTAACCAAAGGGTCATTGGATGGCTGTTTGACCTGCTGTCCTTCAGCCTAATTGATAGAATCTCTTGTTTTGGGGAAGACTCAGAGGGACATTAACCCCCAGAAAATTTGCAGAAATGTCTCTTGCCTACTATGACTATATACCTGTAAACAGCCATTTAGAAAGACCTTAATGATGATCTTCCTGGTGATTTACAGACCCGATGAATTTATTGAATGTGACGACCCAGTGGATCATGTTGGAAACACAACAGCATCCCAGGAACTTGGTTATGGTTGTCTCAAGGTGGGTTTTTGTTTGGTTTTATAAGCAAACTCTTCCATAGAGAAACAATATTGCCTAAATGCTATTACAGTAAAGTATGAGGAGTATGAAATTATTTTTTTGTAAAATTCATTGAAATTATTGTTACTGAAAATTTCCAGCATGATCAGGGTCAGTGGCTGAACAAGACATTTAGCCTTCTCAGAAAGAAGCAGGCTCTGTGCCAAAACTACCCAGGTGCAAAGACCAATCTGTCTTTGGTTCCTTTGGCCATTGTGATTGACGGATTTGAAGCTCAGATATCACCCCTGACTACCCTTCAAGGCACGTACTTTCCTGAAAGAGCAAAAGGAAGGTTTATGCAATTTCTAAAACTGATGCTGGATTGAGCAGTATCTTCGTTACATATGCATTTGGGGCAAAGCTCCTCTTGCCAATGGCCTTTCTTTTCACTAGGCAAGCAGTTTCCACCACGTCCTTAGGAAATAGATCAGACCTATCAGTATACTTCCCTGGTGGCTCAGTGGTAAAGACTCCGCCTGCTAACACAGGAGACCCGGGTTCCATCCCTGGGTTAGGAAGATCTCCTGGAGAAGGAAATGGCAACCCACTCCAGTATTCTTGCCTAGACATCCCCATGGACAGAGGAGTTTGGTGGGCTACACAGGGTCACAAAGAATCAGACACCCTGAGTGACTAACACTTTCACTTTTCATTATTATATGTCTTTGTAGGGGGTTGTAGCATTCAGGAGGAGCCTTGGATAACAATGGCCTCTTAGAATGAAAAGAAGCCCTTCAGTTACATTAATAATATCCCTGAAGCTGGACGCATACTTCCTAGTCAGTCTACCCAGACCCAGTGAGGTTCATATACTTCCTCCCCTCTGTGGACTCACCACTCTGTTATATTACACTGCATAATACAAGTCAAGACACCATCAGCTATAAGAGAATTATGGGAAAATATTCTTTGTTACTAAATCAAACACAGGGAAATAAACCTGAAAGTAACAAGGCCAAAAAGGCAACTCTTGCTGTACTCACAAGTAAAGAAATATTTTCACTACAATGAGATTTTGTTCTATGGGTAATTATTGATAAAAGTTTGAGTGAGCATTGTATGCTCATGTTCAGTCACTAAGTCGTGACCAACTCTTTTGCGACCCCATGGACTAGCCCGCCAGGCTCCTCTGTCCGTGGGAATTCCCAGGCAAGCGTACTGGAGTGGGTTGCCATTTCCTTCTTCAGGGGATCTTCCTGACACAGGGATTGAACCCTCATCTCTTACATTGGCAGAGGTTCTTTACCCAGTCACCAGGGAAGCCCAGAGTATCATATAGAGATCAGTCTGAGCACCTTGACAGGATCAACCCAGGGTTCGATGAAAATAGGCAAAAATAAGTGATCTCTATACAATACTTACTTTTGCCCATTTTCATTACAACACTGGGTTGATCCTGTCAAGGTGCTCAGACTGTCACTTCCCCTGGAAGTCCTGGGGGACTGTCAGCATTCGGGCCCCCAAGTCCCAAGGGAGGGGCAAGAGTAAACATCCTCACGTTCCCCCCACTTCCCTTTGAGGAATGTTCCAGCGAGAACGTAGTGAAGCACTTAATAAGGTGCCAGTGGAGAATGCCCAGCTGCGCTTCCTCTGCTAGAATTCAGTTACACAAAGGGTCGGAGGTCTTCTGAAATTTTTTGCTGGAATTTAAACTTATATATAGATGTGTTACATTACTATGGATATGAGCTGAATATCACAGTTTCGAGACCTGCACAAAGTCCTGAGTCAGTTGACATGCTGAGTTCTTTCCTAACGATGTTCATTTATAATATATGTAAAAGAAGTGAAGTGAAGAAGTGAAGTCGCTCAGTTGTGTCCGACTCTTTGTGACCCCATGGACTGTAGCCTACAACGCTCCTCCGTCCATGGGATTATCCAGTTAAGAGTACTGGAGTGGGTTGCCATTTCCTTCTCCAGAGGATCGAACCTGGATCTCCCACATTGTAGGCAGATGCTTTTCCATCCGGGCCAATAGACCTCAAATACACATTGACTCTTTTTTTTAATTGGAGTATAATTGCTGTGCAGTGTTGTTTTAGTTTCTGCTGTACAACAGCATGAGTCAGCTGTATGTATACGTATGTCCCTTCTCTCCCGAGCCTCCCTCCCACCCACCGCCCATCCCCACCCCCAGGTCATCACAGAGCACCAAGGTGAGCTCCCTGTGCCATTCAGCAGCTTCCCACTAGCTGTTTTATACTTGGCAGCGTATGTGCGTCAGTGCTGCTCTCTCAGTTCCTTCCCTCCTCTCCTTTCCCATCCCCCCCGTCACATCCACATCCATAGCCCATCCTCTGCATCTGTGTCTCTACTTCTGCCCTACAGATACGTTCATCAGTATCACACTTCTAGACTGCACTGCTGCTGCTGCTAAGTCACTTAAGTCGTGTCCGACTCTGTGGGACCCCATAGACAGCAGCCCATGAGGCTCCTCTGTCCCTGGGATTCTCCAGGCAAGAATACTGGAGTGGGTTGCCATTTCCTTCTCCAATGCATGAAAGTAAAAAGTGAAAGTGAAGTCGCTCAGTCGTGCCCGACTCTTAGCGACCCCATGGACTGCAGCCTACCAGGCTCCTCCATCCATGGGATTTTCCAGGCAAGAGTACTGGAGTGGGGTGCCATTGCCTTCTCCGTCTAGACTGCTCATGTATGCGTTAATACATGACATTTTTCTCTTTCTGACTTCACTCTGTATGATAGTCTCTACACATTGACTTTCTGAATACCCATTCCCAACTATGCACTCATGTGCTCTTCTCTTCTGTAAATGTAGGATTAATTAGAGCTCTGTGTCCCGCTAATCCAAAATGGCATTTAGTGAAACTGATTTTAAACTTCTGTACTATATTATCAAAGAAGGTAGTCACAAGGAAAGAAAATGAAAAGGATGAAAAGGAGTTTATTTAAAAACATGTCCATTTAGGATCGTCTCATTGAAAATCGCTTGAAGTATGTCACTAAACTCCTCGCTCTTCAGCACAGCTTTACCCCACCTTTGTTAGAATAGTTACTGTCCTGGGCCAGCTTTTGTTACTTCATATGAAGAGATGATTTGTGTTGTTTGCTCTGGCTAGTTTGGTTGTTCTGTTGTGGTTGTTACCCCGCAGTTCGGAGGTCAGGCCTACAGAGATGTGGAGCACACTCGCGTGCAGTGCCGGGCCCTGGAGGGAATCGAGTGTGCCGGCACGAGGACCTTCCTCCGAGAGAACAAACCTTGTATAAAGTAAGTGCTGTCTGCATGGTGTAGCTGGTACTTAGATGGAGGTAGGGCTGTTGTGTCCTCTTTTGATGTTGACTTTTTTCTTTTACCTTAAGTGTTAAACGGGCAGCATGATTACTGCTGTGCATATTCCACAGACACAAGCGATGGGGTGATAACGTAGGGGACACTAGACAGGAGGCCAGAGGCTGTCTAAATGTCCCTTTCATCAACCAGCTAAAGGACCTCTGGGCACCCAGAGTCTCTGTCCCACCCAGAGTCTCCACAAAATGAAGGAGGTGGAACAGATGATCCAACTTCAGAACTCCTACGATAGGCATACATCCTTTGAAAACAGCTGTAGAATTTCAGGAGGAAAGATTTTATTATGAACAGTGCAGGCCTTTCTCCCTGAAAAGCAGTATTATCTTGAAAAATTAGGGTTATTGAGACTTCCCTGGTGGTCCGGGGGTTAAGAATCCACCTTCCAATGTCAGGGGATGTGGACTCGATCGCTGGTCCAGGAACTAAGCTCCTACTTGCCACAGGGCAGCTAAGCCCACACACCACAATGACGGAACCCACGTGCTAAGAGTGAGAAGCCTGCACACCACAGTGAAGATCCTGAGTGCTGCAACTGAGACTTGACACAGCCAAAAATTAATTAACTTTTAAAAAAACAAATTAGGGTTATTTCTGTAAACTCCACTTGAAGGCACAGAACTTAGGTATACCATTCGCTGATGGAGAGTTGTGCCTGTGTTAGGTGATGCCATTAGAGTATCTGAAATTGAATGTCATCACAGTATGTAAGACAGAAGTCCTTCCAAGAAGTCCCATTTTTCAGGTGCCAGGAGAGGAGCATGGAGATTAATGTTCATTTAAGGGAAGGTCACACCTCATGAGAGAGCTACATTCAGAACTGCAGGCTCCCTCAGGAAAAGAGCCCACGCAGGAAAGGGATGGGCGCCAGCCACCACTCCAACCAGGATACCTATCCTGTAAATGTCCATAATAGTTTCTTATCCAGCCCAACTCTGTATTGGTTCCTCTGGGTCCTCTATACCTTGTGTGCGTGTGTGCTGAGTCGCTCAGTCGTGTCTGACTCTGTGCGACCCTATGGACTGTAGCCTGCCAGGCTTCTCTGTCCATGGGATTCTCCAGGCAAGAACACTGGAGTGGGTTGCCATGCCCTCCTCCAGGGGATCTTCCCAACTCAGGGATTCAACCCACGTCTCTTGTGTCTCCTGCAGTGCAGGCAGGTTCTTTACCACTAGCGCCACCTGGGAAGCCCCCTCCATGCCTTAGCAAGTACCTTTTTGAGAATCTAGACAAACTAGAGATCTTCCTTTGAGGGAGAGGGGGTTGGTAAGAAGTCACAGAGGGACTATCTTCCCATCTTGTCACTTATGTGAAATTCACTAATAAAGCATTAAGTGTTTTCATTTTCATGTGATAAGCATCTTCCTCTTGATTCCCTCTCTCTAGGTATACCGGACACTACTTCATAACCACTTTGCTCTACTCTTTCTTCCTGGGATGTTTTGGAGTAGATCGTTTCTGCCTGGGTCACACTGGCACAGCAGTGGGGAAGCTCTTGACCCTTGGAGGACTTGGGATTTGGTGGTTTGTTGACCTTATTTTGCTGATCACTGGAGGGCTGATGCCCAGTGACGGCAGCAATTGGTGCACCATTTACTAAGAAGAGCTGCTGCTGTGGCCCAGAGAGGCAAGGCTCTTGGACTCATCTCTGCAGGCTCAGAACTCCTCGACGTCAGGCCTGACCAGTATTTTCCCTCGTTGGAGAGAATGGGTTTGGTTAGGAAGGTGGCTTCAGACTGTGGATGTTCGACCCACATTTGACCCTGCAGACTAGAAATGACAAGCAGACAGTATTGTGGCTATCAAGTTTGTACCTTTCCTCGTGTACCAAGAATATAAAGGCTAGTGATTAACTTATAAGCTGCAGAAGTGTCACCTTATTCTTTATTTCTGTGTGCTGCTATGTCATCAACCCTTTGGAGCAGTTGGACCCAACAGGATGTTTTTGGCCTGTGCCTTTGTGACCCTGAGTCTTCATGCAGTGGAGGTCAGAAGCTGAACCAACAAAAATGTCCAGCAGAAGTAGAAACAGCAGTCGATTTTAATACATGCTGAAATTCTGACTTTCTGAGTTTAAATTGCGGAATGAATGTTGCCAACCTGGAATGCTTGTTTGGGTATTTTTCAATAGGTAGAATGAAACTCAATATCTGTTGTGCTTAAAGCTGAGCATCTGAAATGAGGCTATTAATAAACCCTATTGTTTCATCATTATTACTCCTGAGAGGCAATATATCCAGTATAGTAATTCCCTCTAATGTCCAATTATGTTTTGAAAGCCAACAGTTCCAGACATGTCTGGGTTCAGCTATCCTCTTGGCAGAATTTTCCTATTGAAAAGGTATCATTTACCAATTTAGAAAGCCCATGTTATAGACTGATTAAAAAAAAAAAAAATCATACAAGTAACTAAATCTCTTCTTCATGATTACATAATATAAAATGAAGAGCCTCACATCCTTGGAAAGAAAAACAGATTCTTCCTTAAAGGATATTACTGCTGAGTGCTAGATAGAATTAGGATGTGACTTATGGGAAACAAAAAGAAACTGGACACATTTGTCAAAATAAGCATGGTACCAAAGTCTCTCATTGGGCTATAGCAGTCAGTCATAGGGAAAGAGACAGCCAAGCTTTCAAGTTCCCACATCACAGGGGATAAAAAAAAAATGTTCTAAACTTGTGATTTTAAAAACTTAGTTCCCATCCCTTACAATCTGAGTTGAAAAGAACTGTTAAGTGTAAAGTAAAAGGGGGGGGTTACAAAGAGCCTGCTATTTGGGCAACATATAAATTCTAGGAACAATCAAGGTAGAACCGCTCAAAGTTTAGTCTCGTAATAATTGACATGAAAGCCAAGAATCCCAGTTAAAATAACTGGATACTCTCTATCATTATGAAGCAGTTTTCCTGAAAGTTTTAGCTTTATTATCCCTGATTAATATGACCGCTCTTCTTATGGTATTAAATGGAGGCAATTATGTAAAAATGAAAACAGATTATTCTCTTTTGTCTTGAAAGTTCTGTACCACATTGACCTCAACTTCTTCATAACTATAAATTGATAGACTCTTATTTATAATCTCTATAGTCTAAGGCAGTATATTTTAAATTGCTGTGGGTCCTGAAGAAATTGAACCTTCTCCCCAGAAAAATGCACATAAACTTAAAATTTCTGCATAGAACTTAAGAGAGTTCAAGGATGCCCCTTTTTAAAAAGAAAAACTCACTTTTAAGAAAAATCTGGAAAACTAAAATTGAAATCCTGCCCCAAATAAGATACTACTTTAAACCACAAATACTGCTTCATCTCACACTTAAAAAAAAAATCCTTAAAGATATTCACAAACCCCATCAAAAGTTATTTTTAAAAAATAAACTGTGGCAGCTTTCAGACTCCAAATCATTGGTCATGAATGTTTCCAGGAAGAACTTGGGTAAAGAGGTAAAAGTCTGTAAATTATTAAAGTTTCTATTTTATAGAATATTTTATAGAAGCCCTCCTCACAGAAAAGCTGATGGGAACCAGAATTGTTTCCACTGCTAGCTGACAACCTGAGAATCTATATTCCTCTGTGACCATCCAAATTTGTTAGTTTCAGTGTGAATTTTAAGTGACGAGCATCCTCTGTATTTACAGACCCTGGCCAATTGTGATAAACTTGGAGAACTGAGTAAAGGAATAATATTAAAAATGTGATTTCCTTTGCACTCTGGATTCAGTTTCTCAATATCGGTAGATAGGTGTATGTGTGTGTGTGTGTGTGTAGTACTATATCCAGTTTATGGCTATTAAGAAGTTTTATTACTAAAGTGTCCTTCCATCAAGGATAAATTAGAAACTGCCTGTTTTCAGTTGTTTCCTGTCTTTAAATAAAATTTTATCAGCTCCCCAGACTTCCTGGCACCATGTCCTTCTTCTACTTGCCTTAGGCTCCTTATCAGCAGTTGTAATACCCCCAACCTGATGGTTCTGGAATGTGTGTATGTGTGTTTTAAAAGCACACATTTTTCTTCAGAAGAAAGAGATCCTAAAACCCCTTGCCATCACTGGCACATCCTCAATACAAACCAGGTAATGTAGCTTTGGCTTTGTTAGATAATTTATCTTTAAAGCAAGGCTCTTAATTGATTATCTCAGGTGTGACTGTCAGGATCAAAGTTTGACTTTTCCGACGAACCAGGAGGGAAAGTGAATCATTGGCCTTAACAGCTTCAATCACATCGGTTGTCGTGGTGACAGGCAGTCCGTTTATGCTGACAATTACATCGTGGTCTTTCAACCCAGAGCTGGGAGGGGAGAAAAAAGGACCATGAAACTGTAAGAGTTTGACTTAATCCCCATCTAGAATTTAATGTCTGTCTCTCAAGGCACTACTATTGTGCTGACATTAAGCATGCAAACCAGGGAACCAGAAATGGCCTCCATTCTTCCAAATATTCCACTTCCCTGGTGGTTCAGATGGTAAGGAGTCTGCCTGCAATGCAGGAGACCTGGGTTCGATCCCTGGGTTGGGAAGATCCCAAGGAAATGGCAACCCACTCCAGTAATTCTTGCCTGGAAAATCCATTTTTGGAAGAGCCTGGCAGGCAGGCTACAGTCCATAGGGTTGCAAGAGTCAGACACAACTGAGCGGCTTCACTTTCACTTTTCATTTCCAAATATGGGGACTCTTCTACTATATGCTGCAGAATCACTGGAGGACAACAACCCTATTCACCTTTCTAGAATTCATATTCCACCAGAATCATATGTATGAAATTTGCACCTCCCATATGTTAGATTTGGTTTGGAATAGTAAATTGAGCTTTTCTTGTCTGTTAATCCCTGACCTCACTTAACATGAAACATACCCTCAACCTTACCAATAAACATGAAAAGCCCAAGCAATACATATTTTTCTAGACAATTACACTCTGATCAGTGGGGTGTTGACAGCCCACTTACCTACCCCACCTTCACCTATAATTTATGGACCTGGAGGGTATGCTGAGCTGTACTACAGAAGCAGTTTCCAGAAAGTCAAAAACCAGTCACGAAGCTCCAAGCTCTAAATATTTAAGGCTTCTTTTCCTCAAAGTTGTGATTATATTCAGCCTCCAACATATTTGTTTCACATAGAATTTATGTTCTAGAAACAAAACTAGTTCCAGATACAAAACAGTACAGTAAATATATAGCCATGTCGACGATCTATCTTAAAGTCAAAAACAGGCTGGAAGTCAAATGACCACAGGAGATACCACGTGAGGGAAATGGGGGGTGGTGGCGTTGGTGGGATTTCCTGGCAGTCCAGTGGTTAGGACTCTGTGCTTTCACTGCCAGGGGGGCAGGTTATTAGACCCCTGGTCAGGGAACTGAGATCTCACAAGCCGCCAGGTACAGCCAAAAAAGAAAAAAAGAGTGAGGAATAGGAAGCTGAGAAGCCCAGGGAAGAAATGATAATGTGGGAGGATTAACAGGGTATGTGGAGTTTATTAAAAAAAAAGAAGAGAAACCAAATGTAAAGGACGTGCCTATGAAGAGAAGTTCAAGGGTAGAGCTAAAAGCAGAGAAAACCTTGAGAACAAGGGCAGTTGCCGGACGGGGCGGGGCAGGGGGGTGCGTAGGAGGAGGGGTTGGTGCCTGGTGTGGTGCACAAAGAAAGAAGTTAATTCACAATAGTTCTGTAAGTAGAAAAAGAAAAGAAATCTGTAAAGTATTACTGGATGCAAACTATGCGTCAAGTATGGGGAAGTGGGGCTCAGACAAATAAGAGACTTTCCCCCATGACTGTCAGCTTGTAAGAAGCGAAAGCAGGATTTCATCCTGGATGTTTCAGACTTGAAAACCCGTCTTCTTGCCAGTCACTCTGCCTCTCAGAAACAATAACAGCAGCCGCAAGAGTAGGATAATACAGGGGCCAAGCTAGGTCCCACATCCCTGCCTTCTGACTGACACATCACGTAACTTCCAAGGTAATTAACCTCTGCACCCCATTTGCTGCCTCTGTAAAATAACACCTATATCCCCAAATTACTGGGGGCTTGAAACAAGTACATGAAGTGAAGTCGCTCAGTCGTGTCCGACTCTTTGCGACCCCGTGGACTGTAGCCCACCAGGCTCCTCCATCCATGGGGTTCTCCAGGCAAGAATACTGGAGTGGGTTGCCATTTCCTTCTCCAGGGGATCTTCCCAACCCAGGAATCGAACCCATGTCTCCCGCATTGCAGGCAGACGCTTTAACCTCTGAGCCACCAGGGTAGACCCTTTAAATGATTCCTGACACAGTAAGTAGTTGATAAATGCCAGCTGTTATTACCGGAACTGTGATCACTATTATAAGTGGGTAACACCAGGAAGATTTCCAGTTTATCAGAGACTTCAAGCCACCGGCAATTCCCACCGTGTAACGTGCACCTGAATCCCCCGAAGATCTTATTTAAAAAGCAGATTCTGATTCTTTCTAAACTTTTATTTTATATTGGAGTATGTTGTGTTAGGTTTGGTGTACAGCAAAGTGATTCAGTCACACCTATACATATATCTGTTATTTTCCAAATTCTTTTCCAGAGGCACTCCTGTCACTCTGAAAAGCTCTAGCTGATGCCATTGTTGCTGGTCTACAGACCAAATTTTGAGGAGCAAGGACTGAAGAGCTGAAAGAAATAGCTTCAGCCTTGAACCAGAAGTTAAAAATAAGTGGGGGCAGGGACCCAGAAAGTCTAGAAATGCCAATGGCAAGTCAAATATAGTAACTGGAAGCCTAACGCTTAGCTGTTCTGAACAGTTAGTACCCTATAGATTCTTGCCCTATGAAAAGAGTTAACATAATCTAAGCAGACTGTTGAGCTCTTAGAAAAACGAAAACAGTGAGGGAAGGGTATGCAAGAAGCATAAGAGAGAGATCAGGAGAATAACTGTAGGCCGAGTCATCTTTTCTCTCTGTAGTTACTGGAAATCTCTCGAAATGTCTCTAGCCTTTGCTTTATTCACTTTATGTACTTGTTTAGTGCTGGGCTGGCCTCTGATAGTGTCAGAGAATTCTTTAGTGTCATCCAGGATTTTAAAGTACCTAAAATATGTTCCTAAACTCCTAACCCTCCAGATTCTTCTAATTCTTACTAAGTAAGGTATTAAGCAAAAGAGTAGATTTGGAAATTCTAGCAAAATTAATTTAAATTGATGTGAACTGGTAGCCACATTAAAAAAAAAAAGTTTTTCTCTAATTTTTAAACAGATGAAACTAACATTAATATAAAAATGTACTTTGATGTCTTAACTGTATATCTAAAATATCATTTTAACATGTCATATTTTAATAATTATTATACATATTTTACACTCTTTGAAATCTTCTAGAAACAGCATATACCTGATGATAATTTCTTCCACAGTGCAGTTATTAAAATAAAATGCAATCTTCCCAGAACAACAACAACAAAAAAAGATATGCTTCATGGGAAAACATTTTACATTGCTTCTGTTCTGTTTTGTTTTAATTTAATTATCAATTAAAATTAAGTAAAATGCAAAATGGGGTTTCCCAGGTGGCTAGAGGTAAAGAACCTACCCTCCAATGCAGGAGACCTTAAGAGAAGCAGGTTTGATCCCTGGCTTGGGAAGATCTCCTGGAGAAGGAAATGGCAACCTTTATTCTTGCCTGGAGAATCCCATGGACAGAGGGGCCTGGTGGACTGCAGTCCATAGGGTCATAAAGAGCCTGAGAGGACTGAAGCGACTTAGCACGCAAACATGTACAAAATGTAAAATACAGTCGGTCAGTCACACCCCTCAGCTGTTCAGTGGCCTCTGGGGGTGGAGCCCACGGTACGGGACAGGACCCTGGATCCCACACACATTTACCGCGGGACACGTCTAGTGAGAACGGAGGATCCTGGGCCAGGGCCTGCACTGCTCTTACCTCTCAGCAGCTGTTCCTTGAATCACCTCATGTACAAAAACCCCAGAAGCCACGTCAGGGAATTCTGGATCTTGCCTTTTCATTTCTTGAAGCAGGCTAGGAAGAGTGACAAGAGATTCCCCAGGAGGTTAGGAAGCACAGTGAACTAGCCCTGGCCTGCCCCTAGCTCTCAGCGGGGACTCTCTGCTCGGCCCAAGGCTCGCACCAAGGGGACAAAGACGCCATCTAGCTGGTCACAGGGCCACAGTCATTCTTCCCCGATTCTCGGTGCCAAAGCCTAGAACCACTGGACGTTATAAAGTGTGGCCATAGTGTGACTTCCCTGACAGTCCAGTGGTTAAGACTCTGAATTTCCACTGCAAGGGGAGCAGGTGCAATCCCTGGTCGGGGAATGAAGATCGCGTGTGCCCCGTGGTGCAGCCGAAAGAAAAAATAAGTAAATTTAAAAAAATACAGCCACAAGTGAAAGAGTCCCATGGAAAATACAGTGCGTTGGTGCCCGCAGACGCGGTCACTGACTCTGTAACAAGTGGTAGGTGATTCATCCGCTGCTGACCACATCCTCTACCTTCTCCGTTCAGACTCTCTATCTGTAACTTTTTCTTCTAAAATACAACCCAGACATAGTCAAAGCCCGTGCTTACTTCATTGTGAGGGGTAGCATGCGCAGACCCAGATATTTCTTCTGTGAGAGAGCCTTTCCTGGAAAGGAAAATTATAATGTGTTACTGACAACAAGACCTCTCTCCTTTTGGCAGAGCTTAAAAGGCCCGGAGTCACAGAATATTCCTTCCAATTATAAGTGCCCTCTCAGGCTGTCGGCCAAGACAAACGTGCTTCAGAGAACCTTCATCATTAGCGCAGGCTCACCGCCCCACCTCCGGCCCCGGGCTTTCCTTTCCACATCAATTCAATCCGAGTATTTCTGGGCACACCTCATGCCAGGCCTTGCGCCTGGCCCCCGGTATTGCTGCCTGGCCCCACTGTGATCTGAGTCAGGTCTAACATGAAACACGACTCTGTTTTCTGCAGAACTCGAAGGAGTGTCTCCACCACAGGTAAGGCCTTTGAGGGCTCCTGAAAACTACTGGAGGGGAAGAAAAAGGTGAAAGGTGAAAGTGTTAGTCACTCAGTTCAGTTCAGTCGCTCAGTCGTGTCCGACTCTGCGACCTCATGAATCACAGCACGCCAGGCCTCCCTGTCCGTCACCAACTCCCGGAGTTCACTCAAACTCCTGTCCATCGAGTCAGTGATGCCATCCAGCCATCTCATCCTCTGTCGTCCCCTTCTCCTCCTGCCCCCAATCCCTCCCAGCATCAGGGTCTTTTCCAGTGAGTCAACTCTTCGCATGAGGTGGCCAAAGTACTGGAGTTTCAGCTTCAGCATCATTCCTTCCAATGAACACCCAGGACTGAGCTCCTTTAGGATGGACTGGTTGGATCTCCTTGCAGTCCAAGGGACTCTCAAGAGTCTCTCCAGCACCACAGTTCAAAAGCATCAATTCTTCAGCGCTCAGCCTTCTCCACAGTCCAACTCTCACATCCATACATGACCACTGGAAAAACCATAGCCTTGACTAGACAGACCTTTGTTGGCAAGGTAACATCTCTGCTTTTGAATATGCTATCTAGGTTGGTCATAACTTTACTTCCAAGGAGTAAGCATCTTTTAATTTCATGGCTGCAATCACCATCTGCAGTGATTTTGGAGCCCCCAAAAATAAAGTCTGACACTGTTTCCACTCTTTCCCCATCTATTTGCCATGAAGTGATGGGACCATATGCCATGATCTTCGTTTTCTGAATGTTGAGCTTTAAGCCAACTTTTTCACACTCCTCTTTCACTTTCATCAAGAGGCTTTTTAGTTCCTCTTCACTTTCTGCCATAAGGGTGGTGTCATTTGCATATCTGAGGTTATTGATATTTCTCCCGGCAATCTTGATTCCAGCTTGTGCTTCTTCCAGCCCAGCATTTCTCATGATGTACTCTGCATAGAAGTTAAATAAGCAGGGTGACAATATACAGCCTTGACGTACTCCTTTTCCTATTTGGAACCAGTCTGTTGTTCCATGTCCAGTTCTAACTGTTGCTTCCTGACCTGCATACAGGTTTCTCAAGAGCCTTAGTTGCTCAGTCACATCCAATTCTTGTTGACCCTATGGACTGTACCGCCAGACTTCTCTGTCCATGGAATTCTCCAGGTAAGAATACTGGAGTGTGTTGCTATTTCCTCCTCCAGGGGAATCTTCCCTGACCCAGGGATCAAAGCTGGGTTTCTTGCATTGCAGGCATATTCTTTACTATCTGAGTCACCAGGAAGCCTGGAGGGAAAGAAAAGTCCAAACCAGCTCCCCTTACCTTTCAGCTGGCGCTCATGGAATTCAGCCAAGAACTGCCGAATGCGATCCGAGGGAATTGCAAAGGAGATTCCTGCAGTTACCTTCAGTGTGTTTATGCCAATCACATCACCATCCTGCCAAAGGAGGGGACATCACTCAGCTGCCCAGCTGTGCAGATTGAACAGGCAAAGGAAGGAGAGAAGCTTAGGGTGGAGCAGCAGGTGGCATCTTAGGGGACCAGCAGTGTATGGGTTACAGAGGAGACCTACTCCAGTAAAGATTCCTGCTGAGGAGTTTGGGGTTTTAATCCTGAGCTCACTTTTTTTTTTTCTTGCTCAAATTACATTGATTTTTCAGAGTGAACCACAGTTTATATTTCAACACAGATATGAGGATAAGGAATATATGCCTTTCCATTCCTTAAATGAGACTAAAAATAAACATGGAAAAGGCAAAAAGCTGTTGACTTTCAGTCACACTTCAATGAAACTATTCAGAAGATTCGCCAAATTGACCTTAGGAACATAAGGTCAATTTATGTCCCCTAAACATAATTTATGAAGTGGGAAATACTTTTTCTTAATTTCATCATCCCTTAGCTTTTGTTAGGTAATGGGCAGGAGGAAAAAAAAAGAGAGACTTCCCATCACACTGAAATACAGATTATAATTCAATAGGTCTGCAGTGTGACTTTGCAATTCTGCATCTCATCTTCACTCTAGTAAATTCATTGTCTACTGGAAAAAAAGCAGGCCCCAAACCACGTACAACGTTATAAGTAAAAAGTGCTCAGTGATTCCACACACCCAACTCATCCTCCTACAAGCAAGTGTAACATGTAAAGAGGAACCAAAAATGACCCACTCAAAGGGACTCAGAGGCCACGGTCACAGGCTGTGTTTCAGACAGCACTGCCCTCTCAGGTTGTCACATGTATTTGAGCAACTAGAAACCCTGGCGTTGCAGGGTTGCAACCAGGGATGCAGCGTTGCAACCCAGGGATGTTGATTACAACTTAAGAATTAAATACATGACAGAGCAGTGGACTGCTGTTGATGCCTTTATCATCTCTATGCAGGTCAATACTAAATTAGCATTTTGGGGTGAGAGTTAGTTCTTCACATGCAGAAGCAGGAGGTCGTCAAGGATATACATTCCACAGTACCGTGGTCGTTTGACATAATTTGGGTTTAGTACCCAGGACTTTTGTTAAGTACCCAACGAAAGCAGAGAACACGTGGAAGAGATGTAAGTAGGTGTGAAGGAAACTCTGGCACCCTCAACTGGATGAGCTCACACACCAGGATGGCAAACCCATGGTAGATCTGAAATTTTCCTAACTCTTTACTTACGGTGCAATTATAGAAAAGCACCAAACCACACATCGCTACACAGGAGCAACATGGCCATCTGCACCATGAAATGTCAAGTCTCTGAAAGCTAGGAAGAGGCGTGAGGCAACAAAAAAAGTGGCTACTTACCAAGTTCACTAGAGGCCCCCCAGAATTCCCGTGCTGAAGACAGAATTGGAAAACACCATCAGTACTTTTTCCCTGGTCATGTCTACACAATCCCTAAAGAGGTTTATCAAAAGCAGCCTGCTCTAGTGAGCCCGTTCCCCCAGGGCGGGCAAAGGCAGGCCACATCATCATCAATTCCTAAACCAGTGCAGGTAAAGAACAATAGGAAGAGGGGACTTCCCTGGTGGTCCAGAGGCTAAGACTCTGCGCTACCAAGGCAGGAGGCCCGAGTTCCATCCCTGGTCAGGGAACTAGATTCCACATGCCCCAACTAGATCCGAAGTGCCACAACTAAAACTCAGACAGATAAATAAATAAACAGTATTTTTAAAATTTAAAGAAAGGAACAACAGCCCGAGGAAGGACCACCACTTCCTATGGCAGCAGTGACCTCTGTGACAGACCCTAAGAGACCATCCAGTATCGTGGATGCCAGTCATCACATCACATAGGCTGACCTCTAACAGCATGGCACTCCATCCCTCCCACAAGGGTAGACCTGATCTCTAGACATCCCTGAAAGGCCGAAGGGAAACAAAGGTACCCTGAAGCGTTCTTCTCACTGCATTGCCAGTGAGATCTTACTGGCCACTGCATCTTACGGGCTGAGGACAGCCACCCCCGTGACTCACATTAATTATGGCGTCTGTCTGGATATAATCCATGTCTGAATCCTTCAGCCCAAGCTCTTTGCCCCCTCTCTGGGTGGTGCTGACAATTCCTGCCGTCACCGTGTTCTGCAGTGAAAACGGGCTCCCCAAGGCCACCACAAACTCGCCAGCTCGCAGGTCAGATGACTTTCCCAGCAGCAATACAGGGAGGTCAGTCTGTATGTGGGTGAGGAGGGATGAGGTGGATAAATCAAGAATGGACTCAATCAGCATTTGTGTATAACACATATATGACATGGCCACTACCATTTTAGCACCCGGAATCTAAGAATCGACCACACACCTCGGTTCTACAACTGCCTGAGGCTTCTTCCTTATACTCCGACTACACCAGACTCTCACTTGTTAAGATGATCAGACCATCTCTAAAATCTAAAATCACTGCTTGTAGAAATGATGATAAGTAAACAAAGTGAAGTTAATTGATGAAACATAAACCGACGTTAGCAGTTTACTCGGCCCCACTCCAGCTCACGAGTTTGCAAAGTTAATAAGCCATGAACAGAAAGGAGGTCACCCAAAGCAGTCTTTCTCTTTAACTGTGCACATGAACCTCTTGGGAATCATGCTAAGAGGTGGGTTCTCGCAGACGTAGCGAGTGGACACGTGGACACAGGGCGGGAAGGAGAGGGTGGAACGAATCAGGAGAGTAGCTCTGAAACATACACGCTGCCACGTGTGAAACAGAGCTAGTGGGAAGCTGCAGCATAGCTCGTGCTCTGTGATGACCTAGAGGGGTGAGACAGTGGGGGAGTGGCAGGGAGGCTCCTGATGGAGGGGATGTACGTACACAAGTAGCTGATTGACTTTGCTGCACAGTGGAAACTAACACAGCATTGTAAAGCAATCACCCTCCAATGAAAAAATAAAGAGAAAAAAAATTAAAGAGAGCCTAGTACCATAGCATTATAGAGGAGAATAAAATAAAACAAGAAAAGGCAGATTCTGATTCAGTTGATCTGAGTTTTCTAAACACTTCTCAGATGATGTCAGTGCTGCCAAGGTGTGGACCACTTTGCATAGCAAGGAACTCAAAGTACATCTTAGCAGCTTGGAATCCATTACAGTTATGTCTGGTGTTCTAAGACAGCAGAGAAATAAGTTTCCCAGAAGCAGTCTCTGTTGGAGAAGGAACTGAAGGAGAAAAAAAGACAGCTGTGTAGTTAATAGAAATTGCTAGGGACGGACAGACAGGCACGGAAGAAAATTTAAAAAAGATGGAGTGACAAACAGAAAGAAAGAGAACAGGGGTGGGAGACGAAGGAAACATATAGCAAGAAAAGATGTGTGATCGGGTGGGGAAGAAAAGACCAGCACGTTGATGAAAGTCCCCAAACACGCAGACTCACATTTGGCTCAATCTTGATCAGGGCAAGATCCAGTTTATGGTCAATGTCCTTGACGGTGGCTTCATACTGGACCCCACTCTGCAGCTCCACCTGGATCCGCTGCTGGTTAGTGAGGACATGGGCGTTGGTAACAATTAGCCCATCCTCAGACACTATGAACCCAGAGGCACTGGACGCAGGGACATCCTCACTGCCGAGAGGCGACCTGTCTCAGCAAGACAACAGCATAAGCCAAGGGCAAGCAAATCAGGGCATCCGCCGTAGTCTGGAAGCACGAGAAACCTGGCGTTTGTCAAACATTCTCTCACCCTAGCTTCCTCAGACATTTTACTTCTCCCTGTATCCGTTCTCTCCACGTTAACTGGACTGTGTGTTCAGTGCCCTGGCCATCCCTTAGGAACAGGACTGAGAGCTGATTCCAATTCTTTACCAGGAATGCCCCCGTCTTGCTGCTCAAAGTAGCTGTCCTCTGCTTCAAAGAGGACTAACTTAATTGTGGAGAAGGAAATGACAACCCACTTCGGTATTCTTGCCTGAGAAATCCCACAGACAGAGGAGCCTGGAGGGCTACTGTCCATGGGGTCGCAAAAGAGTCAGACACGACTCAGCGACTAAACCTAATCCTGGGGTCAGAAGTGGACCTAGTGCCACTTTATCCAGCACCCAAGCAGGGAGGGAGTCAGAGAAGTCTGGTCCCCACCTCGTTTCCACTACGAACTGGCCTACGAACTGACATATGACAAGTTTCTCTTGCCCTCTGGGTCTGGGATTCTTTTCACGCAGAAGATGCCCAGACAAGATCACCATCGAGATGCCTCCTGGCTCTTGCATTTGACCTCGAATTTGTCTGAGGCAGAGGAATAGCTCAGGTTTGCAAGTCTGAATCCTTATGACTAGGGCTTTTTGGCGAAATGACCAACAGACCATACAAGGTCTTTGAGCCCCTTAATTTTTCTCAGGGCGGTTTTTAAGACTAAGTGATGCTGGGAAAACTGAAGCTGGAAGGGCCGATGCGGTGGGAGTGGGGCGGAGGGAGCGGATGGAGCAGAGAGGCTCTCAGAAACTTAGCCCAGGGGTCTAGCTTCCTCCTCAGACCCCTTTTACCTGCGGAACAGCTGTAAATGAACCACGGACGGGGCCACCTTCTCCACCACCGAGGCGATGAAGTTGAACTTGCTCCTGGGCCAGCCTGCACTTCCGGCCCCTGCGAAGAGATGCTTTATTCTTGGGGCAGGGGTTGGAGGAGTAGGACCCTGGCTGCCTGCTCACATCGAGTATCACCTCTCAAATCTCTCGTCCTCTCTCCCGTCTTTCCCTCCCTTTCCTCTCTACCGTGTCCCTCTGTGTATTCACTGGGGTACCCACGAGGTTACACCTTGAGGAGACCAGACCTGTCATCCTGATTGGGAAATTACTTAAAAGGGAAAACGTGGTCAACAGCTATGGGGAGGAAATTGGGGAGCAGCCACGTGGGAGCCGGGAACCAGACACCAAACCAGGAGCATGTGTGCTCAGTCGTGTCGGACTCTGCGACCCCACGGACGGTAGCCCAGCAGGCCTCCTCTGTCCATGGGATTCTGCAGACAAGAACACTGGAGTGGGTTGCCATGCCCTCCTCCAGGGGATCTTTCCCACCCAGGGATCAAACCCTCATCTCTTGCGTCTCCTGCATCGGCAGGAGGATTCTTTACCCCTGAGCCGCCACACTTAAGGGGGGAAGCACTGACTCCCTTTGGCAAGGCAGCCGGTAGGAGCCGGCGGCAAACCCCGCGATGGGAACTCGCTGCTTAAAGAAGCGAGAAGGGGGCGCCGAGAGCGCGCGCCCGCGGCTCACCTGGGTCCCCACAGCCCCCCTTCTGCACTGGCACTGCGGGGAGCGCGCCACGGAGGCGCGCGGCGCGGTTCTCGGCTCGGAGCGCGCACAGGCTAGGGTAGGTCCGCCCGTCGCTGCCGCACACAGTCCCCCCCGCCGCCGGGCAGCCGCAGGTGCCCAACGGGCGGCCGCCGAGGAGCTGGGGAGCGCGCGGCGCGCGGCACTGCAGTCCCGGGGCGCACGGCCGGCCCAGCGGCCCGCCGCAGGCCTCGCCTTCGGCCGCGGCGCAGACCCGGCAGCACCCGCAGCGGTCGAGCACCGGCGCGGTCCCCGCCGAGCACCGGGGCCGCGGGGGCAGCGCGTGGGTTCGCAGACCGCTGGGCAGGGTGGGACGGGCCAGGCCCGCCCGGCCTGGACCCCGCGCCCACTTGGCGCGGGCAGCAGCAGCCACAGCAGAACGAATGGTCCGAGCCCGGCAGGCTGCCGCAGGGGTCTGGTCATCCTGCTCGCCTCCCACCTTCCCTCTGGACCCACTCAGATGAGCAGCAGTCTCCGGACTGGGGTGTTGCCTTCGCCAGCCCCAGACTTTAAGGGGCAGAGCCTGGCAGCCCTCTCCACACACTCCCCAGTAACCCCCGCTTCAACCCATCCCGACCAGTCCCAGGAGATGGAGACATGTCCTCGGCCCTTCCCCGACACCGCCCCCCCCTCCCCGCACCCCTGCACCCCGCCAGGGACCCACCTCATGAAACCAGTTAACACCCAGAACGGGGGCAGGCTGACAAGACACATTACCCACCCACGGACAGACGGTCAGTGTTAGGAAAACATGTACCATATTTCAGTATTTCACGTGGTTTTATTACAAAACAAGCAACAAAACAGTTTTAGAAAATTATTTTTGCTACATACCAATTAAGAGATCACATAAAATGAGAAGCATAAGAGTTTCCATGCACTCAGCTCAGCCTGCAAGTCAGTGCATTTCAGCTGACACAGACTGGTTCAAAACACAGGATCATACCACACCTTCTGGGACAGCGGGTAAGGGGTCAAACAGTATGGTTTTTGGCCAAATATTCGCTTTACTCAAACTCTACCAGGCATGAGTGACTGTAATTCACTACTGCAGGCAATAACACAGAAAAAGGGAGTAAGGGAAAAGAAAGTGATGGCTGGCAGAAACTATTTCTGACATGTTGGAAGCTCATAAACAAAGCTAATTTGGGAAACTCAATTTCCAAAATGCTAGTTACTACCTCTTTATGTCTATCTGGTTAAGAGTGAAAACAAACATATCAAATCTCACAGTTCAGCTACTGAATCTGCCACTTATGTATTGGATCCTTTTAGTCCATATCAGACCACAATTACATTGTAGGGGAGGGGAGGTAAGAAAAACCAAAAAACTGCCTTCTGCTTCAAGTGAGCTATGAAATTGGACTCTTTGGGAGCCCAGCATTCTATTCAGAAACCGATGTGTGCCTCTTCTGTTTCCATGACATCTTAGTAGGACTGTCATCTCACAATGCAAAAGGCCAAACTACATTCACCAGACATCAGCCATCAGCTCATTTGCTCTGAGCTAGCAAATCCTTAACTTTCAAGAACTTGAAACTGTTAGACACAGTGGGTGAAGACCAAGTCTAAAGTCTTATGCAAAACAGCAACTCAGAAAATGCTTTTATCCCATACACACAAAAAAAATGCAGTATCTTTTTTGGTTCCTTTTTTAAAAAAAACAAGACTTATTCCAGAGCCTATGCACTTAACTACTAATCGATCCTGCATCCCTGCCCTACTTTTCCCGTTTGGTTCCACTTTTCACACTTCAAACCAAACGCTTTGGTCGTATAAGCACCATCCTTGGCTCACACATGTAGTGACGTTAAAAGGTATGATGTGAAATTAACCAGAGGCTAAGAAACAATGGACACAAAAGGAATTTTGAAAGAAGATTTGGCAATGAGCATGCCTCTAGGCTTCACTGAAGATAATTATATTTATCTGGTGTTGGAGCTACATTAACAACATTCTAACTTGGAATTCCCAAGTATCTGCCAACTAGAATCCTTGTTTTCCCTCTATCATGGTAATACAATCTGGATTTATAAGTATGTTTAATACATTCTCAAAACAGCTCTTACTAAGAAACAGATCAGCTTACTGTAATGGCCAATTAATTCAGCAGTAGTAATCTAGCAGAGAGCTTACTGAAAAGAGAGGAAGAAATCGGTAGATTTTCACATCTGACACACCAAGAGATGACATCTTTCCATGAGTCAGGGAATGTATAAGAGATCTCAAAAGTTCCTAATTTATTTTTATAGTTCCGTATCTCTGTGCACTTTCTTTGACCTAGCCAAAGAATTTTCTTGCGGGAACTTTGAAGATGAAACCTGAGACAAAGAACTTGAAGAATTGGGAATGGCTTCTTGAAATCAGGTGACTTGAAATATGTTGTCACCTGATTACTCATAAATAAATAATCCCCAAACAAGGGATTTTTAAGACAAAAGTATACAAGAAGCTGCAGAATAAAGAAAAGAGAAAAAGAGTAAAATTCAGGGTAGATTTCCTTTTTCAAACCAGGACCAGTGGGCCAAACAATTTAAATGAAGCTTATCTCTAAAGCAGGTCAGTCAAGAAAAGTTCACAACCTGAGAAGGAAACTACCCTGCCTGAAAGAAACAGATTTCCCTCAAGCCACTAAGGATTTTCTGACCACATGTTTTTTGCTGCCATTGGATGTGAACATCAGGAGGGGAAGGGACTGACTTAGGTAAAAATGCTTCTCTTAGTCTCCTGATCTATTTGTTAAGTTTTAATTTAAAGACAAAAATTAACTGATCTAGCTGATACAAAGTTATAGACAGAAATGAGTCAAATTCCCTCCCTTTAGGGAACCCTGGTAGCAGTTCACCACATAAGCTGGACAGACAGATTCTTCCAGGGATCTGGAAATAGTATCTCTTGACAAATGGACAAAGGTACATCCTAAAATACAGGATGGGAAATACAATCTATGCTCTTCTACCTGGGAAATCTCTAGCCAGCAATGCAGAGCCTCTAAATCAATGTTTCTATGCACAGTTTCTATTTTTGTTAAAAATATAAATATCTCTTAAGGCTATCTTTGTTATCTCCTCGGTGTTAAGCACACAGAACCTCATCAGACGATGAGGTATCATCATGCAAGTATAGACACAAGGGATCATCCAAAAGGCGACACAAAGAACAGAAAGAAATCAAGTCTGCCAGGTATACCATGTACAACACTGAAAACTAGACCAGTAACACCCCCATGAAAGAAGAGTTGAGAGGCAAGGACCCAAGATAATCTGTCTTTGCTAGAAGAGACTTTTCCCTCTGTCAGGAAAACATGAATCAAAACATTTTAGCTGGGTGAACTAAACTCCGTCTCTTCCTGGCACCTGCTTTACAGCAACTCTCAAACTCTAAGATAGAGATCTGATGGATCACACAAGTGAATTACCATACGCTCATCAACCTTCCACACATTTCAGTTAACACCATATCAAGGGCAATCTCTGTTTCGTTCTCAACACTGAACACTGATAAGCCCATCCTAAGGGTCTGACACAGAAATAGGGCGGGGAGGTCTGTCTTTCATGGTGGCAGTATTCGGGGTCAAAGAACATCTCAAAGAGAACAGAGTAATTCTCAAAACTGGCTGATCCACTCAGGTTGAATTATTTCCCCATACCTTCAAAAGGCCCCTATTTCTTCCCTTATGGCAGTCCCCTGGAGCGGGGGGAGTCTCCCTGGTTAACATTTGGGGCCTCCCACACGCCCCCAGATTTTAACACCATCCCTCAGAATGTATCCTGACCAAGCTGGAGCCTGGATCCCCCGCCCCCCTAACCACCACCACCCCCTCTACCCTTCCAATTGGGTTAGTTACCTCTCTCCCACTTCACAGTCAAACTTCCGCCAATGTATAAGAATAGGATAAGACCAGATGACTGGCCTCAAGGTTCTGTGCCTGGCCTGAAAACAAAGGGAAGAAGCTAAGACAAAGACAAGGAACTAAAAATTGGTTAGGGATGAAACTGGACTTCCAACCTCCGCTCACCAGGTGGACTGTGGAAGAGTCGAGCAAGAGGCACACTGAGCAAGCCTACAGGTCTAACCTAGTGACCTCCCCAAATGAAAAACACTGCATTCATTTTCTTTAAAAAGTCAGCTGGATTCCCACTCCACAGGGATTCGAGTGCCGGGAAGGTGTCTGATTGTCCTGCATCAGATGGAGACACTGAGTCACGGCCCCTTGTCTGAGCCCACCCCCTCCCTCCCAGGCACCGCGCCTCATCACACATCAGAGGTCCGTATATTTTCGTCATCGAGGTTGAACACAAATGGCTTCTCCTTGGGGTGCTGGGGTTCCGATCGGTGTCTTATCCGGGAGCTGGGCAGCACCCCAGACGTACTGCTCTCCCCAAGTCGAGGCGTGAACAAAGAGTCCTCAGCAGTCTCTTCGGTGGGAAGCAGCTTTTCCCCGGCCTGGGGGACGGGTGTCCAGGGCTGCCAAGAGGAGGCCAGGGAGGGGGCTTTGCAGAGGGTCTTTCTCTCCTCCCCGGGCACTCGCCCTCTGCACAAGATAGAGTTGGGCCCCCCTGAGAGGCTGGAGCTTCCGGGGCGGGTCAAAGAAATGGACCGAGAAAAGGACATCTCCTGTGGAAAATAAAAGAGGGAGGGGGAAAAAAAAGAAAAGTAAAGGGTTTCCTGACAATATTCGTCCCAAAGGCCCAAGAAGAGGCCCTCCACCCAGGATCACCTCCTCACAGGCCCAGAGATACATGTCTACAGAGATCAACTATGTCCAGCGGCAGCATTCACTCCGCAGGTGACAAGGACTGCCTGGCAGGGAGATCTGTAGAACACATCAGAAGCCCTGGTTCTCTATCCAACTCTACCTCACCTCCTCCAATGACTGAACAGAAATAAAAATTTGTACCCAGATCAGTGGAAAGAGAAAAACAAACAAGACAGCTTGGAGCTTCTGCTGCATCTGGGCTCCGGGCTGCTTGCCTACATCACCAAAACCCGCCCACTCGGGACAACTCATCGCAAGGCTGACAGTGACTGTGAGCAGGAAGGAAGTGACTTACTCTGGGGTGGCACTTGAGGGCCTGGACAGCTGCCCCAATCTCCTTAATCCAGCTGTGCATGTCTTCCGGACTGTCCGCCTGCAAAACACCCAAGGCACTTACAGAGCCACGAACAGCACTGTGACTTCAGCTTCCATGTCTGTAACTCAATTTTAAGTTCAGAAAACCACACCATTGGAGCGGGAGGGTATCTCAGAGATCATCCAAGTGGCTTTCAGACCTCTGAGGATATCTGTTTTCCCCCAGCAAAGTTGTCTCTGTCACCTTATCAATAAAATGGACAGTGGTCGTGAGAGAGGGAGAGCTTAGAGGTGAAGTCCCTCACCCCCTGTGGAACAAGATCAACCTGGCCTCACCTCCTGTTTCACAGAAAAGTAAAAATGAGGTTCAGAAAACCAGAGCCCAAAGTTTAGGGCTGGTTTTGATTCCACTCCCCAGATACCCAAAGCAGTCATCTTTCTGTTTTACTATAGCTATCAGAACAAACAATCCCACTTCCAGCTCCAATCCCACTGAACCAAATCCTCTGCAAAATCTCCCAGAGAGGCAGCTTCTCTAGGAACAGGGCCTCTCTCAAAAATCAAACGATCTGGGTCTGTCCTGAGTCCCACCCAGGCCTCCACAGTTGCTAGACTTGCAGCACTTGGCTTCACCAATGTGTACCGCACTGCTGAGCCCTTAGAAAGTTCTTGCCCTGGGCATTCCCTGGTGGTCCAGTGGTTAGGACTCCGCACTTCCACTGCTGAGGGTGAGTGTTCAATCCCTGGTTGGGGAATTGAAATCCTGCAAAATGCTCAGTGTAGCCCAAGGACTCCCCCCGAGAAATACCAAGCAACGCCAGAAGGGGGCAGCAGCGGCTCTGTGAAGAAAAGAGTCCCAGGCTGCAACACAGCAGGTTGGAGCCCCAGGAATTCTCAGTGCCTTCCCACTTAACCAGGTTGAGCTCAAGTGATCCTGGCAAACGTTTACTGAAGCCTTATCCAGTGTGGCACGTGGCAAAAGGTATCAGGCACAGAGCTGGGACCAAGACTGAAGGCCTGACATCTCTCTGTCTCCCTGCACTTTCCTCAGGTAGAGTCACCCCAAATTACCAGTGTGCACTTGGGTGCCTGGGCACACGTGAGTGCAATCACAGGCTTGCCCTGCAAAAGTTTCCACATACACCCCTCACTCTCCCCACCCCTAAAAGGTTTCTTTCTCTGCATTACACACCAAGGTAATACACAACTAATTTTTTTTTAAACCCTCAAACTTGCCCGCCTACCCCTTCCTGTCACGCCAAACCAACCCTCCCTGGTTAGATGTGTGCAGGACGTTTACAAGGGGAGCAGTTTCACACCCCAGCGCGCTGGGCCAAAGACAGGCAGCAAGGGCGCCCCAGTGGAAGGACTTTCTCACGCAAATCCACCTGCTCCCTCTTTCCCCGGGACTTTTCCCAGTTACTGGACAACCAGAAAAAGAAACCCTTCCCCAGTCCAAAAAGAGAACCAGGACAGTCTCCGAGATTCTTCCAGAAGGCATTTTACGTACAGCAGGGCTAGCTGACTTGTTTCACAAGTAGAACTACTAGGAAAAATTAGATGAACTCACTTAGCCAAAGCAGTTTGAAAGTGCCTGATACACAGAAAGGGCTTCATATTAGTTATCGCTGTTGTTATTATTATTATATGAGGGACTCAAATGAAGCCCTAAATTCCAATATTATAAATATATTTCGTGGCTTTCTCCCCTACAACTTTTTTTTCATTTTCTTCACATTCAAACTGCATATAATTCTAAAGGGATCAAACTGTTGGGATCAAATAACATACTTTTTCTTAATATGCTCACTTATCAGCTCCATAAAATGGTTTACAGATGGGAAGCTGACCAGGTCTTCACTGCCTACCTGTTTCCTGCGGTATTCTTTCCAGCATTCCTAAGGATTTCTGTACATATTTCTATATTTCTTGAAGTCTCTCAGATTCCTTGGGTTGTTTGAAAAGATATTGATCATTATTTCTAGTATAAATAACGTTATTCATAAATGCTCACCTCTATTTCTATAGTTTGAACATTTAAAGTAAAATTGTCTCATATTTCAACTCACCTTTGAGATATTGCTTTTCTCTGGACAAACATTATCCTAGTGCTTAAAATATTTTTCAAATAAAAAGGCAGATATTGATCCCACATGAGAAGAAATAGGATATTATGCTACTGAGCTCACAGTTAAAATCTCTATTAGTAGTTTTAAGAACTGGACTCCACGGGTGACAGAAATTCAGTGAAACCTCCAAAACTATATGTGAAGATTACAGTATATGTGTATATCTATCTTTTATGGAAAGCCTGTGCTTAGCTTTTATCAGAAACTCAAAAATATCTTAAAACCACATCACAAAGGTAGTTTCATGAACCAGAGGTAAAAACCAGAGCTGAAATCCACCCACCCTACGGTGAATTACTAAGAGACTGAAAAAAAAAGGCTGAAAAAACTCAGCAGAACAAGAAGGGAAGTGCCAAGCTTATACCTTCACCTCTTACAAGTCTGCTTAAGGGTGTGCTACGCTTCTGGTGCTTGGTTCAAAAGAAAAAGTAGGGTTTCTGTCCTTGAGGGAGAGGAACAAAGGGTATTGAATGAATCACTGCAGACTGTGATTTTTATTGCGGTCCAATGAGCTCTGATTGAGGATCTGCTATCAGCGTCATAACAGATACAACAGTTTTAAGCACTGAATTCTAACAGGTCATCAATAAAAGGCTCCTAGAACCTCCTTCGGTGGTCCAGTGGTTTCCACTGCAGGGGGCACAGGTTCAATCCCCAGGTCAGGGACCTAAGGTCCTCATGCCGCAGTCAAAAATAAAAAATAAGAGACTTCCAATATATATTACTGGTTACTTCTGCTGCAACTGCCCAGAATTTTTAGGCAGCCCTTCTTAATTCTATTCCCAACAGCTAATAACCCCTACCCTCTCCCCAGGAGCAAATCCCACCTTCAGATACAGCCCTGCCACGTAGGATCCATTCAAAGGGACAAACTGACCACAATCATCTGAGAGATTAAAATATCCCCTTTTCCCAAATACATGTCTCTGCGGGGCCAGATTTTCTTCACACTCTTCTATCAAAACAACATATGGCCCCAGACTGAATGCAGAGCAGATCTGAGAACCCTGCTGTCTTCCAATAAGCCAGCCATTAAAGAGATTTGCAAAAATACAAAAAAAAAAAAAAAAAAAAAAGCTACTCCTGTTGCTCCTCTGTTTTAGAAACAGAGTTATTTTTCATGAAATGTTACTTGTGATAACATAAATGAGTTTATTCATAAATGAATAAATACATATTCTTAAAGAGTTTTCATCTCTACTCTTCTCCAACTTTCTGAGTGTGCTGCTATACCCAGATTTGCCCAGTCCCTCATTTATTTATTCAGGGCCATGTGAGGGTTCTTTTACCCTAGAAATGCGACAGCAGATGGAAAAGGAGGACAGAAGTGATGATAAGGTTCTGGTTAATTGCAGACACTCTTGCCAATGACGCGGTGTCTTCTGAACACTTTTTGCCTGCGTTCATGTTTCCCAAGTCACTATCTCCACCCAAAGCTCCGTCCTAGACCCTCACCTGGCATCATCGTTCACCTGGCATATGTTTACTCAGCACCACCACCGTGTCAGGCACCATCCATCTGGGGCTGTCCTAACAGGTCACCTTGGACATCTTGCAGGAACCACAACCACCTGAGCAAGGCTTCCCTTTGCCCTTGACAGCCCCTCCTTCCGTGTGTTTGTCCTCTGCAGTGACGGCTGCCATCGTCATCCCGAGGCTCCAGCCAGACATCTGGGCAGGGTCTTCACCTCCCGTCTCTCCCTTCATCCCACATCCAATCAACTTTAAAGTCCTGGAAAGGACTCTTCAAATTTCTCCACTCTTCACCCATCCGATATCAGGCTTCCTTATCCCTCCCTTGTCACTGAAACCATGACAATGAATAGCCTCCCAACTGCTCTGCTGGCTCCTGTCTCACCCTTTTCTTATCTGTCCCCTACACTGCCAAGCCACTACACCGCACCAGCCAGGACATTCATTGCCAGGGTCCAGGGTCCCATCGAAGTGGCCAGGATCAAGGACTACCATCTCCCCTTTACAAATGAGGAAAACAAGGCTCTGAAACTTATGCCATTGTGCAAATGGGATTTTTAAGAGGCGGATCTGATCGGGTCACTGCCCCAGCTTAACCTCCAAGGGCCTAACCCCGAGGATAAAATACAGCTTTTTAACAAAGACCCTCTATATCAGCTTTCCAGCACCTGAGCCTCTTTCACCTCTAGGCATTTTTTTTCAGATGCTGCTTGCTGTTCCCTCTCCCTGGGCCAATACTTTGGCCACCTGATGCGAACAGCCAACTCATTAGAAAAGACCCTGATGCTGGGAAACATTGAGGGCAGGAGGAGAAGGGGACAACAGAGGACGAGATGATTAGATACCTTCACCGACTCAATGGACATGGAACTTGAGCAGACTCTAGGAGATAGTGGAGGACAGGGAAGCCTGGCGTGCTGCAGTCCATGAGGTCACAGAGAGTCAGACGTGACTTAGCAACTGAACAACTCTCTGGGCCACTTTTCCTCCATCTTCCTTCAGGAAACTTCCCTTAACTCCCTGAGACTAGGGGAGGTACACTTCTTAGGAGTTCCCATAGCAACCACTACTTACTCTAAGGGTAGCCCTTCTCACACTTTCTTCCCCCGCCCCGACCCCACCTCCATGAGTGAGGTTGCTTCATACTTTAACACACGTAGGTTCTTTGGTCATATTCTGCATGCCATACTGGGATCACCCAACCATCTAAATTATTTTTTTAATTTGCATATATTAAAAGTTAACACTCTGTGCTGTAAAATTCAATTTCACACATCTTCCTCTACAGTATCATACAGAACCGCTGCCTGCATGCTAAGTCGCTTCAGTCGCGGCCGAATCTTTGTGACCCCTATGGACTACAGCCTGCCAACCTCCTCTGTCCATGGGAATTCTCCAGGCAAGAGTACTGGAGTGGGTTTCCATGCCCTCCTCCAGGGGTTTTACTGACCCAGGGATCAAACCCGTCTCTTATGTCTCCTGCATTGGCAGATGGGTGCTCTTTACCACTAGCACCACCATGGAAGCCCGCGGAATAGTTACACTGCCCTAAAAGGTCACCTGTGTTCATCTCCCCAACACGCTGACCCCCACCTCATCACACTGTTCTAATTGCCAGTTTTCTTGACTGTCTCCCTCTCTGGTTCAGGATCTGTTCTGTTGAACGTCGGGTCCCCAGGATAAGGCAACGCCTGCACTCTGAGAAGAATCTACAAATATCTGTCAAATCCAGGAACTGGAAGTTCTTGTACCTACAGCTCAGACTTTGGCCCCGAACAGCACGGAGGCTGCCCGAAGGCCCCAGCACTTTCCAGGGCTCTTCCCGGGTGTTCATCTGAATGAATGGAACCCACAGATGCCTCCAGCTGCCAACAGGTCTGCTGGGCTCAGCCAGGGGAACCGGCTCAGAGGGCGCGGCTGCTCGTGAAATGGCTGAGAGGCGACCTCTCGAAAGGAAGGGCATTTAGTGGGGAGCATGCAGGGAGCCCTGAGAAACTGTGTGGGGAGGCCCCAAATTTCAACCAATACACCCCACAGCAGCCCTGGCACTAGAAAGGCAGCGTCATCGCAAGGCGGGGGAGTCAGGGGGCGTGCAGTCTGTGGACTGACCACTAGGCGGCCCGGGGTGGGGACTAGGCCTTAAAAGTCTAGGCCGCGCTAGAGGCTGGAAATCTGCCTTTCCAGCTCCCATGATCTGAGGAGGAGCTGGGAGAACTCCAGAGCCGTGGGCGGAGGGGAGACGCTTCTGAGAGCTGAACGGTCGGCGCCCACACAATGGCTTTCTCTGTGCAGCTGGCTATGCACCTGGTCCCCGCACAGGGCCCTCTGTGCTTTGGTCCTTCCGCATGCAGCGCCGTCCACACACAGACGGGGCTTATAAATACCCTCCAAGGGAGAAGTGAAACCACTGACCAGTTCTCCTTTTCTCTGCTTAGCTGGCGCCCGGCAGCTGAGAGCAGCTGGTACAAGCTCACAGTCCCCAGTGAGATGGCTCGGGCCACTCTTATTATTTTATGGTTGGGAAGCTTGGGGCAAACATCCTGTTTAGAATGAAATGGGACCTGGACTGACTATCGGGGGCCTAAATTTACCGCCGAGAAATTTCGAACAAAATAAAAGAGAAAGCAGAGGGAAAGGTAGGCCTGCAAGTATACTTGCCACAGAGAAGGAAAGTCCCCGTCTTCTCGGGGTGGGGGAGGAGCTTTTTACCTGCACGTAGAAGGTCCTGGAGCTGGTTATTATTTCAAACAGGTTGTCCCTCATCAGCAGATCGCTAGACAGAGAGAGGGAAAGAACGTTACCAGGTATGCTGGTCACCCACTGGGAACCTGATTCAAGCTAAGACGGGTACCTGTGCCGCCTACCGTAAAAAGGGGGTTCACAGGCCCTTCCTTCTGCAGCCCTTGCCTCAGAAAGCATTGCCATGTTTCCTTCAGCTTCACTTCCTGGAGGATCTCCAGTGGTTTAACCATCCCCATGGACACCCCCTCCCCAATGCACACCGCCATCAGTTCTCACAAGACACAGCTCCTTTGCTTCTAAGACCTCCTGCCTCATATGCACCACACCCCCACAATGCCTACAGTTGTGTTTCTTTAGTGGCCAAGATGTATCAAGTGCTTTGTGAGAGGTACCATTTTGAGGGGTTTTATTTTAGGGTCAAGTAATGAAAGTCTTATTGGATACAAACACACACATGTAAACACACAAGCTGTTATATATCCATTATATCTACATTAAATATATATATTATATACATATATTTATTTGTATGTATTATAGAGAGATAACAGACATACAACAGTATATTCATAAAAAAAGAGCAGTAAATTTGTTTCCGGTGTACAACATGATTCAATATTTGGATATATTGCAAATGATCACTGTCTAGGCAACACTCACCACACTACATAGTTACAATTTGTTTTCTTGCGATAAGATGATAACTTTTAAGATCAACTCTTTTAGCAACGTTCACATACAGTACCCTTAACCATAGTCACCATGCTATATACTCCATTCCCAGGACTTATTTATAACTGGAGGTTTGTACCACTCAACTCCCTCCATCCATTTGGTTACCCCCAACCATCCACCTCTTGTAACCACCAATCTGTTATTTGTGCTTTTTAAAAAATCTTTTGGCCGAGCCATATGGCATGTGGGACCTTGGTTCCCCAACTAGGATCAAACTCATGCCCCCTGCATTGGCGGGTCAGAGTGTTAACCACTGGCCCACACGGAAATCCCTGTCTTTGTGTTTTGAGATGCGCTATTTCATCCAATCTTCACCACCATTCAATGAGGCAGTAAGACTTTCCCCACTGGGGTAAACTCGGGCTCAAAGAGGTTCTGTGACTGGTCCACAGCACCGAAGTAAATAAATGGCAGAGTCAGGATTTGAATCCAGGTCTGATTCCAGAGTCTACACTCTTAATTACTCCACCACCAGGCCTCTCCTCAGGGACCCAAATCTCTCATTTCCAAAGTCTTTCTCCATCCACACAGCAACCATATCCATTTCACCAAATCCCAGCTCTCAGAAGGGGGCTAGATGCGAAGGAGGAGAAAGGGAAGGAGAGTGTGGACCACTTAAAGGTGCTTCAAACTGGGGTGAGGTTTGTAAGAGGGCTTTGACTTCTGCAAGGAAGAAGGCTAGAAGTAGCTGATGCTTAGCCACAAGCCTCCAAATGGCTGAAATGATTTCCAGGGTGAAACGCCTGCCTGGTGTATCCAGTCTCTGGGGGAACATACAGGAGCAGGAGATCCACCTCCTTCCCCATAAAAGAACATTAAAAAGCAAAACTATAGAGTCAGACGCCGAAGTGTGTGTTACATGCCAAGAGTTAGAATGATTCCAAGAAAGGACTAACTGCAGGTGGACGTCCCTGGTGGTCCAGCGGTTAAGACTGCGCTTCCACTATAGGACATACGGATTCCATCCCCGGTCCAGGAGCTAAGATCCCACATGCCGAGTGGCATGGCCAAAAATATTTTTTTTAATGGAAGAAAGAAAAGACAGGACTGATCACAGACAAGGCTGGCTTCAGGAATCAAGGCTTCGAAGGAAATGGCAGATGCGTGGCCAGTGACAGGGGCATGTGGGCTAAAGAGAAGCATGAGATTAAAGACCCCCAGGGGAGGGTACAGCTATGGGGTGGGGGTGGGGGGGTCAGATAGACTTAGGGCCTGATCCTGACTCCACTGGGAAATGGTATTTCAGGAATATGTTTAAAACTTTGTGAGCCTTTACACTCCAGCTGTACAATGGAAATCAGAAGCCCGTCTGTATCAAGCTTATCACCACAAAGATCAGTTATAAGTTATACACGGCATCTGGTGCAACGAGAAAGCCACACGGTGCTCATCTGAAATGCATGTCATTAGCTATTGTCGTCCCTTTCTGAGTATCTGAGAGGAGATGGCACTTCCTTCTGGCTAAAGTGGTTTAACCTTTCAAACTATTCATGCACGTACATACAGTCATGTAATCAACTGCTGGGGAGGAAAAAGCAAAACCGGGAGGAAATCCCCACTCTTTTTGCATCCATTTCTCAGGCTGCATGAAGCCTTTTGTGCTCAGTTGCTTCAGTCATGTCCGACTCTTTGCAACCCCTTAGACTGTAAAGCCCGCCAGGCTCCTCTGTCCATGGGATTCTCCAGGCAAGTATACTGGAGTTGGTTGCCACTTCCTTCACCTATGAAGCCTTTTAATTCAATTCAATTCAACAAAACATTAACTGACTATCCAGATGCCCAGAATCCCCTTGACTGGGCTGGGGAGAAGCCTAGTCTCACAGGCCTGGAACCTGCAGAGTCTGGGAGCTTCCTTCCCCAGGGATCTGCCTATCTCTCAGTTCTCTTTCCCACAGTTCAGTCTGACTCTGCCGGTGAGTGGCTCAGGTGAAGTGTGAAGCACTCTCAGGACCGAACATTATCTGGGTTCTCTAAGTCACCCCAGCCCGCCTGTTGACCTGCACAGGCCTCCAGGGTTAGGAACAAGTCCCATCTCTCCTCCACCCATGGTCAGCTCCAGAGCTGCGCTTCTGGAACTTCCATCTGTAGCTGCTCTCACAAGTGATAATCTGTCGGTGGGAACTTTCCTTATCTTCTAAACTCTGCAACTGCTGTTTGCAAGGCTCACGACAGTCCCCGCTTCCATGGGCCACAGCGCACCTCGCTTTCATGCAAGACCCTCCCACACCTTCATGTGAGAACAGTCAGCCTGCTGTCAACAGCTCCCCTGGTGACACTGGCTCTGCACGCACAGTCCGTGGGAGGGAGATACAGCAAACTGCCCCTGCAGACTGCTGACGGAGGGCCGAGCGAGGACCGCCAGGTGCCCAGATGCCCCCGGGTCTCTAAAGCTTGGCTCCAAGGGCACCGGTATGGGTGCCGGATATGGGAGAGCCATTGAATGGGCCCCAGGTCCCACATTCGTCCTGCCCTCCGCGGCCCTGGAAAGGTAACCATTTCCTGGTGGAAAGAAGAACATCTTAAAAAATATTTCTTCTTCCTGCCCGACAGCATTGCCATGAATCAGCCCTATGTTACGAAGACATCGGGGGACCTCCCTGATGGCTCAGTGGTAAAGAATCTGCCTGCCCATGCAGGAGACGACCCCTGATCTGGAAAGATCCCACGTGCCGCGGAGCAACTAAGCCCGTGCACCGTAACGAGTGAGCCTGTGCTCTGGAGCCCAGGAACCAGAACTACTGAGCCCACGAGCCTAATCACTGACGCCTGCGTGTGCTACAGCCTGTGCTCCACAACAGCAGAAGCCACCAGAATGAAAAGCCGGTGTGCGCTCCACAACCACAGGGTAGCCCGTGCTGGCCACGACTAGAGAAAAGCCCACACACAGCAACGAAGACCCACGACTAGAGAAAAGCCCACACACAGGAACAAAGACCCAGCACGGCCAAATATATATATATATATATATATATATATATATTTTAAAGAAGGTATCAGGGACTTTGTCAAAAGGAAGAGAGGAGAAAAGGCATAACAATTCAGGTCAGAGGCACTGGCACAAACAAGGCTCTGAGCAAATGTGTTAAAAAGTGAGAGACTAAGGGTACAGTGGCCCCCTCCCCTGAAGGTCAGTCCTGGGCAATGAGCATCCGACACCTGAGAAGGACCTCTCTCTCCTCTGTTCCATATTCTTTCTTTTCCTCCATGAGAACAGTGTTACACAGGCTCATCTGAGGAGTGACAGTAAAGGGCTGGGAAGTGGGCAGGTTGGCCAAGCGCACCGTCTTGCCGCTGTGACCACCTGGATGGAGACAGGCAGCCACAGATGTCAGGGAGACAAAGTCCTCCTGCTCTTAAAGGCAGGCTCTGGAACAGAGCCTCAGACAGGGAGTATCGGGAGAGCTAAGATGGCACACGGGGTTCTGACCACAGAAGAAGAAGCAGAGACAATTACCCAGACTTGACCAGACACTCGTGGGTCTTGAGAACATCCTTGAGGTATATGGTACGAAGTGGTTCTCGGTCCTGGGGGAGGAAACGGGGAGATAGAGTGAATGAGGCCGTCTGCCCAAGGCCACCGCTGGGACCAGCCAGCCATGATCATCAGACATGACTGGCTGAAACCAGGTCGCAAACAAGACAAGGTCCCAAAACAATCAAGAGAGGAGGAAAAAAAAAAATCTAAGATGCTCTGCGGTTCTCAGCACACACAGGGAGGGAGTTCGTCAAGGCCACTTTAATATCATGGCGAAGCTGCCCACACCAGGTGGACGGAGCTAAGACGCCGCACACTCCCAGCACACAGATGAGTCTGTGTGCCCGCGTGTATGCACACACACACACACACACACACATGTGTGAGACCCCTCGGTCTCTTGAGGGCCCCAGAGCCACGACAAACCTGCTCACACTTGAAGTAGCAGATGGTAAAGTCATCCAGCGCAAAGAAGCGCCGCTTCCAGCTCTTGCGCTGCAATAGAGGGTAGAGAGCACAATGTTAGAAGAGGTCCCCGGGGGTGCATTCTGGTCCTAAGCTTCTGGGGACCTCGCCCCGCAAAGGCCAGGCTCCCAGCCTGGGGGACCAGAGTGAGGAGCCAAGGATTTCTTCCTCTGCGGAAACGCCTGGGAGCACCTCGCACAGCAGGGCGCACGTTTCCTTTGAACCCCTCCGGGAATCAGCCGATGTGGGCGTAGCCGGCTCCAACCTCCTCCCAGCAATCTGCCCTCCCCTCGGGCTCGCCCACACCCACTGGCTCCTGGGGTCCCCAGAACCCCCTTCAGCTCCCCTCGCGGACACTCACCACATTCCCTTGCTTCACACAGTAGCCGCTCTTGATGAGGGGCGGCCCGGTGGGACCCCGGCAGCCGGTCGTGGGGATGTAACTCTGAGACCTCCGAAGGATGGCGTGGGAGCCGGGCTCACCCACTTCCTGCCCATCCCCGCCGTTCTACATGGAAACGGGGCGGGGCAGGGTTAGCACCTCCCTGCTCCTGACACGGCCCCACCCGCCCTGGCCAGTCACCTCTTCCTCTTGGCCCACGAGGGCAGTCAAATAAGAAATAAACCAGAAAGTAAACTTTTGTGTTGGGCAGGCACTGTAGAGGGTGCTTTCACAGAGCAAGGCTGGGGAGGGCAGGGAGACCCAGGAGAAAGGGAAGGGCTGCCAAAGCAAACCAGACGAGGCAGAGGCACAGTGAGCTTGCTGCCAGCCACCCTCGGCCCGCTTCCCACGGGCTCCACAGGTGCCAGTCCCCGCGGGTGAAGCAGAGCTGTCCTGGCCAAGCTCCAGATGCAGCGGCCGCAGTCTCTGCACTGTCGGTATTCTCCATCAGCCCACGTACACGGGCTCCCCCACCCCTTCCCTTTCCTTGGTCCTGCCCTCCTGTCATGTCACTGACACACCATGGACACCCCTGGACGCCCCCCCTCCATGCCCCAGCCTGGCAGCCCCAGGCCCCAGTACCTGGTTGATGGGCGTGTGTACCACCACCCCTCCGATGATCTCTGTCTTGTAGGCCACCTGTGGCTTCTTCTCTAAGGCCAGAGGAGTTGCTAGGCTCTTGAGAACTTCGGTCGTCAGGGGCAGGTTCCCAGCTTTGGGTACCTGGGAAGAACGACAACGCAGTTAACCGGGAAAGAAAGCCCAGAAAGAGCAGGGAGGTGACCAAGGACGGCAGGAGGAAGAAGAAAGTTAATGTGCCAAGTTATAGTGAGAAACCCCTTCCCCCCATGTCCTTCATCCATCCAAACCTGGACATGAGGAATTCAGCAAACCACTCCCACCATACAAACACACACACACACAGAGGCACACACTTACTCAACAAATGCCCTGAGCACCTACTCTGAGTGAGTCAGCCCCTGCCTGGCTAGAGACCAAAGATAAACCAGCACACACAGACACATGTCCTGCCCTCACTCCACGTCCATGCTGATCAGGGAGACTGATCACAAGCATACAGCAAGACGAACGACCAGAATAATCACAAATCGTGGTGACTGCCTTGAAGACAATAAACAGGAGCTGAGACTGGCAGCAGAAAATTGTGGGCATGGTTGGTGTAAGTCTCCAGGGGAAAGAGATGCTCAAACAGTGACCTGGAGGATGAAAAGGAGCCAGGAACATAAAGACGGGAGAAAGGATGCTCAGCAGTAGGTGAGACACCTGTGGCATACGGTACAGGATGGGGAGCGTGTCCCAGGGCTTGGGGTGTAACCTCTGACCTGTCACTAAATGAGTGACACCGTCATAGAGTTATCATGGTCATCAAACGATGAGAGGATATAAATTCAAACACTTAAAATATGAATAAAAATACAAAAGTATTTTAATTAAGATATTCTAAGTAAACTTTTTAAAAATTAATTAATGTATGTATTTTTGGCCGTGCTGAGTCTTCGCTGTTGCACAGGCTTTCTCTAGTTGCAGTGAGCCAGCCCTATGCTTCGTTATGGTGCTTGGGCTTCTTATTGCGGTGGCTTCGCTTGTTGCAGAGCTTGGGATCTAGGTGTGTGGGCTTCAGTATATTTGCAACATGCGAGTTCAAAAGCTACAGAGCTTGGGCTCAGTAGTTGTGACGCACTGGCTTAGCTGCCCTGTGGCACATGGGATCTTCCAGGACCAGGGATCAAACCTGTATCTCCTACATTGGCAGGTGGACTCTTAACCACTGGACCACAGGGGAGTCCCTCTAAATAACTTTTTATTAATGGTACTAGCACTTACAAATATCGCCCTTCTGCAAAATGATTTATCTTTGATCCTCTCCAGCTGATCAAAGAGTCACAGAATTTTTAGGGCACGTTTGAGACCACAGGTTGCAAACTGGTGGTCCAAAGGCAGACTTGCCCCAAGTGTGTCTCGTCTGTCCTATCCAGTATGTTTTTCAACCTGCAATTAAAATCTGAAATATTTCATACAAAACAATCTTGTTTTCCAGCAAAGCAGCAGTTCAGTCTTTGGATGGGGAACAGATTCTTCAGTTTGTCCCAGTCCTGACCATCCTCCCAACCTGAGGTCATTTATCCTCATTCATGTTGCCACTTTTCATCCTCCTTGTCCATTTCTCATTTATACTGGAAAATCTTTCATCATCAGAGAGGCCCAGAACAGTCCAATCATATGCCCAAAGCCATGATTAATATTAACACCTAAGCAGAGACCAAGTCCCTGAACTCTGCTGGTTCAGTCCCCACCACACCACAAAGCCTGTCTTTCACAAGGACCCAAGACCCCATGTGAGTCTGCCAGGAAAGTAACTGCAGACCCCAGAAGAAAACCTAACTGAAACAGAAGAACTGTTTCAGTTCTTCTACAGCCTTGGAAGCTAGAAAGACCTAAGAATCCAGATCTTTCAAGAGCTCACAGCTCAAGGATATATTATACAACATGGGAAATATAGCCAATATTTTGTAATCATTTAAATGGAAAGTAACCTTTAAAAACTGTAAAAAAAAAAAAAAGTTTAAAAAAGAAAAACAAAAACACTATTGCAAGACTTCACTGGTGCTCCAATGGCTAAGATTCCACACTCCCAATGCAGGAGGCCTGGATTCGATCCCTGGTCAGGAAACTAGATCCCACATGCTGCAACTAAGATCTCAGTCAGTTCAGTCACTCAGTCATGTACGACTCTTTGTGATCCCATGGACTGCACCATGCCAGGCCTCCCTGTCCATCACCAACTACCAGAGTTTACTAAAATTTATGTCCATTGAGTTGGTGATGCCATCCAACCATCTCATCCTGTCATCCCCTTCTCCTCTTGCCTTCAATCTTTCCCAGCACCAGGGTCTTTTCAAATGAGTCAGTTCTTCGCATCAGGTGGCCAAAGTATTGGAGTTTCAGGTTCATCATCAGTCCTTCTAATGAATACTCAGGACTGATCTCCCTTAGGATGGACTGGTTGGATCTCCTTGCAGTCCAAGGGACTCTCAAGAGTCTTCCCCAACACCACAGTTCAAAAGCATCAATTTTTCAGCACTCAGCTTTCTTTATAGTCCAACTCTCACATCCATACATGACCTGGAGCAGCCTAATTAATTTTTAAAAGCTACTGTAAGCCAGGAAGTGGGGTGGGGGGAGTTCACAGCTCAGGGCCATAGGAGAACTAACTCTGCCTGCTAAGGATGAGAATGAAGGACCACACCCCTATGCATCTAATTCAAAGGAGTAAGGCCATCGTGATCAACACTGGGGCCCCAGAAAGACGACAGGACCCTTCTTCCTGGCCTGTGCACTCAACTTAGATAGTCTAGGGCGACCTCTGCCCCCCACCTCTCCAGATGAGGCCAGAAACCCTCCCTCTCCTTTCCTTATCAGACAACAGTTGCTTTGGGCCTCTGCTCAGTGCCAGGCGGAGGAAGTACTCGTCTCTTCCTGCATTACTACTCATCTCAGGCCACTTTACCAGGCAGGCATCCGTTTCTCTATTTCATAGATTAGGTAAACAAAAGCTCGTTAAAAGTTGGCGCCACTGCTAAACACCACTACCTACCACCTACTGGGACCACCCTTGCCAGTTCCTCTGTGTTTTGCTCCAGTGCGTGGAATCCTTTTGGGATGTGGGTGAGTGCTGGGGTGTCCAGTGATATGTCCAGGGTTGAACAGCACACCTGCCCCCTAGTGACCCAAATAAATTCCTGAAACCCAGCAAAGGAGGAGGGGAGTAGCCTTTCAGAGTTCACGACAGCCGGGAAAGGACCCCTGGCAGCTTGGTTGTCATGTTGCCTCTCGACCCGTCAGCCCACCCAGAGAACTGCTGGTCATCACTGCTCACACCCCTGCATCATCGGCTCCCTCTGACCAATGGCCTGGATCTCCAAACAGCTTATACTTCCTGAGACGGTGAATCAGCCTGCAGAGAACAAACTTACCAATAACCATGCGCCAGGTCTTAAAAACAAGGACATCCTCTTGGCTTGTCCGTCTCCCAAGATCCCAGTGAAACAGGGCCCTCTTCCACCACCCTGTCCCCTCCCTGGTGAAGGGTGCCCTGATGGAGGAGATCCACAGGGTTCCATTTCCAACAGGAAATGAAATTTGCAAGGACTCTCTTGCCACAGGCAGGGCAAGACTATGAGGAATAGTCTAACTGTGATAGGGGAAAGTATGCTATAATTTCACTATCCAATTTTTAACCCTTTCGAAAAAATGTAATGAGTTGAATGATGTCTCCCCAAGATGTCCACCCATAACCTCAGATGTGACTTTATTTGGAAATAGGGTTCTTGCAGAGGTAATTAAATTAAGATGAAGCCATGCTGGTTTAGACTGCAAGGAAATCCAACCAGTGCATCCTAAAGATCAGTCCTGGGTGTTCATTGGAAAGACGGATGTTGAAGCTGAAACTCCAATACTTTGGCCACCTGATGAGAAGAGCTGACTCATTTGAAAAGCCCCTGATGCTGGGAAAGATTGAGGGTGGGAGGAGAAGGGGACAACAGAGGATGAGATGGCTGGATGGCATCACTGACTCAATGGACATGAGTTTGAGTGAACTCTGGGAGTTGGTGATGGACAGGGAGGCCTGGCGTGCTGCAGTCCATGGGGTTGCAGAGTCGGACATGACTGAGCGACTGAACTGAACTGATGCTGGTTTAGGGTGGGCCCTAAGTACAATGGGTCGGGAAGATCCCCTGGAGAAGGAAATGGCAACCCACTCCAGTACTCTTCCCTAGAAAATTCCATGGATGGAAGAGCCTGGTGGGCTACAGTTCTTGGGGTCGCAAAGAGTCGGACACGACTGAGCAACTTCACTTCACTTAAGTGCAATGATTCATGTCTTCCTAAGAGGAGGGGTCATACAGACACACAGGCTGTACAATGACGGAGGCAGAAGTGGAGGGATGCAGGACAAACCAGGGAAGCCTCTGAGAGCTAGAAAGGGCAAGGAAGTATTCTCCCCTTGAGCCTTCAATGGGTACATGGAGGGCCTTGCCGACACTCTGATGTCAGACTTCTCAGGACTGTGGCAGAATGAGTTTCTGTTACTCTAAGCCATCCACCTTTTGCAAAAGCCCTTAGGAAACTAATATAGGAATACTACTACTCTGAGCAAACCCAATTCTTTATTTTTTTAAAAAATGTTTATTGGGGTATATGGCTGCTTTACAATGTTGTGTTAGTTTCTGCTGTACAGCAAAGTGAGTCAGCTATCTGTACACAGATATCTCCTCTTTATTGGATTCCCTCCCCATTTAGGTCCCCGCAGGGCACTGAATAGAGCCCCCTGTGCTATACAGTAGGTTCTCGTTAGCTATCCATTTTATACATGGTAGTGTACATATGTCAATCCCAGGCTCCCAGTTCACCCCACCCCTCTCCCGCTTGGCGTCTGCACTTCTGGCTGAATACCATACGCTCACCATTATCTTCAATCATAAGGACTCAGTGACCCAGCACTCTATGACCAGGGATCTGTGGTTACTGGCTCCTGAACCTGGGCAGGTCACTCTGATCTCCAGGCATTTCCACTGCCTCGTTTATAAACCAGATGATCACTCCCACCCTCCCTAGTTGAGGTTTTCATGAGGCTAACAAGAAGCCATGAAAGTGAAAGTGGTATGTCATCTAACTTATTCTTGTACGTCTGCTGCTTGTTTTTCATATTTTCATAAACCCTTCCAGGTCTCTGAAGTCAGAAGGTCCCAGGCTTGAATCCCAGCTCTGTCATTTAGCAAACTCCAGACTTAGAGCAATGGCACCCCACTCCAGTACTCTTGCCTGGAAAATCCCATGGACGGAGGAGCCTGGTAGGCTGCAGTCCATGGGGTCGCTAAGAGTCGGCCACGACTGAACGACTTCACTTTCACTTTTCACTTCCATGCATTGGAGAAGGCAATGGCAACCCACTCAGGTGTTCTTGCCTGGAGAATCCCAGGGACGGGGGAGCCTGGTGGGCTGCCGTCTATGGGGTCGCACAGAGTCAAACACGACTGAAGTGACTTCGCAGACTTAGGGCAAGACTCTGATTTCCGTTTTCCTCATCATAAAAATGGCAGTGAAAGCACCCGCCTCACAGGAGTGATGCAAAGGGTGAGCAATGTGGCCGGTGAGAAAGCCCACCTGGATACATGGTCTGTATCCTTCATCTCTGCATCCCCTGCCCCCAAGATGCTTCACTTTGCACATAAGGTACACTAAGAGAAATCTGCCCATAATGAGGAAGTCAGGTGCCCCTCTCTTCCTTCTGTCCCACAGGATCTTTGGCAGGAGGAGTAAAGAGACGCATAAATAGAGCAGAGAGAGGAAAGTCAGGGGGACCCTAGAGGTTATGGCGCCCCTGCAGAGGCTGGGACATCCCAGCAGGCAGAAAGAGGGCATGAAACTGGCCGCTTGGAGCAACTCCTCGCTCAAGCCACAAAAGCAGGACAAAGAGGCCCCCGCTGCCTCACAGTCTGTGTAGTCCAGTTCACCAGGCAGGTCCAAGAGAGGACACCCTGGGGTCTTCCCTGGTGGTCCAGTGCTTAAGACCTCATCTTCCAATGCAGAGGGTATGACTGGATCTTAGCTTCCCAAGCTAAGATCCCACAGGCCTTGCACCCAAGCAACCAAAACATAAGACAGGAACATTACTGTAACAAATTCAATAAAGACTTTTAAAAATCATCCACATCAAAAAAACAAAAAAACTTAAAAAAAAAAAAAAGAGATAACACTGAATGAGAAAAAAGTATTCACTGAAAGAAACTCCCCACAGTGTGGAAGACCCAGAAGGGTGAAGACTCCAACATGAACGAAGGAAACCTTTAATAACGTCAGCATTCTGCAGACACACACAAGCATGTGGGTAGCAGACGTGCCTGAGTTAGCAGCTACCCCCCTTCACAGACCCCCACCATTTCCCTCTCTTTTCACTGCCTTACCAAGGTTTATCAGAATAACGAGCCGACAAGCAAAACCACATCGATGTACTCTGCTCAGAGGCAGCATCACAGGTGCTGGATAACTGTACAGGTTTCTTCTATGAAGTTGTTCACGGGAACCCTGAGGTGTTGGGGAGAATAATCTGCCCCAGCACATACTGGTTTTTACTGGAAGTCACTAGAATGTTAGCACTTCTGAAGATATGATACAGAAAATCAAACTTTTCAGCAAAGTGTGGCTTACATGCCAGAAGTCGGCCTATATTATTGGTTAAAGGTCTAGTTTTTTTCCCTGAAACAGTTTTCCCCTCTCCTTATTCATACCCATCTCCCTTTCTTTCTCTGTATTTCTAAGGAGGAAGAAAGGAGTTCTTCGTTAGCCAAGTCAAGGAAAACAAGAGTCCTCATAGAACAGCCAGCAAGCTGGTGCTTATAAATGTTAGGCTTTCCCAGGACAGGTCAGTGGACGGCCTGGACTGGTCCCCAGGTGGCCTCTTAAAGTCAGAAGAGTCTCTCCGCAAGCCAGGAAAAAGTTCCGACTTCCCCCCTCATGTGAGTTTCCTCCACTCTGTTTCTCAGAGTCAGCACTCCATTTTCCAATCCCACCACATTCTGAATCAGCATCCCAGAATGACCCAAACCACGACCGCCTGGGAGCCCTCCCAGGAAGCACAGCGGGACACTCCATAAACTTCCCCTCGAACCTGATTCAGACTCAGACTCTCAGTTCAACTTGCGGCTAGTCAGCCAAGGTATGAAGAGGTAGGGGAGCCGGTCTGGAATGGATCCTGAGAAAGACCCTGTCGCCACCTGGGCCACTCCCCACCCGAAACGCGCCGACTGCAGAGAGACTCTCACCAGAAAGGAGAAAGATCATACGTACAGTGATCTTGCTGGCTTGGTTCAAGGCTTCCACCCAGTCCTTCAGATCTTTCTGGTCATTGGCTTGAAGAAAATACCTCTGCGAGAGGGCGTTGATGACTGCAAAAGGCATGGGATGAAGAGAGAAGAATCCAGGTCAGAACTCACAAGCCAAAACTAAGATGCTTGACATAGCAGGGCAGAGGATTCCCGCCGGGGAGACCAAGATGTTCCCCATGGTGCAAAGTCACCTGGGAATATCTGGGAAGCAGAGCGCTCTCAATCTCAAAAAAAAATGTGGATTATTATTCCATTGGCCACAAGACAACACTAATGGCCTTCGTGTGCTGCTGTGCAGAAAGGCGGCTCATTCACCGTCCACCAGACACACGCCCAGACAGCTTTTCCAAGGCGCCAAACGCTGGACAGTCATGATAATACACATGTAAGTTTGGCCCCCATGCTCCTGGTTTCCACTAGCACAACTGACCCGGGTTAGGGGTCTTGTCTGTGGTTGAGACATGGAACTAAGGTTGCCTGGGTTCAAGTCTGTGACCTTGAGACCCCATTTTCAACCTGGTCCTTCCTCAGCACTCCATGAGGTCAACAATTCACTTCTGGGTTCTTTATTTTTTTTTCTCTCTTTTTAGATCTGTTGACCACAAAATCTGAGAGTCAGATTTTTGAGCTTGGCAATGGTAGTTGAAGGAAGTGGGAGAAAGTGCAAAAGAAGTTTGAACCAACCTGAGTGGGAAAAGAGGACAGTTTAAAGGACCATGTTACTCTCCTGGCAAAAATAAGCTAGAACTGGAGGAGGTGAGCATTGGCAGGTAGACAACCCCTTAGTTCATTCCCTCATTCCTTCAGCGAATATTTACTGAGCAACCGCTTTGTGCCAGGAAGCACACGCTAAGTGCTGGGGATACACCAATGACAAAGCCGGGGAGCATCCCTACCTTTGTGGAGTTTACACCCCAGACATAAAACAGAAGCTATCTGTTAGCATCTGCTCATAGCACTTAGTACAGCACTGAGAAGGCAGTAGAAGCCAGTTCAATACTGATGCTTCAATGACCTGCATCCACTGAGCAGCTCTGCTTCCTGGGGCACCCCCAGCCATCACTCACTGGCAGTAAGACTTTCAGTAGAACATTCCCTAGTTCCCTCAAATCTCCATACCATTCCTCTGCTCTGAGTTAAAGCTTCTTTAAGACTTCCGGTAGATACCTGGCACCCTGCCCTACAGAGCCAGGAGAACTGAGACATCATGGGCGCCTGTGCCTCCGTCTTATGTTATTAACAATCTTCACAGGGAGACCAGGGAAAGGAAGATCATGTGAGACCCAGGGATACGGCTGGGACAGCGGTCCCTCACACACACATGGTACAAGTCACATGTGATCGATCACAGGACCGTCTCCACGCAAAAGAGGAAGCTGCTGTAGGAGTGTTCAGAACACCCACCCTCTGCTCAGGACTTACCGAAGCAAAACGGAGTTTTGGGTTTCTGCTTTGGGGTGGCTATGCTCACCTAAATCAGATGAAAAAAGAAAAGAAACGTGAGTGTGTTTCCCACAGTGTTGTAAAGTTGTGCTTTTTCTTCCTTCAAAACTTTATACATTAGGAGACTTGATACAAAAAGAAGAGTATACAAAAACATGAGAACATTTTAAAAACTAATGACTGAGTGGAAGCCTTGCACGCATCATCCAGATTAAGAAATCATCCACTATCGATCCTATTTCTTAGAAGCCCTCTGTGCCCCTCCCTGGTAGATAGAATCCTGGTCCCACCCCTCGGAGATAACCGCTATCTTGATGTCTGTGTTGAATCTGCAAAAACGCTCACAAGCCACTGAATCCTGAGAAAATTCTCTTTGGACCACAAAGATATGTACCTTTCACATTAGCGAGACCCTACTCCTCTCCCAACCACCAACCTCCTCCGCTAAACAGTTCTGTGAATTAGAGGTGGAATTGTCACAAATACACAGATTTCAAACAGAGCCCACAGAAAGGTGAGTCACTCACTGAGACACACAGATCAATTTCCCTTAGCTTTACCATGACTGCTTCACCATGAAAATAAGCGCTTCCCACCTGCCCAGAGAACAGCTGATGGGATCAGGGCACATCCCATATTGAAGGCAAAGGCATAAGAAAGCAGGACTTTTTCTACGTCCTGCTGTGTCATCCTGCCTTTTCAAGCCTGCCCCCACATGTACGTTCTGATTCTGTGCCTGTTGTGAGCCCCTCTCGTTTGAGTCCAAATACTCTGAACAAGGAAAGGAAAGCATATTCCATCATATGGAATTAGATGACTGCCCTTGAAGGCTGAACGTCCCTGGTGCAGGCCTCCCCCACTGGACCTGGGATTTCTAAGGGGGCAGCCCCTTCCCCCAGGACCGAGGCTGGGAACCACTGTTCACACGTGGCTATCATCCATTCATGCACACCATTCCTGCATTTCTGGTCAGGGGCATTGTCCAACTTGCTCTCGCCCAGGGGCTCCTGGAGTCGTTCTAGCTTTAACAGGAGGCTCATTAGAAGCCAAGAGCTAAAGAAAACTTTGGGGTCAAAATTAAGGTTTCAGGACTTCCCTGGTGATCCAGTAGCTAAGACCCTGTGCTCCTAACACATGGGACCCAGGTTCCATCCCTGGTCGGGGAACTAGATCCCAAATGCCACAACTGAGAGTTCCTATAGTGTATGTGTGCCCAGTCGTGTCCGACTCTTTTCGACCCCTTGGACTGTAGCCCGCCAGGCTCCTCTGTCCATGAGATTTCCCAGGCAAGAATACTGGAGTGGGTTGCCATTTCCTCTTCCAGGGGATCTTCTCAACCCAGGGATCGATCCCATGTCTCCTGTGTCTCCTGCGTTGGCAGGTGGATTCCTGACCACCGAGCCACCTGGAAAAAATCCTGCCCTGCCGCAACTAAAGGACCCAAGTGCAGGTAAATAAAATAAAATAAAATAAAAACAAGAGGGAAAGCTCCAACATTAAAAAGAAAAAAAAATTAAGGTCTCATCATGGCTCACAGTGGCTCAAGATCTGATCATGACTGACACACCAAGCTGACACACCAGGGTGACTGGATTCTCCCTCCTGGCTCTAAGTTCTTTCTACAGACCTGGCCCAGATTTCTCAACAACCCAAATTAATACTGCTCAGAACACTCAAGATGGGCACCGAGGCGGCAGCCTATAAAAGATCAAAGGAAGGAGAGGCGGCACAGCCGGGGCTTTGGTGCCAGAGCGCCAGGCCCCCATCCCAGGCGTCCCAGCTGTCTCACCATTTCCTAGTCCATCAAACAGTAATAATAAATCATGCTCTCACAGGGCCATGGTGAGGATTAAATGTGACTGTGCAAGTGAGCACTTAACCCACCTTATCATGCAGAGGCTGCTCAACCAAGGAGGGGCTGTTTACACCCATTCCACGTACCAATACAAGCCATGCTATGCTGGGCATGAGGGGCTTCCCTAGTAGCTCAGATGGTAAAGAATCCGCCTGCAGTGCAGGAGACCTGGGATTGATCCCTGGGTCGGGAAGATTCCCTGGAGAAGGAAATGGCAACCCACTCCAGTACTCTTGCCTGGAGAATTCCATGGATGGAGGAGCCTGGTGGGCTACAGTCCATGAGACTGCAAAGAGTCAGACATGACTGTGTGACTAACTTTCACTTTTCATGCCTGGCATGACAGACAAAATGCTAAGGGCCTTGTGAGCTTCTCCGGGCCACAAAACATGTATGAGACCTGGCCTCCGACACACAAAATGAATATGGCACACTCAACAGTAATAACTATTCAACTGAACGTCTATATGACATTACACCAACCTCATCGGCAAGTATTTAACTAAATGCCTATAAGATGTTGCATTAAGCTAATTTCATTCACATTCTAATTAAACATTCACAAAAACTGCACAACATTCAAAAACAATTAGCAGGTTTGATTTTCTTGGTTCACGAGAATCCCTGGATGTGCAAGACGATAGCTGAGAAATTAGAGCCAATCATAAATTGAGTTACTCAGAGTCAAATCATTTCAAAAAGAAAAATGATGAAAATCCTTTCCAATATCTCACAGCCAGACAATTACAGTCAATGAGGAAAGTGGAGTCATTCTGATGTTTACCATGATGTGAGGTGTATGCTAGAGGGCCTAAGAAAAATCATCTCCCAGATGATGAAGATTTAGACAAAGGTGAGCCCGCATATCTGCCTTCAAAGAGGATGAAAATCCCATTGCTTCTTTAGCATCTGTGCGCTGGAGCCCTGCGAACAAGCCCTGGCCCCCATGCCATCTTGTTCTCCTGAGATTCAGACCCCAGAATTCAACCTGAGCCACACTGTGTGCGTTCCTCCTGTTTGCATCTGATGTTCTGATCTGTCGGTGACTCATGGGCTTCCTCCCTCAGCACCTGTGTTCCTGCAGGTCCTCAAGCTCAGAGCTCCTGTGCGCCCCGCCCTTGGTTCCTGTATGACCCTGACCGTCGCAGAACTACCTTGGCCGTCCAGGCCTTCCACACACTTTCACCCTGGCTGGGTGACAAACGGTCCACTCTGACCACAACTCATTACCAGCCAGCAGAGGGAAAATGTGCTTATTACCGGAAGTCAAAGCTTTCAAAGAGATCACTTGGCTTTCCAATTGCTTTTACGTGTTTATCCAGTGTTCAGTTGGGAGTACGTGTGATTACACGCCTGCATACCTGTAATCTGCTTCGTGGTGACCACAGAAGGATTACCTGGCCAAGCAGCTCTTGCTGAATTAACAGGACGCCAGTTCTAGGTCAACCCTGATGGGTTGTTTAGCAAGGGTAAGACCCTCAACATCTCTGATCAGCCCCCAGACTGGCAAAGCCAGAGGAGAAGCAACTACACCCCTTCTTACAGTCCTGGAATGATGAAGAAAATAAAGGGACTTCCCTGGTGGTCCAGTGGTTAAGACTCCAGGCTTTCAATACAGGGGCATGGGTTTGATCCCTCATTGGGGAACGAAGATCCCACATACCTTGGTGTGGCCAAAAAAAAACACAACATAGCAAGTCCCATCTATTGGCTGCTATGCCCTCAAAAAGAAAGACCAAGGTGGGGGCTAAGAGGTGGTCTCACTCACTCTGGAGGAGTATAGCTCTGGCCTCCCCCCAGATCCCGTTGATGGGGGGCAGGTTCCCTGCCTCCTGGGAGGGATAGCACCACTGCCCCACTGCACCACCTGCTGCTGACCAGGCCAGCCCAAGCAGCTCCTTCACACGTGGTGAAGGAGCAGAGAGGCTCCTGAAGAAGTGGCGTGGTGGATGGGCTGACTCTGGCCACAAGTAAGTCGCTGCACAGCAGTGGTTGACCGGTGGGTCCTGGGTGAGGAGGCAGGGAGAGGTTGGGGGGCAGGGGAGGTGAGGCAGAGACGGGGCACAGGTCACCCGCAGAGTGACACAGGCGAGGCCGCCCCCTGCCCCTCCCCAGCCCGACAGACTCTCAGGAACTCGCTCTTATCAGATCATGCACAGACCACAGGAGCAGCAAAGCCATGGGGCACCGGGGCACTGCAAGCCCGCCCCACCCTGGCCCCCCTGGGCCGGAAGTGGGGCTGGGGCCCCTCCAGCAGCAGCAGCAGCAGCAGCCCAAGGCCTTGGAACCTCGGTGCTGCCCAGGGAGACCCTGCCCCACGAGGCAGCATCAGGAGCCAGGGAAGAGGCAGTCAGCCACCCAGAGTCATAGCAGGCTTGAAGCCGGAGCCTCTGAACCAGCTTCCAGGGGTCAGTGACCCCTGAAGGCACAGGCAAAATCAGGGTATGTGCATGCACACATGATTTACCCGGAACAGCAATCCACGCTTCTCATCAGAATTTCCTAAGGATCCACGACCCCGCCCACCCCTGCCCGTCAAAAGCCAGGAGTGAGCCCTGTTTCAGGAAGGTCTTTGTTGCAGTTAACAGAGAGCCAGGCCACAAGCTGGAAGTGTAAGCGAACAGGACCCTATGGGGCCTTCCGCAAACAAAGCCTTCTCTGTATCCTCTGCTTGAGCTCCCCTCTGAGGTACCCAGATAATAGTATCTGATGCAAATTTCCTGAGTTGTTTTGCAGATGTGAACCCCACCCCCCCAACAACCAGCAGCAAACGGAGGAAGGACTAGATGACCTTGAGTACATGGTCCCACATCTCCTGGAGCCCGAGGACCGCTAACATGAACTCCCATGACACCGCCCAGCTGTCTCACCATCAGCCCGTCAGAGAAACGTGCACCCTGAGACCCTCAACCCTCTCATCTGCCCTTAAAAATGCTTTGCTGAAACCCTTCAGGGAGCTTAAGACTCCTGAAGGCCGTGAGCCACCTCATCTCCTTGCATGGCCTTGCAGTAAAGCTTTGTCTGCTCCTGACTCCCACATTTCAGTCTGGTTGGCCTCATGGGTCAGGCCAGGATTCGCATTAACAGAGGTGGAGCTGGCTGCGTGGAAGAGGACCCGCAAACAAAGCAGGGAGGTGGGTGGAGTCAAAGGCCAGTATCCATCTTTTTCTGGTTGGCCTGAGAACTGGCCCTGCTGCTGTGACGACATCAATTTCAGAACCTTCCTCTGAAGATGGATGTTCCCAACACCAGCCCACAAGGACGAGCACCCTCAGCGGAGGGCACACGCACCATGGCCGGGCTGCCGCTGCTGATGTAACACATTCCTTGGGGAGGGGACACCTAGGGATTAACAAGAAATAACCTGGAATGCCTAATTTGATACCAGCACAGGCTAAATCTTTTTTTTTTCTGGGAAAACCCCAGCTTTCTGGTACTGGGTCAGGCAGCAAGCAGTTCAAGGCTCTCCTCTCGGTGAAACGTGACCCACTGGCAGCTGTGGGTTTTGCAAAACCCATCCCTGCCTGCCTCTCCCCTCCACGGAAGGTAAAAGGCAGGTCCCTCCTGCTAAAGGAAGCAGCCTCCCAAGCCAAGAATTTGAGAAACCCTCATCCGAGCTGCATTTATAAATCACGATTCTGCGATACTGTACTCCCTCTTCTCCCATCAGGAAGGAGGAAAAAAAAAAAAACCCTCTCAAACGGGAGATGGTTGGAGTTTCATTAATCTTGAGGGTCTCTGCTCCCCACTCTCTGAATTCTCTCTCTTCCAACCTCCTAATGAAATGACCTAATGAGCTCACAGCAAGACAGGACAGGACCGGACAGGAGAGGCAGGGGCCCAGGCCCCTGGCCGGGCGGCCAGGCAGCCACATTCTGACCACAAAGCGTGCAAATGGCCTGCTTTCCTAAGCCCTTCCCCTCTCCCCATCCTTCCCTCCTCGCTCTAAGGCACCCAAACACTGCCCTGCACCCAGTCATCTCTGCTGGACTCCCGCCTGCAACCCCTGCAGCTGCCTTCCCCTCTGGCCCAGCTGAGATGGGAGGGCTGCCCAAGGACCCCCAAAGCTTATTATGAGATGGAGCCAGGAGCCACTCAGATCAGAGTCCCATCCCCTGAGGAGGGGAGAACGTGGACAAGGAAGCTGAGGTCCCCAAGAGGCCTGAGTGAGGGCCTTCCAGAACCTCGGTGCTGGCTCGGGCCACCTGGCTCTCCTCGCTGGATGAACAGTTCCTCTTTCTAGCAAGGCTCTAAATCCCCCGGCCTTCTTTTTTTTTTTTTAATCACTGCTGTATCACAGGTCAGCGCCGGTGCCTGCTCCAGGGAGGAGCCACTACACAAAGCTGAATTCAGCAGCTACGAGTGGGCACCATCCACTTGGAGCCCCCCAGGCCCCACCCAGGTCTCAGCCCAGAAGAGGGGTTGCTCTCGCCTCTTCTGTGCGGACTGGACAAGGGGATGGGCTGTCAGCTCCTGCCAGCTCCTCCAGCTGTCCTCTGGCTGCTGAGTGGTTGGGGCCCTCCCAGGCTCCCCTCCACAGTGATCCGATCCAGCCCATGGATAAGCTTTCAGTGCCGCCCCAACGCTTCCTGAGCCATGCCAGTCAAACCATACACTTTGGGAGAATCCTTTGCAGTCACTGGGTTTTTTGCTGTTGTGTTTGTGTTCCTTTTGGTCCCAGTTTAAAAAAAGATCATGTCCCAGTCTTTGCCTACCCACCTCCCATCCCACCTTTGCAGGAGGTGGCAGTATCACTGACTAATGGGTCCCAGAAGTGAGAGGCTGCAAGACCGCCCTCCAAGAACCTGCTAACCACAGGCCACCCGGCCCTGGTCAGTTACACGCTTCCACAGGCATGTGGGGAGCACATCACAGCCCAGCAACACCCCCAGGAGCCGATGCCCGAGGTGTGTGCTTCCTCTAGTTTAGATACTAAACCTACTTACAGACTATGAAGTCCCAAAGCTCCAGGCCGACATTACCTTCGAGATGTAGGTCAGCTGCAAAGATCCAACAGCTCCTGCCCCAATTGCCAGGTTCTGAAAGACATGGGTTTTGCGTTTGAAGAAGGATGGTATGCGAGGCAGTGGATACAGGACTAAAGAAGGCTGAGAGTCTCATTCTGTTGATGCCACTTTCTGGCTTTGCAATCTTGACTAGTCACTTACTTTTTTTTTTTTTTTTTTTTAGCTTTTGATTTTATTTTGGAGTACAGCTGATGAACAATGTTGTATTAGTTTCAGGTGTACAACAAAGTGATTCCATTACACAGGCATGCATGCTGCCACTTCAGTCGTGTCCAACTCTTTGCAACCCCAAGGGCTGTAGCCTGCCAGGCTCCTCTGACCATGGGATTCTCCAGGCAGGAATACTGGAGTGAGTTGCCATTTCCTACTCCAGGGGATCTTCTCAACCCAGGGATCAAACCCGTATCTCTTACCATCTCCTGCATTGGTAGGCAGGTTCTTTACCACTAGGATCACCTGGGAAGCCCTAAGCCTTTCAATTGTACAAATACATGTATCTATTCTTTTTCAAATTCTTTCAAATTCTTTTCCCAATGAAGTTGTTACAGAATATTGAGCAGAACTTCCTGTGCTATACAGTAGGTCCTTGTTGATTATCCATTTTAAATACAGCAGTGTGTACATGTCCTTCCCAAACTCCCTAACTATTCCTCCCCCACCATCTCCCCATAAGTGTGTTCTCTAGTCACTTACCTTTTTTCACCTCACCACAGTGATCATTCTTGCCACGGTATGTGGACTTAACATTTCCCTTAGCCTCATTTATTTTAGAGAGGTATTCTAGGACAGTGGTTAAAAGTGGGGGATCCACCACTTTGTGAATAAGTTCCTTCATCTCTAAGCCTCAGTTTTCCCTTCTGTAAAAACAGGGATCATAATAGTACCTACCTCACCAGACAGTTCTAAGGATGAGTTAATAGACTTAAGACCACTTGCGGGAACTTCCCTGGTGGCTAAGACTCCATGCTCCCAATGCAGGAGTCTTTCGAGCCCTGGTCAGGAAACTGATCCCACGTGCCACAACTAAAGAAGAAAAAGATCCTGAGTGCCACAACTAAAGATCTCTCGTGCCACAACTAAGACCTGGCACAGCCCAATAAATAAAATAAATAAATACTTTTAAAAAGACACTTAGAATTGTCTCTGTTTAGAGTTATACAGTCATCTATATGACTCTGAACAAGTGTTAGCTAGTTATATATATATATATATATATTAAAATATATATTGTCCTGACTGCTCTGATATCCCTGTTGACTTTATCTTATTTGATGACACTTCAAATTCTCTTCTTAATAAATATGGTACAGAGTAACACAATATGGGGGGGAGGAAAGAAAAACATAGTTCTTCAGTCTATTTCAAAGGGCAGTTTTAAGTACTAAAATGGAATGATATCTGTACAGCATAAAAAAATAAATGCATTATTAAAACATCAAGAAACAGGCACCTTGTCTGGCAACATTCTACCCTGACACAGTCTCTTGGCTCTCTTAACTTCTCCACTGTCAGAAATGAAGGGATGGAAACACAGGGGTGGGAGCGTACCAAAGAAACAGCCATCGTTAGAAATCACAGCTATGGAGTTTCTCACATATAACTTGGCGAATCCACTCGCACGGGACCTCAGCTCCTGGTGACCTCTTAAACTATTGCCATAAGCCTCAAAGAATAACCTGGGAGCCCCCATTTTGAAGACCTGGGGTCATCTCAAAGCAATAAACAAAGGCAAACCTAGGATAATGGTTGCAGATCACTGTTCAGTCACTCAGTCATGTCCAACTCTTTGCAACCCCAAAGACAGCAGCACGCCAGGCTTCCCGGTCCTTCACTATCTAGCAAATTTCCTAAAGGGTCAACAGTGGGATGACTTGTCATTCCGGGAGACTGCCCTTAAGAAATATCTTAGATAGCAGGGAAGAGTCCTTCCAAGTCCAACAACCTAAATTCATAGGTATCACCTGAAGTAAGGCAGTGTGTGAAGCTTCCTATTCATAAGAAAATGGATGGAGATAAAACCGCAATAAAAGGATTCTCAGAGCCCTAGAAATTTAGAGAAAGAGACCCAGAAACGACATCTCTCTTTTGAAAATGAGGCCGTAAGTCTAAAAGCTGCCCTTGAGTATCTGAATCAGCATTTTGAATATGGACGACTGGATTTACACATTTTTTAAACTACATAATGACTGCATTGTTTTGTTGTTGTTGTTGTTGTTTAAAGAAAACTCTCTATTGGGTAACAACAGATAGGCCTAGTACCCCTAAGTGTTAGTCACTCTGTCGTGTCTGACTCTTTGCAACACCATGGACTGTAGCCTCTCCAGGTTCCTCTGTCCATGGGATTCTCCAGGCAAGAACACTGGAGTGGATAGCTGTGCCCTCCTCCAAGGGATCTTCCCCACCCAGGGATCAAACCCAGATCTCCCACATTGCAGGCAGATTCTTTACCATCTGAGCGACCAAGGAAATCTATACCCCCTAAATCTGATTCCAAAAAAGGAACACAGCACCCCAAAAGGCCAGTAAGCAGCTGACAGTGCCTCTGAGAAGGCTGTGAGCCACCCAAGGCAGACAGCTCTGCAGAGAGAGGCCGCCCACAGCTGGCTGCATCTGCACAGCCCTGGGGACACACCCCGCCACCGGCCACTGTGGACACTGGCTGCCTGGCCCACACCCAGCCCCTGCTGTGTACTTGAGGGAAGTGAGTCGTGTGTTGAGGGGATCTGCCCGAGGTCACACACCTGGCTCGGCTTCTCCTGACTTCACCCCAAAGCCCTAGAAGCAGCACACTGCCGTTTCTAACTTAAGTGGCTGGAATTCTAGCTGAGACATCACTGTCCTAGGCCCGCAGGCAAGTTCCTCTACCTAGAAGACGGGGCTCATCAGTCCTGTTTCCTGGGCTGGTTGTGAGAGTTACATAAGGGTAAACAGCGGAGTCCGGCCCAGGGCAGCTTCCATCCCCGACCAGCGGCGCTAATTACCAGACGCAGACGCCAAGTCTCGGAGCCGTTCTTGCCCAACTCAGTCTCCTCACCCCAGACCACAGCTGGAGGCCTCCAGAGCCCTAGCTGGAATTATGAGCGATCAAGTGGGATTTGAGGGAGCCACTCAAGACACAAACCCACACGTCCTGCCAGATATGAACCCATCCCACTGCAACGACTTCATCTCCCTCCGGAGGGAGGGCGGTCCACCCTCAGCCCCGGCTGCCCTCAGCTCTCTGGCTTTGAAGAGGACACAGTCGTTCTCTCAGCCCAGTGAGCCCAGGGTGGAGGTGTCCCCAGCCCCTCACCACGGTCCTCCCTCTGCCTGCCTGCTCCTCGGATCACAGGCACCTCCCTGCACCACCAGAGGCCAGGAAAATCTGACGCATGTCTGAGAACGCAGTTCCCCCCCTGCTCCGCCCCCAACTGTGCTCCTCACCCAGGGGGAAGTGAGTGACGGGGGGAAAACAGGATCACCCAGGATCACCGAGGCTTGATCCAGACTGACGGCGCAGTGTCTGCTCCGATCGCTGGACCTCGGAGATGAACGGTGACAGCTCACTGCCAGAGTGGCAGCTCCAGGCCAGACACTTCCAGGTCCAGGAGGACTGTGCCAGCTGCCTGAGCCGAGCAGCCAGATGTCAGGACAGGAACGCTGGGAGCCTGCACCTGGGGAGGGCCGGGTGTCAGAGCCCACCTGCGGACACACCGTCTCCTCCAGGGGAGGTTCGGGAGGCCCCGCCTTCACGAAGCCACATTGCAGCACATCCCAGCATCATCTGACAGCAGCCTGCCTGCCCCCTCCCTGAACTCATGCACGTCACCCTCTCCTGGGGAGCTTGTTTTAAAAGACCCACCCGAAAAACACTGAATCAAAATCAACTGGAAGGCAGTCAGAACGTGCTAGAGTTGTTTGCCACATGGCTTGTTGGATTTTGGTTCCCCAACCAGGAACTCAACCCCAGGCCCTCAGCAGTGACAGCCCACTAGACCACCAAAGGAATTCCCAGAACATGCACATTTTTTTAAATGTCCCCAAGTGATCCCTCAATGGGCCCAAGTTTGAGAACAATTGGTTTACAGGACAAAATCTAGCCCTGGATTTTTTTTTTTTTTTTTTTTTTTTTTGGCTATGCCTGGTGGCTTGAGGGATCTTAGTTCCTCAATCAGAGATAGAACCTGTGCCCCTGGCAGTGGACGCACTAAATTAACCACCAGCCCACCAGGGAATCCCCCAGCCCTGAGTTTTATACTGGAGGGTATTTTACTATGCCTTTAAATCTCTTCTTGCTAGATTTTAAGCACACTGAGGACAAGAGTAGTATCTTCTTCCTCTACCCAGGAGACTCTTTGATTTTTAAATGAAAACACAATTTGCATGGTGGTTAAGTTCCCAAACCAGCCCTTAAGTTGGGAAGATCCCCTGGAGGAGGAAATGGCACTCCTGTATTCCTGCCTGGAGAATCCCAGGGACAAAGGAGCCTGGTGGGCTACAGTCCATGGGGTCGCAAAGAGTCAGATACAACCGAGCGACTGAGCACGCACGCACACACTCATATGACACTAGATGACCTGAACAGCTTCTCTCCACTGGGAAACACTGTGTCCTTGGGAAGACACATTCAAGTTCGAACTTGGCTGTCACTTGAGTCTACAGTTCCCCTGTTCTGGGCGGGGGGCTGGGGGGGGGCGGTTCCTGCGGATAGGAACTGGGTGCAGGAGGTATGAAAGGAGACAGCCTGGAGTAGGAGGGGGCCAAGGACTTGGGGGAAGGAGCTGAGGAAGGAACTAGGGAGGGGACCAGGGGCCTCTGAGCAGACAGGAGTAAAGACAGAGGCTGATGGGGAGGCTGCCTGCGTGGATCAGCAGGGGAGATTTGTCCATAAGTAATGCCCGTGCTTGTGGCTCAGCTGGCAAAGAATCCGCCTGCCATGTGGGAGACCTGGGTTCAATCCCTGGGTTGGGAAGATCCCCTGGAGAAGGGTAAGGCTACCCACTCTGGTATTCAGGCCTGGAGAATCCCATGGACTACATAGTCCAGGGGGTCACAAAGAATCGGACACGACTAAGCAACTTTCACTTCAATGCCTGTGCTTCCTCCCAGGGTTTTAACATAAAGGGTAGGGGCCCTGGTAGCGACAGGTTTCTAAGCTCGCAGGAGATCCCACCGCAACGCCAGGTCTAAGTACCCCCTCCTCCTCCCCACCCCTACCCCTGCTGCAGACGCCACCCAGCCTGCTGACTCTGCACTGGAGCCCAGGCAGCTGGGGAGAGAGGCCACACCCAGCTGGCCCAGAGAGTCACCCTGTGGCTGCAGCAGCACCAAGGGGGAAGAGGAAGAAGCTGAGGCCGCAGGCAGAGTGGGGTTGGGGGTAGATCTCAGGGCCCCGCTGGATGTCTAGGAGTCAGGAGCAGCTTGTACATTTCTGGGGCTTCTGAATTTTCTGGAACAATGTAGGGCACAGGGCACATTCCTATTGAAGCCAGATGGTTTCATGAAGACTCCGCCAACCTTTGCTCTCTGCTTAAGGGTTCTCCTGCCTCCAAGGTCCCAAAGGGAGCACCCACTACCAAGAGTGGGAAGCGGGAGGCTGAACACCAAGGAAGGAATGGAGGTGCCCACAGAGATGGGGCGTACCTCCCGGGGGAGCCTTTTTTTCTAGAAGCCATGCTGCTTCTCAAAAGAGAAAAATGTCCCCATCCTCTAGTGAGAGTAACGGGAACACAGAAATGACCAGAAGACCCATCTCCAGATTCCTAAATTCAGGGAATGTCAGCGCTAGAAGGTTCTGTGGCTGCCTGGTCATTCACCAGGAGCCCTCCAAGCCTCACCTTGGGGAAATGACTTCCCCAAGGAGTCAAGTGAAGAAAAACAGACAGAGCCCCTTACTCCTGGGGTCAAGCACAGCCAGAGAAAGGAAGGCGAAACTGACAAATATTTTGAGTCTGTTATGCACCAGGCTTGCTGCGCGAGGTCACTTCACATCACCCTGACAATCCCATTTCACAGATGAGGAAACTCAGGATGGAGCAGGTGAAGCAAGTTGCTAACCAGGTCCCACAGAAGTCTCGTGTAGATTCCAACCCAACCCTGCCTGGTTCTCAAACCCCATGCACCATCTTTTATACCAGGTCACCTCCCATAAGACAGTTCTTCACATCGACCAGGACCTGCTCAGCATCTACAAGTTGATTATCACCGAAAGGTAAACACAAGAGCAGGACCAGCAAGGTTACACCAAGAGGCCCTAAACAGCTGCCCAAACTAGGCAGGGCAGGAACTAGTCAAACTGGCTCTTGGATGCCAAACTCCAAAAGACCAGGACTCAGAGAGTGAGCAAAGGGAAGGAGAGATGCTAGCCAGTCTCGCCTTCTCTTCTGTGCTTCCCGGGTGCCTGGCAGACAGGACCAGCTGGCCCAGGGTTACCTAGGGAGGAGGAAGGGGTGGACATGGAATTCCACAGCCTGGGCACGAGCCACCAAGGCCGCCCACGGACTGAAACCACAACTCGAAACACCAGCAGCCAAGGCCAGACACAGACACTCGGAACAGCAAGACTTGCTAAGTAAGCAGGGTGGTGTGATGGGAACAGAGGGAGGGGAGACCCTAATCCCCTCTGTCCACATCCCAGCCTTGGCCTGGCATGAGAATGACCCAAAGGAAAGTAAGCAAGATACTCCCAAGCTCTGGGTGGGTAGGTGGGTGGGCGATGCTTTACCAGATGCTCTACCAGATGCTCTGAGACCAATACATGTCTTCCCCTCACTTGGGAGTTCCAGCTGCTGGTACCAATTTGACTTAGATACGCAGTCCTGTCCGATTCTTTGCAACCGCATGGACTATAGCCCACCAGGCTCCTCTGTCCATGGGATTCTCCAGGCAAGAATACTGGAGTGGGTTGCCACACCCTCCTCCAGGGGATCTTCCCGACCCAGGGATCGAAACTGCATCTCTTGCCTTGCAGGCGGATTCTTTACCATTTGAACCACCAGGGAAGCCCAAACGAGAACGCTGTGAGGAAAGGTGAAAAGCTACTCTCTCCATTCTCCAGATCAAATATGCATTCAATCTGTCCCTTCAATAAAAGACACTCCTGGAACTTCCCCGGTAGTCCAGGGGCTAAGATTGTGAGCTCCCAATGCAGGAGGCCCGGGTTTGATACCTGGTCAGGGAACTAGATCCCACATGTCATAGCTGAGACCCAGTGCAACCAAAAAAGCATTTTTTAAAAAGTCAATCCTAAAGGGAGGGGACATATGCACACCAATGGCTGATTCATGTTGATATATGTCAGAAACCAACACAATCGTAAAGCAATTATCCTCCATTTAAAAATAAGTAGATTTGAATTTTAAAAAATAGTAAAAATAAAAAGTCAATCATGTGTCGTAAATGGCTGCACTGGGGCAAGGCTTTCATGCTCTTATCTGGCTGTCTCTTTCTAGTGGACACAAACCAGCCCCAGTTCAGCCAGGATGGACGTCATGAAGTATCAGTCTCTTGGCCACCACAACCCCCAGCTCCTCACTTCCCTCTTCCAAGGCTGGTCATAGTGACCTCAGACTTGGTCGAAGGCCTGGGCTCTATTTAATCCCCTGGACACGTTCAAGCTCCAAGACGCCGACTGATGGCCACGGACATGGTGCCAAAACCTTCAACTCGACACGCTGTCTCCTTGTCCCTTTGCTCAACTCAGCCTCCAGCCCATTTGCCTCAAACTCCATCATCACATCCCCTCTCCCTCTAAATGGTTCTCTTCCCAACTTCCTCACATCCATCAGCCACTCCGCATTCTCCCCCACTCAACTGGGTAACATACCGCTGAATGTTCTACTTCACCCTTGGGTCAGTCACCAAGCTTGCCACCGACTTGCTTCAGACAGCCTTCAGATCTGACCCCTCCTCTCTGTTCCCCCTACACCACCCCCTTCAGACACCGCGGGAAGGTTTGGGACAAATTCCTCACTGTTATCCTCAATCCCAGGCCCTCCCACTTCCCTGTACATCCTGACGTCACTGGCAGAACAAACTTGAACAAGTAGCATCTCTAAAGTAGTGCTTTAGAGTTTGTCGGAGCACTCTCCTATTCATTTATCTTCACAGCAACAATGTCAGAGCTAGAGGTAACAGAGGCTCAGAAAAGGGGATGTTTTTTTCCTAACACACAGCTTAATGAGTTCATCAAGTTGTCCTGTGCTTGGCTGATGTAACTAACACAATGGATTCTGAAGCAAAATCTGATATGCAGCACTTCTCACAAAGGCGAAATCACCTGCTTTGTGTTAGAGGCATTTTAAAAAATAATAAAAAATATAATTTGTTTGTATATAAATAAACATACTATACAAAACAACAGATGTGTACAACAGATACACTAAACAAATGCTGAATCTAAAGCAATCTAAAGCAAAACCTGACAACAATATAACCAAAAACAAATTTTAAGAAAACTAAGAACAGTCATCACCACGGTTCTACATTAGTAAAACCTCTGTTAAGCTTCATAGCTTCTGTCTCTTCAGTTGCTAAATGCAAACTACTTTGCTAGCATGTGAGATGAGCGCAATTGTGCAGTAGTTTGAACATTCTTTGGAACCAGAGATCAAACTGCCAATATCCGTTGGATCATTGAAAATGCAAGAGAGTTCCAGGAAAACATCTACTTCTGCTTTATTGGCCAGGCCAAAGCCTTTGACTGGGTGGATCACAACAAACTGTGGAAAATTCTTCAAGAGATGGGAATACCAGACCACCTGACCTGCCTCCTGAGAAATCTGTATGCAGGTAAAGAAGCAACAGTTAGAACTGGACATGGAACAACAGACTGGTTCTAAATAGGGAAAGGAATATATTGGCTGTATATTGTCACCCTGCTTATTTAACTTATAGGCAGAGTATATCATGCAAAATGCTGGGCTGGATGAAGCACAAGCTGGAATGAAGATTGCAGGGAGAAATATCAATAACCTCAGATATACAGATCACACCACCCTTATGGCAGAAAGCAAAGAACTAAAGAACCTCTTGATGAAAGTGAAAGAAAAGAGTGAAAAAGTTGGCTTAAAACTCAACATTCAGAAAACTAAGATCATGGCATCCGGTCCCATCACTTCATTGCAAACAGATGGGAAACCATGGAAACAGTGTCAGACTTTATTTTGGGGGGCTCCAAAATCACTGCAGATGGTGGCTGCAGCCACGAAATTAAAAGATGCCTGCTCCTTGGAAGAAAAGCTATGACCAACCTAGACAGCATATTAAAAAGCAAAGACATTACTTTGCCAACAAAGGTCCATCTAGTCAAACCTATGCTTTTTCCAGTAGTCATGTATGGACATGAGAGTTGGACTATAAAGAAAGTTGAGCACTGAAGAATTGATGCTTTTGAACTGTGGTGTTGGAGAAGACTCTTGAGAGTCCCTTGGACAGCAAAGAGATCCAACCAGTCCATCCTAAAGGAAATCAGTCCTGAATATTCATTGGAAGGACTGATGTTGAAGCTGAAACTCCAATACTTTGGCCACCTGATGCAAAAAGCTGACTCTTTCGAAAAGACCCTGATGCTGGGAAAGATTGAGGGCAGGAGGAAAAGGGGATGACAGAGGATGAGATGGTTGGATGGCATCACTGACTGGATGGGCATGAGTTTTAGCTGGCTTCGGGAATTGGTGATGGACAGGGAAGCCTGGTGTGCTATGTCCATGGGGTTGCAAAGAGTTGAACACAACTGAGCGACTGAACTGAATTGAATGCAAACGACTAACACGATTATCCCAAAGTGCTTCTTAGTTTTTACTTCTTTTTAATTTAAACAAAGCACATCTTGTTATAAAAACAAGAAGCTTTCTAAATGACTAACATTAACAAGAAAGCACACAGCGCACTTACAGTATTCTATGCTAAGTCTCAAAAAGTCCCTACACTATTTTAATTCTTAAAACACCAACTTCGTAATAATTTACCCTAAGCAGAATTTGCTTTTTGGTGGGAAAAAAAAAAAAAAGAGAGATCTGTTGCTTGAAATCTTCTTTGGGGAATTTTTTTTTTCCTCCAAAGGAATTCTGCATTCTTACTCTAACCCAGAATGGACAAAAGCATGCCAGAAATTCCACTTAACCCTTGAAATCATGTGTTTACATGGATAGTTAATATACCAATTACATAAAATCCATGCATTAAAAACACTCTGTCCCCCAAATTTCTGCAGATGTGAAAGTTACACCACGAAAGTTATATGCTGAGAATATTTCTAGACAGACACACAAGAATGTGGAAACACTGGCCGCCTCTGGTGAGCGGGACACGTGACTGGGGGCCAGGAGTGGGAGGGAGAAACTGGTCTCATTAAATCAGTTCTCCCAGATTTTGAATTATATACCATGTGTGTGTACTGACCATTTTTAAAAGCAAGTTATCTTCCTGGTTCTTGGCATTATCATAGGTTCAGCATATCGTGCAAAAGTCTTTGGCCAAGCCGCATAAAATCCCTGGAGGGACCCTAGTTCCCCTACGAGGGATCAAACCCGGGCCCACAGCAGTGAAAGCACTGAGTCCTAACCACTGGACAGACAGCAAATTCCCCCAAAATCTTTTAAACATTGTTTGAACTTGTTTGAAATCAGCAACGCTCAGAAGAACGGCTGTTCCCATCTACCATTCCCGGCCTTGAACTGCAACGTTTCCCAGACTCCAGCCACCCCCTCAATCCGAACTGGCATGAACCAATCTGTCCTGTTACTGCTCGTCCTGAATCCAGTGGGATTTGTACCCTGACAGACTCCCTCGGTTTGTGTCAAGTCTGAAGTCAAGGAGAGACTCTGTTAGCAACCAAGAGCCTCTGTTCAGTCTTGAATGGTGGATTTTTCCTCAGATTCCAGGGCTGTTCCCTGTACTTGGGCTCCTAAGTGCATAGTTACAGCACTCCCCTAGATTGCATCCTTGGTGAGTATGCTATGCGGCATTCAGTACACCGCAACCTTAAAGCTGTTGCTCCATTTTACGTTCATTTCAAAAATCTGAACATAAGGTGAGTACATACTTGAACTCTCGGTAAAGAAATTAAATGTTAATAAAATAGTATACTCCCCCAAAATCTTTTTAATATTGTTGGATTTCAGCGAAATTTTGCTCAAGGAGGATTCTGATACAGAAAGCACAAGTTTTTAAACATGGCAATTTTGCCTAGCCTTTAAGACAAAATTATTGTTCATGCCATAGTACATGTTAATATCATTTTCTACCACTCTTTCATATTCTTTCTACTAAAATGCTGCCAAATATCCATCTTTATGTCAATACAGCTAAAGCTCTCCGTCCCTTTCAAAGGAAAGAACTGCTTTCAGCTTCAAAAAAAAAAAAAGCAAAGGGCTTTTATCAGGGTCCAAGAGTTACCAAGAGAGATGTCATCTTTTTGGATACTATGGTGATCCACAATTCACATCATGGCCTTTGGAAAATAAAAGCATCTGCCTATTTTTTGGCAAAAAAGAGAAAACACAATCTATGGAGTAAATCTGACAGGAACAACTGTCTAAGTGCAATAATACTGTTTTCATGCTTCGATTTATCCTTTGTTTGGGGCCATATAATTTAGTCTCCCAATTACTTATCCAAATGGGCATCACAAGAATGTAAGTGTTGCCACGCAACTGAAACAGAGCTGGTTACTCAGTCGGTAACAGAGTAGAGCAGCCTAACGAAGGAACTTCTCCTTTTCTGTCATGATAGGGATCAACGTTAAAGTAAAATACACCTGCCATGACTTCAGTGCAATGTTTGACAGGAAATCCAGCCAATGTCTGTCCCTATTCAGGCATTATCTGTGTCCTTGACGTTGTCAGCAGATTGATTTTTAAATGCATGAACCAAGTCAGGGGCCATAATCAATACTATTGAAACTTTCCATTTATAGGGTCCTTTAGAGCTAATGGGTTTCATCCTCTACCTGTTTGGTGCCACCTCTGTCTGGAGTTAAAAGCAACTTGATTGCATACTTCAGCACACAGATTCTAGACTCTTTATCAGGCACTCAAGGCTGTATCTGGTCTGGCACACATACCCACCGAACACACACCCACGACCAACCCTCCCCAGCAGATGCAGCGATGGCCTCCTATCTCTGTTTTGCATCTGAGGGCTGTCCTCAGATCCAGCTACTGGATCCATTCTGTCCACCTGCAGAGGGCCGGAACCCTGACAGTCCACCCTGGGGGATGCGGAAGCCAACCCCCTTGGGACAACTTCGAGTCCCCCAGAGCATAAGGCTAAGCCCATCGTTTGCCAACTTCTGCGGGAGCGCTGGCCCTATCTGCTCCCTCCCATTCCCTGTCCTGTTGCCAGCTCTCTTCTTAATAAAGAGCTTGCTACGAATCCTAGCTTCGGTGAGTCCTGGTCTTCTGGGGAATTCAGAACCCTGAACACCCTTGAGGCAGGCAAGCTCGCCTTTCCTCCTGGGTGCCACCCCTGCTCTATAGTGGCACTGTTTCCTTGTCCCCTTGTTTCCTTATCCACTTTGGCTCTGCTCCAGACAGGGTGCACAGCAATCAAACGAGATTGTTGCTGTTCAGTCGCTAAGTCGTGTCTGACTCTTTGCGACCCCATGGACTGCAGCGCTCCAGGCTACTGTTAAGTGAAAACACTTCAACCTGCAAAATGCACAACAAATGTGCATCACCTGTAGCAATTACGACTCTAACCTCACTCATCCTTGCAGACCTGGATCTAAGCCACCCCTCCATGAAGGGGGGCCCAGCAGTTTTCTCCCTGCCTCAATTTCATCTAATCCTGTCTCCTCACCTACAGTGCAAGCTGCACAAAAGGCCCAGACTCTGTCTTAGGCACAGTTGCAGCGTCAGCATCTAGGCTGGTGCCTGGCATATGGGGCATATTTAGCAAATATGTGATAAATAATGATGCTGAATTTCAAAGATCCCGCTCTAGTCGCAGTCCCTTAGGAAATGGAAGGGTGAAAGGCCAGGTTAAGGATCACCCAAAGGGCCCACGATGACTTGCCTAACATACAAAACACCTCAGGGCCAGAGTCAGAACCTGATCCTTGATCTCTCGTCTCCCAGGCCCATCCATCCGAGACTCCACCTCCAGGCCCTCCATCTTCCCTGGACCAGCAGCACAGAGGAAAACTGCAGCTCCTTCTCCTGCACCCAAACTAGTGGCATCTGGGCTGTTCAACTTTAACGACATGGTGTGTGTGTGTGTGTGTGCGTGCGTGTGCATGTGTGTGTGTGTGTAACTCAGTTGTGTCCGACTCTTTGCAACTCCATGGACTATATAGCTCGCCAGGCTTCTCTGTCCATGGAATTCTCCAGGCAAGAACATTGGAGTGGGTTGCCATTCCCTTCTCCAGGGGATCTTTCTAACCCAGCGATGGAACCTAGGTCTCTTTCATTGCAGGCAGATTCTTTACCGTCTGAGTCACCAGGGAAGTCTGATGACATGCTACCTTGTTGGAAAGACGGGTTGGCATTTTTACCACTGTAGTTTTATGTATGCTGTTTTCATTTTGCCAACAAAATCTGAAGTTTTCTGGTGGCAAAGACCTCTCTGAATTCCCCTCCACGTCATCGCCTCCACATCAACATGGGGTTGAGCACATGTATCAGGAGGAAAGAGGAGGACAAAGGTGAAGAATACAGGGACCAGTGGTGGTCCTTGGTGGTCCAGTGGTTAAAACTCTGAGCTCCCAACGCAGAAAGCCTGGGCAGGGAACTAGATCCTGCATGCCACAACAAAGAGCCTGCATGCCGCAACTGAAAGATCTCATGCAGCCAAATTAATATTGTTTAAAAAGGTGAAGAGGGTAGACACTGGAGTGAGACAGACCTGGCTCTGTGTTTACCACCTGCATGACCTTGAACAAAGCTGTTGACCATCTCTGCACCTTGAAGAGGAAATGCTAGATTTCCCAGGTCCCAGGATTACTGAGAGGACCTTAACGAGATAACATGCAAAGCATTTTGCACAATGGCTGGTATACCACACCCACTCAGTGAATATACCATACCTGCAGCCAGTGATACTGGTAGCAGCGGTAGTAAAAACAGGCTCCCAGAGACTTCCAAGGGGTTTAAACAGGCATAGATCAGAGACTTGGGTTCAGAAAAAAAAAAAAACCCAGCTTATTAAATACCGAAACCATTATAGTAGGTGTCTCCTTTTCCCTATAAACTTAAGACGTTCAGTGACGACACAGGTTCCCCAGTGTCCCTCTCCACAGGGAAGGACCAACCTTACCCAGGTTTGCTCTTGGGGATCACCTTCCACCCCTCTCTCTGACCCCCTGCTCTCTGCTTCACCTCACTCTGCAGAGCTTTCGCTTGGTACAGGCTCTCGTCCCAGGCCCAGGAGAGCAGTGTTGGACACTCTCCATTTCACAAAGGCATCTCTTTAACAGCCTCGTTCATTCATTCATTCATTCAATGAGCTCACATTTATCAAATACTGGACACTGGGGATCAAAAGCCAGACAAGCACATGCCCTCTAGGACCTCCCAGCCCTGAAAGTGTCCTGGCCTTCTTTATCTCAATCAGAGACTCACGTTTGCAAGCTCTCCTTCCTCCCAAGCAACACTAAGGTGACTGCCTCGGCCATAATAGCAGGGGAGCTGGTGTCAGATAGCCGGGGTTAGGATCCCGGCTCAGCCACTTTCTTATGACATAACCATGGGCAAACTTCCTCCCCTCTCTGCCTCACCCACCCCACCTTTAGAATGAGGACAGTGATGCCTGCCAACTAGACCTGTCAGAATGAAATGAAAACCCAATGACCCTGTATGGAAGAAGAATCTTAAAAAAGAGTGGATACATGTATATATATATATATATAAAACTGACTCGCTTTGCTATATACCTGAAACTAACACAACATTATAAATCAATTATACACCAATAAAATTTAAGAAATAAAAGTATAAGTCTGAGAGTGAGGCAAAGACAATAAAAACATTTTTCTAAATATTACTGTTGGAAAAGGTCCTAGAGTACTTGTATCCAAAATGTCTACAAACTATTATGCAATAAAACCATGTATTTACATGTCGGTTGCTCAGTTGTGTCTGACCCTTTGTGACCCCATGGTCTACATGTAGCCCGCCATGCTCCTTTGTCAATGGAATTCTCCAGGCAAGAATACTGGAGTGGGTAGCCATTCCCTTCTCCAGAGCATCTTCTCAACCCAGGGATCAAACCTAGGTCTCCTGTATTACAGATGGATTCTTTACATCTGAGCCACCAGGGAAGCCGAAGATCATGCATATACTCAAAGGAAAAAAAAAAAAAAAAAACAAAGAAGTCCTTAGAATAGTGCCTGGCACATAGCAATAAATGCTCACTCTACTATTTTATAGCTTACAGAAAGATCTAGCTTTTAGAGAGGATAGCTGTCTGGCCATTAACACAAATGAAGGGCTAAAGCTAACAACTGAAGTACGATGTTCTGAACTATTGCTATGTCACAGCAAGTCTCTCCTTTTTTAGGCATCTGCCAGCCAGCTGAAACCTCTGCTTCCACGGAAAATGTAAAGAATCCCGAGAAGGGACCACAAGCTCTATTTGCAATCCAGACTCGAAGAAGGCTGTATCACAGAGAGCATCCTGACAGTGCAGGGGGTCAGAGAGGCTCAGGAGGCTGCCCTGAGCAGGGTGGGAAGAGCCTCAGAGGTGGACCCCAGAGACCCTGGCAAGGAGGCCCGAGGCATAGCATCCCAGGGAATTGTAGGTTCTAGAACCACAGACAGCCGATCAGAGGGCAGCACAGAGCCAGGGAACTCTTGAGCACTGGCAACAGTCCAGATCTGAGATGGTGACCCGGTGGTCCTGGGTAATCCATCCACTCTCAGGGGAAGAGAGCTGGGCAGGATTCCCTTAGCACCTGAATTTTTTTTTTCATTTGTTTTTAATTGGAGGATAATTGCTTTACAATGGTGTGTTGGTTTCCGCCATACAACAACATGAATCAGCTATAAGCATACATACAGCCCCTCCCTCTTAAGCCTCCCTCCCACCCCACCCAAGCACATGAATTCGGGTTAAAAACAGTCCTAGCAGAAAGCAAGAGCTAATCCCCTGAGCTAATAAGACAGGTGAGCAGAAGGTACACAAAGAGAGAAAAGGGGAAGGATAAGACCCAGAGACCCCAGCCCAGGGCTCAGGCCTGGCCCGTCAGAAGCCAAGTCTACTGGCATCCAAGACTTGATTGCAATCCCTCTCATGGTGGGGAGGCAGCACCTTAAATGCTACTTCCTTTCCCAGCGGACATGTTGCCCCAGCCGTGGGCACCCGTGCAGAGCAATGCTGGGAAAATGGTGCAGAAGAACCCGAAGGCAAACCCAAGACCAACACATCCTAGGAGGCCAGCATTCCTAATCCACCCAGAATGGGAGAGATTGTGTGTGGGTTTCACTCTGCACGCTCAGCATTTTAAGTGAAAGACACCCACAGAAGGGCTACCAGGGATGTGGGTGAACCACGGGGTTCTATTTAAGTCTTTCCCTGAAAGGGGCTTCCCAGGTGGCTCAGCGGTTAAGAATCCGCCTGCCAAGGCCAGAAGACACGGGTTTGATGCCTGGGTCAAGAAGATCCTCTGGAGGAGGAAATGGCAACCCACTCCAGTATTCTTGCCTAGGAAGTCCCATGGGCAGGGGACCCTGGCAGGTTACAGTCCATGGGGCTGCAAAAGAGTCGGACACAACTGAGTGACTGAGCAACAATAACTTTCCGGGAAAAGGCAGCTGGTGGCAGTGACCTGAGTAGGTTGTCCGTATCTATAGCGTTTTCTCTCAGCCATCGGATCCACAGGACACATGCCAAAGGTCTCTAGTGGGTGAGCCCCCGGATATTTTGCACTTTCACATCTTACGGCACAAAGCCTTCCCCTAACACTCAGCCTCTCCTCTTCCCAAATCTCTGAACGAGAGCCGACCCTCAGCCGCATGCCAGCCCCCAACCCCAACACGGCCGTGAGCCATGACCTTGCCGGGTCCAGGGGCCATGCCAGGCTCTGGGGCCCCATCCCATCCAGCGCAGCAGGAAGGAAAGAGCCAAGAGCACTCATGGGGCCAGAAAAAAAAGACCTGAGATCCCCAGTCAGGAGCAGGGCAACTTTTTCCCAGACTAGTGATGACTCGAGGGATTCCGGGCACAGCACTAAAGAGCCTCAGGCGCCGTCTCGGTGCCTGACCCCCACAGAACCCCGAGCCAGGCACCCAGTTCCGCTGTGTGCTTGCCAAAGGCAGTCCCAATGTGAGCCTCCGTTTCTCATCTGTGGCAAACTGGATGGCCCCCAGAGTCACCTCCCACCCAGGATCCAAACAGGTCCAACCTTTGTCCAGTTCAGGGAGCCAGGTCACATTCTCTGCTGGGGCGGGGCCCCAGACTGGAAGAGCGGGAGTGGCCACGAGACTCAGCCTTGCCGAGAGGAAAGAGGAAGCGCTGCCCAGAGCCAGCATCCAGCCCTGCCAGCCTCTACTGGACTTCTGCAAGGGTGAAATTCCTGCATCCTTTCTCTTTTTCAAGTTTTAATTAACTTAATTAAAAAAAATTTTAATCTTTTGGCTGTACTGCATGGCATGCTAGATCCTAGTTCCCCAGCCGGGATTGAACCTGCACCCCCCGGCATTGGTAGCTCGGAGTTTTAACCACTGGACCACAACTTAATGCTCTGTGGTGACCTAAATGGGAAGGAAATCCAAGAAAGAGGGGACACAGGTATACGTACGGCTCATTCACTTTGCTGTACAACAGAAACTGAGAAACGTTGTAAAGCAGCTATACTCTAATAGAGACTAATTTTTTAAAAAGAGCAGATAATCTCTCTGAAGCTCTATCTTCTCATCTGTAAAACAGATGATAACAATACCTACTTCATAGTTGTGACAGAGTCAGTTCACACTGGCTCACGGGAGTCAGCTGTTACATTTCTGGAAATCTGCAAGCCAGTTGTAATGATAGCCATCATTAAAAACTAAACTATATAGAGTTATAATTAAATAAAATGTATTGAAATTTAAAAAAATTACTGATGGTGAGAAAAGACACCAGATCCCCATGGGGCAGGAGAGACGAGCTTCCTTTTCTACAATCTGGGGTGGCTTCTTGTGCATGTATATGTGCGTGCGTGTTGTGTGTGTGGAGTGTGTTGTCTGTGTTGCATATGTATGTTGCGTGTGTTGTGTATGTTGTGTTATGTGTGTTGTATTGTATTTATATGTTTGTGTGGAGTGTGTTGTATGTATGTTGTGTGTTGCATGTGTGTGTTGTGTGTGTGATATATGTGATGTGTGTTGTGTGTGTTGTGTGTGTACATTGTATGTGTTGTGTGTGTGTGTTGCTTGTGTTTTGTGTATACATTGTATGTGTTGTGTGTGTGGTGTGTGGTGTGTTACATATATGTTGTGTGTATTGTGTGGTGTGTGTATTGTGTGGTGTGTGTGGTGTGTTGTATTTGTATGTTGTGTGTGTTGTGTGTATGTTGTGTGTTACATTGTGTGTACTGTATGTATTGTGTGTTATATGTGTATGTTGTATGTTGTGTTTTATTTGTATGTTGTATTTGTATGTTGTGTGTTACATGTGTGTTGTGTTACATGTGTATTGTGTTGTGTGTTGTGTTGTATGTGCGTTGTGTGTGTTATATGTGCATGTTTGTTGTGTGTGTGTGTTGTGTGTGTGTGTTGTGGGTGTGTGTGGTGTGTGTGTGTGTTGTGGGATTTTTTCCCCTCCCTTCCAATCAGTAGGCTACTGCCCAAGAGAGAGGACCCCCCAGTGATGACGGGGCAGCCACCTGTGCCCTCCCATGCCACCTCTCACCTGGGGGTTGTCCATGTACCAGAGCAGGCAGTTGGCCTGCGTGTCCAGAATGAAGTACCTCCGCAGAAACTTGCCGCTGTTCTCATTCTCCTCGATGTCCAGAAACCCACAGATTCGGTTCTGCCGATCCACATAAGGCATTCCTGGGCTCTGCTCACATCACCCTGCATGGCGGGAGGGTGGAAGGGAGAGGCTGTGAGAAGAAGAGCGAAGCGGGTGCCTCGCTCTGGCTGACTCACCTCTGCCCTCTCCCACCGGTATCCTTCTTCCCCAGGGCCCCAGACATCCCACCCCAATCAGACTCCGGAAACGTCCACCAACTCTGTTCCACAAATGGTCACCAAAATCCATTAACGTGTATTTAACTAACTTCCCTGAGGCTCCACTATGTGCCAGGCAGAGTGCAAAGCATCTTCACACTCACGGAGAATGTAAGCCCAGACTCTGGGTCAGGGGCCTGAGTTCTATTCCCAGTTCTGGCCCCTTACTGACTGTGTGGCCACAAACTGTCTAACCTTTCCAGGCCTCAGTTTCTGCCTCTGTAAAATGGGGAGAGTAATGGGACCCTTATGGCAGAAAGTGAGGAGGAACTAAAAAGTCTCTTGATGAAAGTGAAAGAGGAGAGTGAAAAAGTTGGCTTAAAGCTCAACATTCAGAAAACAAAGATCATGGCATCTGGTCCCATCACTTCATGGCAAATAGATGGGGAAACAGTGGAAACAGAGTCAGACTTTATTTTGGGGGGCTCTAAAATCACTGCAGATGGTGACTGCAGCCATGAAATTAAAAGACGCTTACTCCTTGGAAGAAAAGTTATGACCAACCTAGACAGCATATTCAAAAGCAGAGACATTACTTTGCCAACAAAGGTCCGTCTAGTCAAGGCTATGGTTTTTCCAGTGGTCATGTATGGATGTGAGAGTTGGACTGTGAAGAAAGCTGAGTGCCGAAGAATTGATGCTTTTGAACAGTGGTGTTGGAGAAGACTCTTGAGAGTGCCTTGGACTGCAAGGAGATCCAATCAGTCCATTCTAAAGGAGATCAGCCCTGGGCGTTCATTGAAAGGACTAATGTTGAAGCTCCAATAGTTCAGCCACCTGATGCGAAGAACTGACTTATTTGAAAAGACCCTGATGCTGGGAAAGATTGAAGGCAGGAGGAGAAGGGCATGACAGAGGATGAGATGGTTGGATGGCATCACCGACTTGATGAACATGAGTTTGAGTAAGCTCCGGGAGTTGGTGATGGACAGGGAAGCCTGGAGTGCTGCAGTCCATGGTGCTGCAGTCAGACACAGGTGAGAGACTGAACTGAACTGAAATGCTTGGCAGACATGAAGCACTGATAAACACTAAGCATTATTATCATTTTTCAGAAAAGCCTTGTAAAGTAGGTCATAACCCAACTTTATATGTAAAGAAAATATCACAGAAAGAATTACTGCTCAGTCGCTTCAGTTGTGTCCAACTCTTTCCAACCCTGTGGACTGTAGCCCACCAGGCTCCTCTGTCCATGGGATTCTCCAAGCAAGAAAACTGGAGTGGGCTGCCATGCCCTTCTCCAGGGGATCTTCCCGACCCAGGTATCAAACCCATGTCTCCGGCATCTCCTGCAAAGCAGATGGTTTCTTTACCACGGAGCCACCAGGGACGTCCAGAAAGGACTTAAGCTCCAGTACAAATACTTGGATAAACTCTGCTGGGAATTCAGGTGCAGAGAGCAGCCCCCAGAGGCCTCAGCCCCGGCCTCACTTCCTTCACTTCACTATTTCCCAGAAGCCATTTGTCATCGGAAGAGTGAGAGAGCAGAAGAACACCCATCTGCAAACAGCTCCCCTGATTGCAGAACAGGGTCCAGCGATTGGAGACAAGCCACGCCCTGGGCCTCCCCAATTCTGGTTTCCTCCTGTCTGATTAGCCGATGTAAAAGCCCCGTTCTCTTCCCCATGAGGATAAGCGCCCTCCAACAGGCAGGCACGTCCCAGCTGAGAGCACAGTACACTGCAGAAGTGGGATGCAATGCCCGGGGGTTAGAAAACCCCACGCGACTGTCAGACCCTTGGGGACAGACGCCACTCACCCGTGGTCCCACTTGAATAGACACAGGAAACAGACCTGTGGACACAGTGGGGGAAGGAGAGGGTGGGATGAATTGAGAGAATGGCATTGGCTCCAAGAAAGCAAAATTCACAGTGACACAAACCCGCCATGGCCCCAAGCCTATGACTAAGCTCAGAGAGATGGCTGGCTTCGGGCCATGCCCTGCAGACCCTGGGTTAGCCTGTGAGTGGAGATGCCACACCCGCAGGCCTCCAGGCCAGGAGGAAAGTCCCACAGGCAGAGACACGCATTCCCAAAAGGTGAGGCGGATTCTAAGGATGTTGATGATGCTGTGTATTTTGGTCGACTGTGTCATCCGCTGCAGTTTATAAGGGGCCCTGCGGAGCTGAGAGGCTGTCCCAAGGGAAAAAAATACTCTGTTCACACACCAAGATGCCAGGGAAGAGCAAATCCCAGATTCTAGGTAAGGTCAGGCAGAAATTGGGCCGTGGGGCAGACGATTCAGGCAGGAGGCAGACAGGTCAGGGATCTGGTGGTAACTCACTAAGTAATGATGGGGTACAAAAAATATAGTGGGCCAGAGAAACAGGACAAAGATGAAACAGCACAGCTAGAAAGAGAGAGTAAAAGAAGAGATGAGAAAGGGAGAAAAAGTGGAAAGAAGAGGTTTTAGAAGATGGCAGAGGAGAAGGAAATAGCACGGTGGCAGAGGGACCCCAAGAGTGGGGTTGGGGGAGACACCCCGCTTCCCCGCGCACAGTGCATCATGTGGTCTGAGGTCCCTGTGGGCAGCTTCCCAAACTAAGCCTCCATCCCAGCTCTAGTCTCACAACTGGCCCGGCAGTGAGTTCAAGAAAGAGAGATGAGACGGGCTTTTTAAGCCAACGGTTAAGGAGCGAATGCCAAGGGAGGGACTTCGAGTCTTGCAGATGCCAGGTCAAAGATGGGGGGAGAGAGGTCAGAGGCTGGTTGGAGAGGAAGTGGATGGATCCCTGAGAAAGGATGCAGCTTCCGCCAGGGAATCAGGGGAAATCAGGAGTCCTGGGCAGAAAGGCTGGGTCAGCCCTGCAGTAAGTGTACACCCATCCCCCAGGAAAGCTCAGCAAATTCTCATGATGCCAGCCGGGCTACAGCGACAGAGGTTCCAGGGGCTTCGGGGCTGTCATCACTCCTGGGACATCTCTAAGAGGAAGGGTATAAACTGCAGCGGATAACACAGTTGACCAAAATACTGGCATCTGTCTTCACGCTTCCTTTCCAATATCCTCTCTTTAGCCCACAGGATTAATCAGTGTCTTTTACCGAAGTCAGAGGCCAGAGAAGAAACTCTTTCCACCATCAACATTTGTGAACAGGGGGCTGCCTATTTGCATGGATCCAAGGGTGGGCTTTCCAGGTGGCTCAGCTGGTAAAGAATCTGCCTGCAATGCAGGAAACCCAGGTTTGATCCTTAGGTCGGGAAGATCCCCTGGAGAAGGGCATGGCAACTCACTCCAGGATTCTTGCCTGGAGAATCCCCATGCATAGAGGAGCCTGGCAAGCTACAGTCCATGGGGTCGCACAGTCCAGCATCACTGAGCAACTCACTTTCATTTTTTTCAAGGGAGGGAGAGGACTCACAGGGATCAAAAGGCAAGACAATAAAAAGAAGAATTTTGGTTATGTATCTCCTGAGTGTGGTTCTAGCCCAGGGAGGCGGGGCGGGGGAGCGAAAAAAAGCTGCTCAGATGTCCTAAGAAGCAGCTGAGTCACAGAGCTCATCATCCTGTGGGAGGTGGGAGGGGTGGGGGGACGCAGAATGAGCGGCAGGAGAACGAAGCATCACACAGAAATGTGGTTAGATCAACCCACACAGAAGTGACACGCAAACCTGAAGTCCTAAGCCCGGTCTTCTGGCAGCGCATCCTCATCCCAGCAGCTGCTAAGATTTGGTACAGGGCGCCGACCACCCCTGACTCCAAATCCCCTCTACCTACCTCTTCAGCCTTCCTCCATCATCAACCAAGTCTCCGGGGGCTGCTCCCCTTTTTCCCGCAGAGGCTCCTCAAAGACAATTCACTCTGCCTCCAGCCCCCCACGCCCCCGGCCCAGCCCCAACCATCTGGCCTGGAGGGGAGAAAGAGCCCCCAGTCCGTAAAGGGGAAGGACACCTTGATGAAACACGCACATACTCTCACCCCTTCAAAACGTCCTTTCCAGCTCTCATGACACTCCTCAGGTGTAACAGTCTAGCCTGTCCTGTAAACTCTTCATTTTAACCAAGTTCCCCAAAGTAAAAATAAAAGGTAAATGGCAACACTGGGGGATACGTCCCAGGAGTTGCCCCACACACACACTCGGTATCCTGGGACCCTCAACCAGACAATGACTCCGGTCCCATCTCTTGGGACAACATGGCAAGTGTTCTCATTGTTGGGTCAGACGACCAGGCAGCATTCGCTCAGGCCAGCCCCTCCACCTACAATGCCAAGACCACCTAGCAAGGAGCTCAACGCACGGAGGGCAAACTGTGTGCAGGAAGGGCCCTCAGTACACCCCCTTCAGCACCCTCTCCTTCCAAAGCACGCCAACCTCCCTAGTGTTTTCTGTTTGTGCAAAACTCACCATATAACAATGCTGGCATTAAAAAAAATCACTCCAGCCAATCGTTTACACTTTTGCATGCTTTTTCATGCCCCTATCCACATAATCAACCTTCTTAAAACTTTCAATTATGTCATAAACATGTTCCATGTTCCTACCCTGTCTTTATAATCAGTGTTTCTAATGGTTGCATAACATCACTGGACTGGACTTACTATAATTTACTTAAACCATGTCTCCAGGATTAGACAGTTAGATGATATCCAATTTTTCTAATGCTAAAATTCATGTTTTTATACGTTGTTTCTTCTTTTGCACTCGGATACCACATAAATTCTAAGTCATAATAAGACTAGATCATAAGTTATGATCTTTTATAACTCTTGACACCCATTACAAAATTGCTTTCTAAAATTATTTCATCCGTTTACACTGCAGCCAGCAACATATTGTTACACTACATACACTGAATGTTCTTATTTTCAACTGTGGCTAGTTTAAATATATAACGACGCCAGGGAGGCAGAACATTTTCTCATGTTCACTTCCTGCTTCATCTTCCTTCCTAGACTTTGTTTAATGAAAATCAAAATTATGTGTGCACACAATCCATTTCTCTTCCTCTCTCTCCCTTTCACACAGACACACACACACACACACGTCAAACAAAACCAAAACATGGCTTCACATAATCCAAGTAAGAAAATACTGGTTCATAATGAAAAGTAAAAGAGACAAGTTTTACATAATCTAGGTGTCTTGTAAGTTTCCAAGTATGTGCTGCAGGTGAAAATATGTTAAATATTTAATTCATGATAAAAGTGAAACTTTTAGAAAGAAAGGGACTTTGCGTGGAGTTTGCCTACTGATCAGCAGCAGAAAATGAGTTAAATGCCAACCTGGCCTAACCCGAAATTCCTGGCCAACACTTGCCCACTGATGAGATAAAGGTCAGGAGAAGTAGTCAACGGCTGCCCACCTTCCAATGAGATGAGCGCATCGGGCAACACCCCTGTCCCAAACGTCGCTCCACTGCTCCTTCCAGGGCATTGGGCTCTGTCACAGGAGGAGATTCAAGCCAATAAAATCGTCCCCTAGGAACTGAGGCAACTGACATCTTCATCAGGCTCATTAATATCTAACAGATAACTAGGACTTCCCTGGTGGTCCAGACTCCACACTCCCAAAGCAGGAGTCCTGGGTTCGATCCCTAATCAGGAAACCACAGGACAGGCACTGCAACTAAGGCCTGGCACAGCCAAATAAATAAATATTTTTTAATTTAAAATATATATATATAATAGATCCCTGGGACCAAGACCCCAAGAAAGTAGAACATGTCCCAGCAGAAGACTGATGCACCAGTGGGGAAGAAAAGTAAGAAGGCTGAGGCCGGAAACACATGAAATCTACTTGAGGACACCGCCTAGAATTTTCACACACCTAGGACAGGAGGAGCAACCTTTCTGGAAAGAAACTTGGCAATATGAAACAAGAGGGCAATACGAAACAAAAATGCACAGTTTATACCCTCTGACCCAATAATTCTACTTCCAGCATTCCATCCAAGTAAATAAACAAAGATGCAAATACAGATTAAAGATAGCAACTACAACTGAATTTATAGTGACAAAAAGTTGGAAATACCCTGAACATTCCAATGATTAGGTAATAAGAAGTGACAGAATATTCACATAAGGAAATGCTGCACAATCTTTAAAAAACTATGTTTTCACATAATTTTAAATAAATTAGGAAAAAACTCACCATAAGCTTTAAGATATAATAACACAATTTTGAATATGAACCCAAGGCCTCTGAATATTGTTTTTATATTTCTGTATTTGGATAGAAAAAGACTGACATCCAGACACTAAAATATTAGCAGCTATTATCCATAGGTCATGGGCAAATTTTATCTACATCTGTATGTTTTTCATATTTTCCAAATTTTTATACAGGAAGTACATGTTACTTTATTTAGCAGAGAGGAAAGCTATTTAACTCCACACATACCCCCATCCCCAGTGTAGAAGTTTTGAAGCTGAGAAAAAATTTCTCAATTCTCCAGAGTCCATAAAGAAGCAAAACCATGCTTAAATTATAGCTCTCTTGGGACTTCTTGGTGTTTCAAAGTCTTAAATCTAATAAAGCCCTATTCTACCCATCACAACTGCTTAAAAGCTTGGTACCTACCCAGAGGGCTTTGGCGCCCTCCAACCTAGTTGGGTTTCTTACTTCCTATTGCAACCTCCTCTAAGAGAGGCTCTTTCTTTCCCTTGTGGGTTTGGTTCTTTGCTCTCTGGTCTTCATAAAAGGAGCCCCTGTCCTGGGGGTCAGCTGAAGATTCACAGCCAAGTCAGTGCCTCGCTCCTGCTGCTGCTACACCCTCTGCGACACAGCCTCTGTGATACAGCCTCTGTGACCTCTGTGAGACAGCCCACCAAGTGCTCTGGGGAAGGGAAGCAAGGACCCCCAACAAAGACCACCACCCCCACCCCCCCCCGACCCAGTGGAATTTTCCTTCTTGAACTCTGGGAGATGAGACTGACGTGTTTAAGCTAAATGTTTAGACAAATGAATGAAAAGGTGGATAAACAGAGTTTTTAAAGAAAAGCTAAAGAGCTATTAAGTCATGAAAGCTCCGGCTTAGTGTACTGGATGTCTTATTTTTAAGATCATGGGTTTGAAGATACAGAAAAAAAAAAATAGAGGGAAATAAGGGAAAGTCATCTGCCTGATTGGTCTGATACTTCTGAGATAAATACAAACGACAGAAGTGATATCAGAGATAAAGCCTTAAACGGTACTGGTCCCAGGATGAAATAATCCACTGTAATCTCCTGCAGTTCAGAACTGAAAAAAAAAAAAAAAAATACATTCATCCATTTGTACATTTGCAGATTTTTCTTTCACGTGACTTGGTGTTAGCAGGACAGGGAATTCCAAGGATTCTGCTTCAGAAAAAAGTCAGGAAGGTGTTTCTTGTGCTGTCTTGTCACCCTCCAGGATAGAGCTGGGGACGGCAGCATCGGTGGTGAGCGAGAGGGACACCGCAGGAAATTGCTAAACTTCTACAGGAGAAAGTGAATCAGGAAATGACATCAGAGGTCTCAGCAAGGGCTGTAATGAGCAGACAGGAACTGGGCTGTGGAGTTAGAAAACGCTGGGCCAGACGATCAGAGAGGTCGCCTGTGTTTCAATATTCCAGCCTACATTAGGGTGCATTGTGGAGGGCCCAGCAACACTCAGGGACCCAGTAAAAACACAACAGCAATAATAACAACAACACAAGCAACATCTATTTGGCAACCCAGCCCTGAGACTGGGCCAAAGAGTCCAACTTTGAAAGTGTGGGAACATCTATTTCCTATGGCTATAATATCACTGCATTCTGAAACTGTCATAAGAGCACATTCCAAATAGTCTGAGGCTGGAGAATAATGTGTGAGAGAAGGGAATGTCCTGAGAACACGTTCCCAGCGGAAGAACAGGCTGAGGAATGCAGACATCCACAGGAATGGGGAGGGGAGGAAAAGGTGCCCAGTCCCCAGTGGACCCGAGAACCCTGAATGGAGGCAAGAAACACTCAAGGAAAGTTTTCGGGCGAGGGGGGAATGCTGGGGAAAATGCAGAAATGACTGAATACTGATACTGAAAATGACAAAATATTTTACATACTCATGATCTCTCTGAACAGCCTCATCTCTGTTCAGAGAAAATGTGGTTGCTGGATGGAGCTGGCAGGAAGCAAAGGTCTGCCTTTGACTCAAGGTTCCTAACCCCAGGGAATTCACAGCACTGGAAGCAGCCAAGGGGATAGGGGTGGGGGGTGGGGGCGGGGGCTATAAATAACCTGTAGAAACTGAGATTTTCCACTTTCAGAATGTGACAGTCCCTCAATTAGAAGATTCAACAGTTCAGTTTCTCTGTAGGGCTTCCTAATGGTAGCAGCAAAGAGGGCATCCTTATTTGTCCCAGGTACTAGCCTTTTGCAAGGTGCTGGGAGAGTATAAACAGCCTAAGCCTGCTAGTCTAAATGCCTTGGGCTCCATCCCGGGAAGCAGGGAAGGAGGAGGAGCTGGGTGTGGCCCAGAGGATGTGCAGATGACAGCCATCAGTCGGTTAGAGTGCATCTGATGAAACTCTTGCAAGAAGAGGGTGTGCTGACTTCACCGACGTGCTGGGGTAAAGGGAAAGACCGTGGGTCTCAGAGCCAGACAGATGAGACTTAACTTTCCGGGGTCTGTTTCCTCGTGTGTAAAATGGAGAGAACTGCTGTACTGACTTCAAAGGCTGCCATGTGGATTAAACGAAATAATGTGTGAAAAGTGCTTAACAGGAGGTCTGGTAAAGACAAAGCACTGGGTAAATGTGTGTGTGTGTGTGTGTGTGTGTGTGTGTGTGTGTGTGTGTGGTTGGGTAGGTGTGGAGTGCCTAACAAGCAGTATATGACTCCCATCACTAGTTTAAACAGGGCGGACAGCTGCCAGACTGACTCCAGCCCTCCAATATCAGTAAGCAAATCCCACTGAGAAAGCAGTGATGCTGGAATCTTTCACAAGGATTCAAACGAGCTGTCTCATTTGAATGTTCTCCTCGGAGAACCATCATATTTCTCACCTATAAATTTCTCCAAGAAGTTATTGAAAAAAGTGCAAGAGATCCATGGGATCCATGTGGGCCAGGTCACCCAGCAGGTTCACAGACCCAGGCCTGCAATCAGGTGCCAGGAAAGGGACTCTGGAGCCACCTCTTGCTCAGCCCGGGTTTGTGGGGGAGGGTGTGTGGTGGGAGGGTGGGGGTGAGGGTGAGGAGGGAGGTATCATAGATGCTCTCTGCAAGTGGACGGCCAAATGGAGTCCGCAATGATGGGAGAGCAAGCCCTCACCTTTGCCCTTTAACTATCGTGTGTCTCAAGGAGAAGGGGACCTCACTTCCCACTCTCTTTATCTCAGCTGGCCTGCCTCTACTGGCACAAAGGTCCAGACCTGAAAGCCTCCTGCCGCCCTGGGCAATGTTGGAAGCTCCTGTCCCAGCAGGCGTGGATCTCCCCCACCTCCCCGGAAGAAAGAGCCCAATTCAGTCTTTAATCTTCTGCACATCAATTTAATCAATGGGGGTCAAGGATAAAGAAAAGGCTTCCAGGAGAGAGAGAAGTTATAAAGCCCAAAAGGGTGGATGGTTTTACCAGCAGGGACCAGGGGAGGGGAGAGCAGAGCAACCCAAGATTCAGAGGTCAGTGGAGTCTTCCAGTTACTGCCCCACCGCACCAACCACCAGCCTGTGGAGACCCATCCCTCCTACCCCATCGCCCCACCATGGCCAATTCCCTGGCTCAGTGATGAGCTTCTATCAGACAGAGCTAGCAATCTTCTCTTGCTGTTGCACTACAATATTTGCTCTGCTCTCTTCCTTTCCAAAGCCTAACAGATGGGACCACCGGAGTCCTCTCCAGCTCACCAAGATGCACGGAAAACTGAAAGTAAGGCGACCCCAAGTGCTCACTCATGCCGACGCTGAAGCTCCAACACTTTGGCCACCTGATGCAAAGAGCCAACTCACTGGAAAAGACCCTGATGCCAGAAAAGATTGAGGGCAGGAGGTGAAGGGGATGACAGAGGATGAGGTGGTTGGATGACATCACTGACTTGATGAACATGAGTTTGAGCAAACTCTGGGAGACAGTAAAGGACAGGGAAGCCTGGTTTGCTGCAGTCCATGGGGCTGCAAAGAGTCAGACACAACTGAGCAACTGAACAACAACAGCTGCTCGTGGTGGAGGAGGAAAGAGGCAGGGAAAAGCAGCGTCCCAGCACCCAGACCATCTTTTCCAAATGCCAGGACTATGTCAGCCGGAATAAGCAACGCCACAGTTTCAGGGAAACCAAAGAGATATTTACTGCACTGGGGCCACAGTAACATCTAATGTGAGGGGCATCACCCACCTGTCTACCTGCCCCACGAAGAAGACCGGAGATCCACAAAGCGCCAGCTGAATGCACATCCGAAAACCATCCCTGCTGATCTGGACTCCTTAGTGACCCAGCACTTACAGCAAATAACAGGCAAACCAGCAGGCAGGCTGTTCAGAGGGGCTTGGGTGATAGCGCTGAAGCTTCGCCCTTTTCATTTTTTGCAGAATTGCTCCACCAGCACGCACCAACCAAAAGCAGCATATCTCTAGTATTTATTTTAACCTCAGGGGGAAATACTGAGCTGAGAACAGTTCAGCACACTATGATGACATGACGGGATTTGCAGGCCCCACTTCCTTATACAGAAGAGAGAAGCAAGCGCCAATGGCAAAAGAAAAGAAGGGTTGCAGACTCTCCACCAAAGGGCAGGTGGCTTCTTGACCCACACCCAGGTGAACACCCACCCACCTGTGAAGTGAGCGAGTCTCCCAGCAGTAGGAGTGCCACACACACTTGTCAAAAGCGGGGCTTAGGACTTCCCTGGGGGTCCAGAGGCTAAGAATCCACCTGCCAATGCAGGGGACACGGGTTCGATCCCTGGTCCTGGAAGACCCCACAGGCTGTGGGCCAACCGCACACTACAACTACTGAGCCTGGGCTCTAGATGCTCCACAAGAAGGAAAGCCACCACAATGAGAAGCCTGCACCACAACAAAGGGTAACCCCTGCCCCCCGCAACTCGACAAAGCCCACACCCAGCAACCCAGCGCAGCCAAAAATAAATAAATAAAATATTTAAAAAATAAAGTATCAGCTATATATTGTCCATATGAGACTTAATTAAAAAAAACAAAAGCAGGGCTCACAAAGAGGGCAAAGGGCACTTAGGTCCAAAGGCAACATCAGAGATAAATCCTCACAAACCCGCTTGAACCAGTCCGAGGCACTTTCACACTGCGCTCTCCCATTTGGACAGGGCACACAATTCCTGTGCTTGCAGTCACTCATTCATTCAACAAACATTTACTTAGCACCTAGCAGATGTCATACACCACCAGGCTGGCACAGAGTCTAGACGACAAGCTAGGGCCAAAGTCACCTGCATTCAAGTGGGACACAACAGAGAAGGCTAATATCTGAAAAAGGATGAAGTTGGGTTTTTTTTTAAAAAGCCTCTGGCTTCTTGGGCTTCCCTGGTTGCTCAGTAGTAAAGAATCTGCCTGCCAGTACAGGAGACATGGGTTCGATCCCTGGTTGAGGAAGATCCCACATGGCATGGGGCAAGTAAGACCCTGCACCGCAACCACTGATCCTCTGCTCTAGAGCCTGGGAACCACAACTACTGAAGCCCCTGCACCCTAGAGCCAGGACTCCCCAAGGAGAGGGGCCACCGAAAGGGGAAGCCCACTAGAAGAGTAGTCCCCCCGCCAACCTCCCCCATTGCCGCAACTGGAGGAAAGCCCTGGAAGCAAGGAAGATCCAGCACAGGCAAACATTAATTCCAAAAATTAAGTAATTAATTTAAAAAAAATTTAAAGCCTCTGGCTTCTCAAAGCATGCTGGATCTCCATTTTCACAATCTGCACTCTGTTTTAAATACCGGTGGATCTCCTCTGGCCCCCTCAGGTGGTAAGCCCCCTGAAGACAGAGGCTATCTTTTGTTCAGCACCGTCTTCGGTGTCTTAATTACCCAAAAAATACCCATTGAATGTAACTGAAACAGAAAACAAACACTACTCTTCCCAGATCTTTGGCCTTACTGTTTCGGAAGGCTTTGCTCCCCAAGAAAGAAAGATGATGAAGCTTCAGAAAGGAGGAAAGGGGAGGGGGTGGGGTGCGGCGGCGGGGAGGGGTGGCTGACTTAGATACATTGAACACAACAGGAGTACAGTGTTGGAACTTCAGGCCAAGCGCACCCACCCCTCGGCGGCCCGAGGCGCCCCCTCCCCCTTCCGCCAGGAGCCACAGCTGGCGTCCCGGTAGAAGGCCCGTCCCCTCCCCCTGCTCCGCTGTTTGCTCTCCTCCGAAAATCCCCATTTGGAGTCCGAAAGAAAGACAGCGGGGTGGGAGGGGCGCGAGAGGAGTTAGAAGGGGAAGATGCACCAAGTAGGAAGGGAAACCTCCCCGCGAGGGACTGGGGGCAGGGCTGGCCTGGGGAGGAGATGTGACCGCCTCGGGGGAGACGGCCCGGCCGCGCCTCCTCTCTGGACGTGTCTGCACACTTTTCGTTCCTACACTGCCTCTCTTTTCCCTTTCCTCTTTTTTTATTTTTTTAAATCGATGCATTAATAGTCTTTAGAACTGGAGCAGAAGAGGGAAGCGTGTAAGGTGGAGGGGAAGAAGTTGATGAGACAGCCAGCCAGATCCCCTTGCCTGCTTTCCCCAATCTAGCACCCCACCTGCATTTTAGGGCCGTTTCCTCCAAGTCACCCCAGAGCCCGCAGGTCCAGAAGCCCGAGGGCGCTCAGGCTGGGCCCACTGGGCAGGGGCGGGATCTCCCTGGAGAGCGTTCTAGGCCTGCCACGGAATAAGGCTAACAGGGGAAGAGAAAGATGCGTCTCCGAGGCCCCATCCGTGCCCCGGGGGACTTGCCTGGACGTCGTCCGCTTGCCTCCCCTACCTGCAGCCCGGGCAGTCGTTGCAGGGCGGCTACCCCAGCGCCAGAACCCGCCGAGAAGTTTCGCCGCTGCAAACGTGAGAAATCGCAGCTCGGCAGAACACCCGCCCCCACCCAGTCGGCGGCCCCACCCCCGCAGCCCGACCCCTGGCGGCGGCGACCTTGGCCACCCCGGACGCTCCCGAGGGCCGAAGGGGGGGTGCTACACTGCGGGCTCCCCGGGGGCCATCGGAGGCGGCTGGGGGCGGTGGCGACCCGTCCCGGGGTCCTGGATCCCCAGGTGGGCACCCCCTCACCCGCCGCCCGGCCTCCCTGCCGGCCCCGGAGGCGCGCGCCCCGGCCGGCGCGGGCGCCCCACTTACCCCGCCGCGCAGGGCCGGGGCTCGGGCAGGGTGCGCGCGTTACATCCGGCTGGAAGCGCCTCTCGGGCCCTCCGGGCCGTCTCTCTCGGGGGGACGGAGGGGACGGGAGGTGGTCTCTGTCGCCGCCAAACTCTCGGAGGCTTCTGGCTCCTCCTGCTCTTCTGCCCCCGAGCCCTCACTCCCTCCTTCTCTCTTGTCTCTCGGCCCTTTTTTCCGGGTTAATTACGTTTCGCATTAAAGCAAAACCCAGCCCCGGATGTGAGTACAAAGCTCCGCCGAGCCCGCCGGGGGAGGAGAGGGGTGCCGGGGCGGCCGGGGGGCGCGGCCGGGGGCGCGGACCTCGCGGGGGCGGGGAGCCCGGCGGCGGCCCCCAAGGCTGGGTGCCGGGATCACCCCCCAACCCTCGCCCTCGCCCGCGGGGGGCGGCCGCGCAGGTGGGACGCGGGCCGGGAAGCCCGCCTGGCGGAGGGAGGCCCTGCCTCGGACGCCGGGCAGCAGGTGTCCGAGTGGGAAGGGGGCCCCGGGATGAGAGCATCCTTGGGGGAGGGAGGCAAGCCGGAGCGCGGGCTCACTCTTGACTCCATTTCTTCTTCCCCAGCCCCCTCCTCCAGAGACTTCAGGCGGTCCTCCGTCGGACCCCGAGTCTTTAGCCATCTGGGACCGCGGGGCTGAGGTTTAGGGTTAGGGTCGAAGCAAGTTATCTCAGCTCTCCCGGGTTGTCACGAATGAGCCCCAGGAGCCCGGAGAGGGGTCTCACTTTCTAAGGGTGCCTAGGGGCTTTTTTCCGAGCGTGGCGCCAAGACGCCCTCCCAGCCCTCGGAGCTGGAGGAGAAAATGGGAAACCGACAAGCAGGTATGACGTCCTATTGCCGAGAGGGACCGAAGAGAACCCAAGGGTGCCGGCGCAGCCTCTGCCCTTATCTCTTTCGATCCACGCGGCCACCCTATGGATATCAATCCCCTCCACGATGAGGAAACTGAGAGTCAGAGACGTTAGGTAACTTGCCCTGGGTCCCACGGCTACCAATGGCAGGTCTGTCGGGTTCTGACGCCAGCCTCGCAGATAATTGAAATGTACGTGTAGTCAAGCGCCTAACATTCGAAACCCAGAAAGGCAGTGGATTCACCCCAGGATGGAGGACCTGGAGCTGCGATTTCTGGGGATTCGGATGCAGTTGCAGTTGATGAGGTCGGAGTCCTAATTGCAAGGCTTTGACTGAGGGGAGGGCCTAAGAAGACGTCGAGGCTCAAAGTCTGGCTGGGCGGGATTGCAGGAAAGGCTGGTCCGTGACCCAGAGATGCAGGGGAAAGACAGACTGTTAAAAGTCTCTGCGACCTGAGGCAGCAAAGCTTGGAGAAAGGGGGTCCCCAGCGAGATGAGCTGGGAGGCAGGCAGGACCAGGCAGAGCACACGCCCCGAAAACACCGGTGATGAAACCACACACGTTTCCTCTTCCATTTTGATTGCCAAACCAAAAATGAGCCTCCTGGCTCTCTCAGGTGTGAAAAAAGACTGTTTGCTTTAGAACATTTTGCTTTGAATGAGGAAGGAAAGGGGGACACAACAGAAAGAGCATTTCCTTTGAAATAAATACATCAACATTTTTTTTTTTTTTTCCTGCTCATGAAGATTTTTGCTACTCACATACATTTCAGGCAGAGCATATACTCCACAACCAGATGGCCTGGGTTTGAACACCAGCTCTGGAGCTTATTAGCTTTGATCTCAGAACAAAGTGACAACCTTTCCTGGTCTTATTTTCTACATCTGGGTGCTTGCAAAGAATAAATGAATTAACATTTGTAGAATGTTTGGATTACTGCAGAACGTGAGGTAGGTGCTATGAAAATTTTTTTTTTTAATTAGATTATGGTTTTCAGCGTGAAAAGGAACAAAATTCCATCCAACTGCCAGCAAATCCGACTGGAAGGGACAGTTTCCAGTGGGAGCAATGAGGGAAAAGTCTCAGGTTCCATGGTATGGTTCATATTAAAACCCATAAAACTGTAGTCCCCCGGGGAGCTTGCCTGAGTCACTCATTCACAGAGCCGCAAATATTTCCTGAGCACTACTGTATTGGATGCCTGGGAGGCAAAGCTCCCTGAAAGGATGCAAGTGTCACTCAGAGGCAGCCTGTATCACTCCTGGAAGGGTCGTGAAAGTGGCACACGGTGAGAAAGTGCCACCGCATGTGCTGGTTCGTTTGGGAGGGGATCCTTGGAAGGAGGTGGATTTTGAAATAGGCCTAAGAACTGCGATCCAAAAGTCTACAAGCAATGAATGCTGGAGAGGGTGTGAAGAAAAGGGAACCCTCCTACACTGTTGGTGGGAATGCAACTAGTACAGCCACTATGGAGAACAGTGTGGAGATTCCTTAAAAAACTGGAAATAGAACTGCCAGACGACCCAGCAATCCCACTGATGGGTATACACACCGAGGAAACCAGAACTGAAAGAGACACGTGTACCCCAATGTTCATCACAGCACCGTTTGTAATAGCCAGGACATAGAAGCAACCGAGATGTCCATTGGCAGACAAATGGATAAGAAAGCCGTGGTACATATACACAATGGAGTATTACTCAGCCATTAAAAAGAATACATTTGAATTAGTTCTACTGAGGTGGATGAAACTGGAGCTGATTATACAGAGTAAAGTAAGCCAGAAAGAAAAACACCAATACAGTATACTAACGCATATGTATGGAATTTAGAAAGATGGTAACAATAACCCTGTATGCGAGACACAGATGTATAGAACAGTCTTTTGGACTCTGTGGGAGAGGGAGAGGGTGGGATGGTTTGGGAGAATGGCATTGAAACATGTATATTACCATATGTTAAATGAATCGCTAGTCCAGTTTCAATGCATGAGACAGGTTGCTCGGGGCTGGTGCACTGGGATGACCCTGAGGGATGGGATGGGGAGGGAGGTAGGAGGGGGGTTCAGGATGGGAGACACATGTACACCCATGGAGGATTCATGTCAATGTATGGCAAAACCAATACAATATTGTAAAGTAATTAGCCTCCGACTAAAATAAATAAATTTATATTAAAAAAAAAAAGAAATAGGCCTGAGAAGACCGGTGCAGTTCGACTCCGATGTTAGGCTAGGAGAAGGGTCACTGGTACACTTCCAGTGATGCTTATCCTTCACTGGGAAGCCCCATTTACTGCCAGACTTGTCCCTGGCCAGGACCTGGCCCCAGTCCGACTTCTGTATTTCTGGTGCTTCCTCAGATGACCCCCATCACCTTCTACCATAGAGACAAAGATGGTCAATTGAGTCTGGGCCCTGCTGTGGTCCATTGACCATCTCTGACACATTTTGAAAATATTCCCATTGACTGATTTTATGCGGGCTTTTTTTTTTTTTTCAGTGCAATAGACAGCCCAGACGTCTGAAAATGTGACTCTGCCTGTGGGGAAAGGAATGTCAAAAAGGGCCTTTCACAGCAGCTATTTCAGTCCCCTGTTGTGTCAGTGCAAATGAGTTTCAACAGTTTGCTCAAGGTTTTGCAGCTGATTAGTGGCAGAGATGTTTCTGGAACCCAGGGTGGAGAATCTTAGTATTGATGCAGGAACCTTCCCATGACAATGGAGACTAGGCAGAACCTTAGAGTTTAAACAGAGAGTCTTATACTCCAGCCATTTATGCACTTTCTATTCATTTTCAGTGTTCACAGCTGGCTTACCAGGTGCCCTAACAACCTTCGGTGCTGAGCCAGGGCTCCCTCCAGGGAACCGCATTGTTCTCTGTCCTTAGAGACACGCATTATATAAGGTACCAGGTTGCAGCTGGGGCCAGCGAGTTCTGTTGGGGAAAGTGTGGAACTGAAGAGGCCGAGGTCAGTGGTTGATCCTGGTTCAGACCGGTTCATTTTGCACAAAGTTAAATTGTTCCAAAGCCATTGCACTTCTAATGCTAGCTGGTCATTTTGTAGAGTTGCTATTGGTTTCAGTAGCCACATACCATCCATTTCTTGAAAGATTACTCAAACTACCATTGTTCTGTTCAGTCCTATTCACTCAGCGAACAGTTATCTGAACCTATTAACCATGTTTTCCTCCCATATATCTTGTGCTCAGTTACATCCAACACCTTGCGACCCTTTAGGCTGTAGCCCACCAGGTTGCTCTGTCCATGGGATTTCCCAGGCAAGAATACTGGAGTGGGTTGCCGTTTCCTCCTCCAGGGGATCTTCAAGACCCAGGGATCAAACCCATTGTCTCCTGCAGTTCCTGCATTGCAGGCAGGTTCTTTACCCAGTGAGCCATCAGGGAAGCCTCCCATGTATCTTGCACTTACTTATTTTCCAGGTACTTACTAAATGCTAATTGCTTTACATGTATTGTTTTATTTAAGTCTTACAACACAAGGAGTAAGGTACAACTCTTTCCCCATTTTATAGACGAGGTGACTAAAACATAGGGACCAAGCCCAGTCACAAACCTGTCCAGTCGGATGCCAGAGCCAGCCCCCTTAACCACGGAGGTTGTGAAGGATACATACAGGAAGACATAAAACAAGATATTTTCCCTACACATATTCGATAATTATCATCATTTAGAATATCCATTCCATTTTGGCTAGCAATTTCATGTCCAGAAGATTTGTCCTGCAGAAAGTCATCTGTAGATACAGATAACATATATGGAATGTATGTTTCTGTGTATGTAAAGAGTATGTGCTCAGTCGTGGCCGACTCTTTGTGATCCCATGGACTGTAGCCCACCAGGCTTCTCGTCCATGGAATTTTCCAGGCAAGAATACTGGAGTGGGTTGCCATTTCCTCCTTCAGGGGATCTTCCCGACCCTGGGATTGAACCCAAGTCTCCTGTGTCTCCTGCATTGCAGGCAGATTCTTTACCACTGTGCCACCTGGGAAGCCAAGGAGAGATGCAAATCGCTCTCCCTTGGGCTGTCTACCAACTCCTGTCACAGTGTGGTCCACAGATGGAGAGGGGGGCCGGCTGGCCGAGTCAGAGCAGAGCAGGCAGATCCAGTGTCTACAAGAAATTCAGTTTTACCTGCCACATCAAGGGTGACCCAAGGCTCCGCTGGGATAATGAGAGTGGATCAAGTGGGATCCATAGCCAGGCAGGCCCTTGGGCCGCATCGTTCGGTGTGTGGGCTCTCTCATCCAACTTATTCACAAAGAACTGGGGCTGGTCGGGGTTGCCTCTCTGGCATCCCCCAGTAGAGTGCTGAGGACATTCCTGCTTCCAGTGCCCTCCTTTATGACAAGAAGCACATTGGTTCAAGCCCAGGCAGCTTCTTGGTGATCTGTCCAGCTTTCTCAGTCTTTCAAGTTCCCCTCAAAGTGGTGGGTGAATCAGAACAACGAAGAGTATATATATCGAATAATACATTCGCTTCAACATTGCTCATAATAGTGAAATTTGGAAATCACTGTCATATTCCTCAACAAGGGACTGAACAGGTAAGTACTGTTACAGCCACATAATTTTATACTATGTTGTTTTTGTTCAGTCGCTAAGTCATGCCCGACTCTTTGCGACCACATAAACTGCAGCATGCCAGGCTTCTCTGTCCTTCACTATCTCCTGGAGTTAGTTCAAACTCATGCTCACTGACTCAGTGAAACCATCCAACCAACTCATCCTCTGTTGCCCCCATCTCCTACTGCCCTCAATCTTTCCCAGCATTAGGGTCTTTTCCTATGAGTTGGCTCTTTGCATCAGGTGGCCAAAGTATTGGAGCTTCAGCTTCCACACCAGTCCTTCCAGTGAATATTCAGAGTTGATTTCGTTTAGTATTATACTGAGTGGCTGTTAAAAAAAAAAGAGATACCTCTTTATATGAAAAATATTAATTAAGTGGGAGGGAGGTACAAATTTGCCTACATAGTAGAATCCTATCTGTGTACATAAAAATTGTATGCTTATTAAGTGAAAAAAAAGTTTAAAAGACTGCATTGCAAACTGTTAACCACAGTTCTCTTTGGGCGGAAGAGGAAGGGTTCTAATGATAGATCTCAGTTTTTAAGAGATGTATTTCTGTAATGTTTTATTTTTTCCAATAAATCTGCATACATTTGGTTACCAAAAAATAATGATTTAAAATTTTAATGAAAAGTGTTAAAGAGCTCCAAGAAAGCATATTGCAGCCCTCAAGGATCCCATCATTTAGTTGGGAGGGAATATAGCATACAGAAAGAAATATCATAAAAGCCAGAAGCTCATATTAATACATGCAGAGAAGAGAGAGAAAATTCTGTGGGAAAGAAAAATCAGCCAGCTAGGGTTGAGAGGTGCAGGAGAAAATGTAGGAAGAGACTGCATTTTGGAGGGACCTTGAAGATGTGAATGGTGTAAAATATAGAAGGTGGAGACAGGTGTTAGAATAGGTGGATTCAGATAAAGGGATCGGTCCATTTCAGCTGGAGTACACGGGGACCAGGAATAATGAAGGAAGGATTTTCATGGGGAGCAAAACGGGAAAGAAAGGTTGCGGGAGGGTAATTATTGTTAAGCAAATGAGTTGTGCATATTACTTTAGGCTTTGAGAGCCACTGGAGGGACTTCTCTGGCGGGCCAGTGGTTAAGATTTTTGCTTTCCAGTGCAACGGGTGTGGGTTCGATGCCTGGTCAGGGAGCTAAGATCTGACATGCCTCTCAGTAAAAAAAAACAGAAAACAGGAGCAACATTGTAACAAATTCAATATAGACTTTAAAAAATTGTCCACATCAAAAAAAAAAAAAAAAGAGCTAGTGGAGGTTTTTGAACAAGGGAGTCACACAATTAGAAGTGAATAAGCAGCAATTTCATAGTTCGTGGCTTCATGGTAACTGGTCTCTAACACCAAAGCTACCACCAGGGATGTGACTCCTGACTCTCCCTAATGAGCTGTGTAGTCATGCACCAGATACTCTGGTTTCCTGTGTTTCTATAAAATAGAAAAGGTGGTGATAACACATAACCTATCTCATACCACTGTTGTTGAGATTCAGTGAGTTAATGTTCTTAGGGCACATGGTAATTGCTGAGAATGTCAGTTAAATTTTAACAGTTTCATACCTTTGGATGAAAATCTTTGCATTTCATTTTGAAACCTTTACTAAAAAGAGCTCACATTATGCGACAAATTATTACCTGTTCCTTCTTCACACTTTCACAGGATTATAGATTATCAATCCTGTTTTACACAGGTGAAAGAATTTAGGTTTTTAAGGAGAGAGGTACACTCTTGGAATCACAGAGCCAGACATGAATTCTGTCTTGGTTCAGTGGTCCCCGCCCAACACTCAGCTTTATTGCTTAGCTCCAGTCCTCAGCTTTGAGAACAGAAAACGATAGAAGAACACTGGCAATTTCTGTTTATGGATAAGGGAAAGAGTGGTAAGGGATGGTAATAAAGTAAAATCAAAAGAGAGAAAACTTCCATGAAATGCCTGGAAGTGTGTATGTAAAATCAAATTTTATATACACAAGTATATACATATTGATATGTGTATATTATATGGTGAATTATGCTGCCTCTCAAAATAAAACATGTATGTTGAAGACCTAACTCACAATCTGACTGCATTTAGAGATAGAGCCTTTCAAGAAGGAGTTAAGGTTAACTGAGTTCATAAGGGTGAGGTCCTAATCCAACAGAACGATAGCCATATAAGAAGAGGAAGCGATCTCGCCCTGTCTCCAAGGCTGTGTGAACACACAACAAGAGGGCAGCCATCTGCAATCCTAGAAGAGAGCTCTCCCCAGAGCCCAACCTAGCTGGCAACCCCCTCCTGGACTCCAGCCCCTAGAACGCTGAGAAAAGTAATTTCTGTTGTTTAAGCCACCCACTCTATAGTACTTTTTATACTCATACATATAGAGAAAGACAGTGCATACGGATACATGCCAGAATTACTTCCCAGTGACAAAGTTTGGAAAACATTGCCATACTGTTAAATCTGATGCTAATATAAACTTCAAAACGAAGCGCCCGTCCAGTCCCCAGAAATCACAGTCTCCTGGCCAAATGCACCGTTCCTATTGATTCATGCGATGGTATTGTTTTTCCGTCAGTTTGAATAAGGGCAGTGCATGGCTGGGATTCCTGCATTCCCTGTGATTACAGGGAAAGAACTGGGTCTGTGGAATCAGAGAGAGAGAGAATGAACAGACAGACATTAATACCTAAGGTTTGGATCCATGACCATGCTTTGGTACTATAGTTAACATATTTTTTCTTAGACTAGTTTCATAATTCATTTCCTCAGCACAGAGCCTACATGAGGGCTACAATTAGAAAATACTGGGGTGAAGGTGGTCAAAGTTGGTAGCTGGAATAAACTCTGGCTTATTCCAAGAGATGCCTGTGGTGGTCAGTGAACCGGATTGGCTATTACCTCAGTGATTCTCAACACAAGCTGGTGATTACAAAACAAAGAAAATCAAACAGGATATTTGGACAGATGGATTTATGTCCTTCCATTATTTTGTTATTAGGAAATACATGCACACAGTACAAAGTTCAAAAGGTACAAAAGAGGAAGAATGAACAAATACTTTATTCTAAAAAGTCTTTTCTATTTCTGAACTTTCCAAGCTAGGCAAATAACTAGCTTTTAATTTAAAAATACCGCAGACATCTTATAGTTGCTCTGTGACTAAAAAAAAAAAAAAAAAGAACTAATTTTATCTTCAACTTAAAAATACTTGTGAGTCCGTGGATATATTTTTCCAGAAATTTTAGCCAATTTTGTATCCATTCACATTAAAACTCCTGCCACTAGAAAAGATATGTGAAACCTGACTGGCAGTTTGAACCTCGAGACCTGTGAAGTTCAGTGTGAGTCACCGGAGACAGGTAATTTACTAAGGAATCTTCTTTCAAATTTCATCATAATTTGTACAATGACTCCACATCTCTGTCAAACTTTGTTAAAATTAAGTGTAACACTAGGCTGGAGAGTTAAACCCAGTTCAGCTTCATTCCATCATTTAGTAATTAAACAATAACAAGCTAAATTATCCTTACACCTAATACATAATGACGGTTTGGATGTTCTAATTGGATAAGTGGCCAAATGCTCTCTCCAGCATCTGATGTCAGAAGATGTCACAGTCCTGGCTGGCTGCCAGACATATCAGGAACATGGTCTTGACCTGGAGGTCACTTTCTGGCAACTTCAATCTCTGGAAGAGAACTCTGAACCGGAAGATAAGAGAGAAAGAGCCTCTGAGTAGCCAAGTCCCTGTGTCTTCACGGAGATGCTTTTTTAGGTTTGCTTATTGATTCTGGCTGAAGATCTAATTTCAAAAGGTCCAGTTATGTGGTTTCCCAGTCCTCAGTGGACTAGAAACCAAGAAAATAGAAAAGCTTTTGGAGATGGAGAGGGCCAGGGGAGGGAAAAATGACTTTATTCAGTTGATTCCTCTCTGTAAATGGATTAGTTGACAACAACAAAGGAGAGAGAGAAAAGTTAATAAGCATTCCCCGAAGTGATATGTGCCCAAGACAATCTGCATCACTTTCGGTGATGACTTTGGGGTAGGAAAAAGTGGTTGAACTGTGATGGGCGCCTTGATTTTAGGTGAGAAGTTTCATACAGTTTTGCTAGTAAGAGTGGTGAACTCGAGGAGATCATTTCTGAGGTGGTTAAGAAAGGACAGGATTCATTCATGCTCTTATATATTTTTAAAATATTATATCATGTGCATTATATTTCTTTTGCTTAGTAATATACTTTTCTTCAAATTATTTAATGCCCCTACAAAAGACTTTAAAGTAAAAGTACAGAAAAAGAAAATTGTACAAATTAAAATATGGAAGACCCAGAACCATAAAATTCTAGAAGAAAACATAATGGGTAAGCTCCTTGACATTGGTCTTGGAAATTATTCTTGTTGGATTTGACACCAAAAGCCAAAAAAGGCAACAGAAGCAAAAACAAACAAATGGCGCTACACCAAACTAAAATTCTTCTACCCAGGAAGAAAGCAAAGGAAAGAAAACCATCAACAAGATGAAAAGGCACCCTACAGAATGGGAGAAAATGTTGCAAATCATATATCTGATAAGGGGTTAACATCCAAAATATATAAAGAATTCATGTAACTCAGCAACAAGGAAAAACCCAACAATCTGATTTTTTTTAGGCAGAAGAGCTGAATAGAGATTTTTCCAAAGAAGATATACAAATAGCTGACAGGTACATGAAGAGGTGCTCAGCATCATTCACCAGGAGGGAAATGCAAGTCACAACCACAATGAGTATCACTTCACATGAATACGGATGGCTTTTATCAAAAAGACTGCGAAGGACAAGTTGGCAAGGATGTGGAGAAAAGGGAACCCTTGGGCCCTGTTGGAATGCAAATTGGTGTAGCCACTATGGAAAACAGTATGGAGGTTCCTCAAAAAATTAAAAATAGAACGATCGTATGATCCAGAAGTTCCACTTCTGTGTATATATCAGAAAGAAACAAAATCACTATCTCAAAAATGATATCTGCACTCCCAGATTCATTGCAGCATTATTCACCATAGCCAAGACATAGAAACAAACTAGGTGCCCACTGACAAATGAATAGATACGGAAAGCGTGACATATATTCAATGAAATACTATTCAGCCAAAAAGAAGAAGGAAATTCCGCCATTTGCAACAACATGGGTGGATCTTGAAGGCATTATACTAAGTGAAGTAAGACAGAGGAAAAACAGATTCTGTATGATCTCACTCTTATGTGGAATCTAAAAACCCCTGAACTTACAGAAACAGAGAACAGATTGGTGGTCGCCAGAGGCGAGTGGTGGGAGCTAGGGCTGGGGGTCGATGTAGGGGGAGAGAAGGTGGTCAAAAGGTGCAAATTTCCAGTTATAAGATAAATAAGTTCTGGGGGTGGATTGTATAGCATGGTAACTATAGCTAACTGTACCACATTGTATATTTGAAAGTGAATAAAAGAGTAGGTCTCAATGTGCACATCACAGAAAGAACTATCATTTACTTTTCTGTTCTGATGTGAAGAACAGTGCTTCTCAAATTTGAAACTATCACAACATTGTTAAATGACTATGTTGTTGTTCAGTCGCTAAGTCATGTCCGACTCTTTGCAATCCCATGGACTGTGACTCCTCTGTCCTCCACTCTCCCCCAGAGTTTGCTCAAATTCATGTCTATTGAGTCAGTGATGCTATCGAACCATCTCATCCTCTGTAGCCCCTTCTCCTCCCGCCCTCAGGCTTTCCCAGCATCAGGGTCTTTTCCAATGAGTCAGCTCTTTGCATGAGGTGGCCAAAGTATTGGCACTTCAGCTTTAGCAACAGCTCTTCCAATGAATGTTCAGGGTAGATTTGCTTTAGGATTGACTGGTTTGATCTCTTTGCAGTCCAAGGGACTCTCAGGAGTCTTCTCTAGCACCACACTTTGAAAGCATCAATTCTTTGTTGCCCAGCCTTGTTTATGGTCCAACTCTTACATCTGTACATGACTACTGAAGAAACCATAGCTTTGACTAGATGGACCTTTGTCAGCAAAGTGGTGTCTCTGCTTTTTAATACACTGTCTAGGTTTGTCATAGCTTTTCTTCCAAGAGCAGCAACTTTTAATTTCATGGCTGCAGTCACCATCCACGGTGATTTTGGAGCCCAAGAAAAGAAAAGTAACTGCTTCTATATTTTCCCTTTTATTTGCCACGAAGTGATGGAACCAGATGCCATGATCTTAGTTTTTTAGCACTGAGTTTCAAGTCAACTTTTTCAGTCTTCTCTTTCACCCTTATCAAGAGGCTCTTTAGTTCCTTATTTCTCCCCAACTTCAACTGCTACAGTCCCTGTGACCCAGCTTCTCCATGTGGATTTCTTCTGCCATATGGGCATATGGTTGCTTCCATTCTTTTTTTTTTTTTTTTGCCTTCCTTAAAAAGAAAATCCACCAGAACCTCGGCTGGTATTTGAGAAAGCCACTCTCCTATGAGGGGTTCGCATCAGGGTCCATTAGATGACATCGGTTGGTTACTATCCAGGACTGTGGTGGCTCCCCTATACTCAGAAGGTGACAAGCAAGCGTTAGGGTAGAAGTCAAGTCTGTTAGAATGTAGCTTTGTAATTGCATGTTACTGAGTACACCATGAGTCAAACCATGGCCAATGAAAAGTAACTGCGTGTTCTTGAAATAGTTTGGTGGTGAGCTCCAGGGGCTGGTTTATTTTTGGTTTCTCCAATTTAAGCCCTTGTATCATGACCCTGCAACTACCACTCAGTTCAGAGTAGACGGGCAGCGTAATGGGGTACCAAGAACTTGGGACCAGGAATCCTCTGAAATTTTAGTAAAATGACGCTGACATGTTTTATTGTTCAAAGTTATAAAGTGTCTAGAAATGTAAGTATTATGAGCAGAAATGGCAGGGAGACAATGATATAAAACAATGATCTTCAAACTTCTTCACTAACACCCGCTAAAAATTGCTGGAGGACTTCCCTGGTGGGCCAGTGTTTACAAATCCACCTGCCATCGCAGGAGACACAGGTTCAATCTCTGGTCCCAGAGGATGCCACGTGTCAAGGGGCAGCTGGGCCAGGACTCCGCAGCTACTGAGCCCTTGTGCCTATAGCCTGTGCTCCACAGCAACAGAAGCCACGGCAGTGAGAAGCCCTCTCCCAGCAGCTGGAGAGTCGCCCCTGTTCACTGCAACGAGAGAAAACCCGCTTACAGCAAAAAGACCCAGCACAGCCAAAAATAAAGTAAATAAGTTAACATTAATTTTTTAAACGCTGGAAAACTATGTATCTCTACACACATTTTCAAACTGACATTTGTAACTTTTAATCACAAGTTTGAGTGACTGCAAAAAATGTGTTCTGCCAATCGTTAATTAACATAGGATATTTTTAAATGAAACTGTCATATCACTCTTTTTAAAGGTATCCAATAGAAATCAAGTATCATAGTAACTTGACACCACCATTCCTTTTTGGAAATGAACAAGTAGCTCTCTAACAGTCGGAGATGTTAAATTTTTCCTTTTCCTCCTTAAACTCTATTTTCATTCCACTTCCGAGAGAAGCTTGTCCAAATGTCATATATTTTTGACGTCTGTTATTACTTGAACATCTACTATTTGGACATCTCTTACCGATTACCCCATCCCATTTTCTGAAACAAAAATGCCTCTATAAATTGATTTTACAATTTAGAAATTAAAAACTATCCTGCAACCTTCAGGCTCCAAGTGTGAAGACATATTTTTGGAGACTAATTCATCATTGCCATAATTTGTAACAAGATAAATACAAATGTCATTGATCACTAAACATGAAACAATAAAATGTTACTGGAAATTATTCTCTTAATGAGATGGATGAGGATGAATTTTAAAATGTTATTTTTATATATTTACATATATGTGTAATAGTTCAAATATTCATCAATTAATATTACTTAGTGCAAGAATGAGCAGGTATAGCACCAATACGATCCCTATTTCTTATTTTCATGGACTGAGGAAACTTGTTGACCAGAACAAATAGATGGGGCTGTATGGAGTTTTGTTACAGCAGTGTTTAGGGTTAATCAGAAGAAAGGCTTTTCGAGCAGAGTCTGTTATGACTGAGTGAACACAAACCCTGTGCAAAGATTTCTAGCCAGTTCACCTTTGCTAGGGAATTTAAAATCTATTTTTCATGTTCATCACAGCACTGTTCACAATAGCTAAGAGATAGAAGCCACCTAAATGTCCACCAATGGAGGAATGGATAAAGAAGACGTAGTCCATACATACAATGGGATTTTACTGTATGTGTGCACTCAACCATTAAAAATAATGAAATAATGCCGCATGCAACAATATGGATGGATTTAGAGATTGTCATAAGAGTGAAATAAATCAGACAGAGAAGGAGAAATATTGTATGACAAGACTGAGCGACTTCACTCACGTATCTTTTATATGTGGAATCTTAAAAAGACATGATACAAAGCAGAAGACTCACAGACTTAGAGAACAAGCTTATGGGAAGGAGGGGGAGGTGGGAAGGAGAGTCAGGGAGTTTAGAATCGACATGGGCATATTGCTATGTTTAAAATGGAAAACTCACAAGGACCTACTGTATAGCACAGAGAACTCTGCTCAATGTTATGTGGCAGCCTGGATGGGAGGGGAGTTTTGGGGGAGAATACATGTATGTGTATGGCTGAGTCCCTGTGCTGTCCACCTGAAACTATCACAACATTGTTAATAGGCTATAACTCTAGTATAAAATTAAAAGTTTATTAAAAAAAAAAAGAAAGAAATCTGCTTTGCAGCAGAGCTGAATTTGGCAGCGTTGCTCAATTTTTTTTAACTCCTTCTAACTGTAGGTCAGCCATCACTTCAAAAATTACTCTGTGGGGCGGTTGGGGGAAGCATATGGGAACACCCTGTACTGTTTGCTCAGTTCTCCTGCAAACCTGAAACTGCTCTTAAAAATAAAGTCTTCTTTTTTTAAAAATTACTATAATGATCTATCCGTGGTCAACTCAGTTAGGTGTTTTTCTTCCAAGTTTTACAGAAGATCATACACGGGAAGCCACCTACCTTGCAAAGTGATTTGCACCTCAGTTACAAAAGGCTTTTGCTTTCTCAATGCAAACACAGATGTTTATTTTGACCATGGAGAGCGGCATGTGGGATCTTAGTTTCCGAACCAGGAACGGAACCTGTGTCCCCTGCAGTGGAAGCAGGAAGTCTTACCAACTACATCACCAGTGAAGTCCCTTGCCCTATTTTTATTTTAACGTTTTTTCAAAAGTAATTCATTTGTTTATTGGTCATCTGTTTTAAATACAGCAGTGCAAACAGAGATATTTTTATTCACCCCCTGTCTCCACCCTGGAGGTTTTTTACAACAAAGGGCAATGCCTTTGTTTCCTTTTTTAGAAGAGAGAGAAGGCTGATGTGAAAGGGCATGTGGGAGCAGAGACAGATGGGCAGGCGGACGTGAGACCTGGCTGTCTGTCCGTCTCCGGGAGATGGAGAAACTGATTCTCCTGAGTCCTGTGGGGGCCCGTCCTTTAAACACCACCTAGAACACCAGCCAGGGGGGGTGACTTGAGTGTGTTGCTCAGTCATGTCCGACTCTTTGTGACCCCATGGACTGTAGCCCACCAGGCTCCTCCCTCCATGGGATTTTCCAGCCAAGAATACTGGAGTGGGTTGCCATTTCCTTCTTCAGGGGATCTTCCCCATCCAGGGATCAAACCCAGGTCCTCCACATTGCAGGCAGAGTCTTTACCATCTGAGCCACCAAGGTGACTTAAGAACTACCTCGAATACACAGAATTGTAACATCAGACTTTTAGTAACGTATTCGCTGTTTGTCTGAAATTCAAATCGAACTGCATGTCTAGTATCTACGGTCTACCTGGCAACCCTTGCTCATCGTGATCATTCATTTTCAGAGATGAGAGGAACTGTCCTGAAAAGAACAAAGTGCCAAAGATCATTTATTGCTCCCTCCACCGAATTCCCAAATAGAGCTCGTGTTTTCTCGCCTCTCATCACAGGGCCCGTGTTTATCCGTCCCTCCTACAGTGTTCCTGTCCTCCTTAGCCAGAGTAAAAACAACAACAATAACAAAACAGGCTATGATATGCGTAAAAGGACGGAAGCTGTCGGGGGAAACCGAGACCAGGAACTGTCTTGAGAGAAGCAGAGAGTGTGTGGGTACAGTGTGGGCAAAACATCTCTGCCCCGTCACCTCAAAAACAGCAGCTAAAAAAAGGAGAGAGCTTATTAAAAGCCTCTGCTTTCAGGGAAGACACCAAAGCTACATGAAATTTGTAAATATTCCCCATCACAGGCTAACCCATGGATACATAACAGAAAACATCATTCAAGTCCAGCTGCAAGTCTGATCACCTTTGCCACACGTTATCCTGAGCTGCTTCTTAGGAAAGACACCGATCAAGCCTTTCATTTTTCTTTCCCCTTCTGTTCACTATCACTGCCCTCTCTCACTCCCCTCCCATCTCCCAAGCACCAAAAATAATTTGAATTTCAAACCTTTTTTTGGCCTCCCTTGAGAATTGGTCTGGATCTAGGTGGTGGCATCCAGAATTTAGCAGAACCTCTGTCCGTACCTCACTCCCGCCTCCCGTTCTCAACACTTGGGGTGTTCGGGTACCTCCACACCCCCCCTCCACAAACCTTCTCTACCTCATCATTAGTAAGAGGAGCCCCTCAGGAATCCCCGGCCTCCACTTACCTGCCCTGGTTTGGGAAGAACAAGGCTCTTTGCACAAGAAAGCCAGCTTCTCATCAACTATAGGAAGCCACCTCCACGTGGCCAAGGACAAGGTGATAGCGATAAGGAGGAAGACCAGACCTGAGCCCATCGATTCAGGAGACCCAAGCAATTTCCTGTTTCAGAGACATTTTTAAAAATGGAAAAACTGACTAAATTCATAGAGGAGGGGGTGTATGTGTTTCCCTCTCCCCCAGTCACCCCCGTGACCCCTTGATCTTTCTCTGGGGGACAGCTGACCTTCTTTTCTAAAGAACCTCTCTAGGGGCTTCCCTGGTGGCTGAGTAGTTCAGACTTCAGCTTCCACTGCAGGGAGCACGGGTTCGATCCTTGATTGGGGAACTAAGATCCCACACGCTGTGTGGTGTGATCAAAAAAAAAAAATCTCTCTAGATCTAGCCCCAGCCCCTCCCTGGCCCTCTGTGCTCACAGCCGTTCCTTAGCTGGTGTCTCAATACCCTGGTACATTTTTGTTACAAGAATAAGGAAAGGAGGCGAGGCGTGGAATGAGAAAGAGAAAAAGGAATGAGTTTTTTTGTAGTTTGGGACAGTTTTTGGTCAATGTTTCCATGACTTGTTTCTTCTCCCCTGTTTCTTTCCAAGCTGAAGACAGCACTCAGAAACACTGCTAGTTACCTGCGGGATGTTCTTTTCTTTCTCTGGTCCAACCTGAGATGCTCTTGCTGGATTCGGAGTTGGGAGGGAGGAGATGAGAGGGGTGATGTGCAGAGATGAAGAGCAAGTTTCAGGCACCAACCAGAGCCCCTGCTTTCGGTTCTACAGAAAGCAGGGGCTCAGTGGACTCTGAGACTGTAGGCGCTAAGCCCAGGATGGTGGGCACTCGGGTGCCTGGCCAAGGAGGAGAGATGGCTCACCTCTCCCCTAGAGAGAGATGAGAGAGAAGGAGGAAGGGGGGAAATTGGGAAAGGAGGAAAGAAACAAAAGGGAAAAAAAATAAGGAAGAAAGAAAGGAGGAAGAGACAGATGGAGGGCAAACTTGTATATTCCTCTATTTTGACAGCTTCCTTATATTAAAATAGATTATGATAGTGCCCCACACACAGTGTTACTGTAAGGAATAAATAAAATGTAAGTATGGTAGTACAGTGCCAGACGTACAGTAGATGCTAAATTAATTTCATTGAGCATAAAGGACATTTACACTTATGTTGCATTTTCTTAGCTGTTTGTCTTCTCTCACTGGACTCTGAATGTCTTACTCATTTCCTCTATCTGTGACAGGCTTTCCAAGTGGCTCAGTGGTAAAGAATCTGCCTGCCAATGCAGGAGATGAAGGTTCAGTCCCTGGGTGGGGAAGATCCCCTGGAGTAGGAAATGGCAACCCACTCCAGTATTCTTGCCTGGAGAATTCCATGGGCGGAGAAGCCTGGTGGGTTACAGTCCATGAGGTCAAACAGAGTCAGACACGACTGAGTAACTGAGCATGCACATACTCACTCTACCTATGACAGTGCCTGGAATATAGTAGACAATATATATTTTTAAATTAATTCATCAACTAATTAATACCCAGTCCCATCCTCACCTGGCCCTGTTTGCCCTCTCTCCCTATGCTCCCTGGACCACCATTCTGAAACTTAAACTCTGAACGAAGGTCGTCAGACCTGTAGTGGATGAAATGCCAGTACTCCACTTCCTAAAAACACCGAAGAGTTTTCTCAGCAAGCACAGAGAGGCAAGAGATTCAGAAGCGCAGACTGTGGGTTGTTGGTATTTCTAAATCCACTGCAGAACCATGATGTGTCCAAATTAAAGCCAGAGTCCAAGGTGCTGTTTATATTCAAAGTATTATATTTTAAAGAGCAGAGGACATCAGCCTTCCCAACACATTCAAAGAGGGAAGAACAGCATTCTAAGAGAGAGAGAGGGGGGAAGGAATGAGGAAGAAAGAAAAAGGATGGGAGGGAGGGAGGGAAAGAAAGCTGGAACAGTGGATTTTCAAACAGGCACATGGAAATCCCAGTTAAGCATGGTCTACTGGACACGTAATTTTATCTCTGCTCTCTCTTAAGCCTACACTAAAATGATAGCAAAGCAGGAAGGGAACATACGCCCTCAAGGACAAAGAATGTGAAAACAGCAACAACCAACAAAAAATGTTAAACCTTTTAAAAAACACAAAAGCTATCGTCAGTGGAAACTAACCTACTATATCAGAAAAACTTAGACCTGTGAAGACTGGAAGCACCAAGAAACCAGCAGTTCAGCATCTCCAAGCCCCAGACAGGCTCAAGAATTCAAGGAGCAGGAGCCTCTGAACTGGGTGGTGGAGGAGGTGTGGTTAGGGTGGGGCTGGAAACAGGAAGATGGGTTGAAAGCTTGCGTGAGGAGGAAGAAGAGTGCACACGGAAGCCTTGGGGCTTAGGATCTAGGCTCCACCAAGGACAGAAATGAGAGCGGAATGATCACCAGGGGTGGCCACCGAAAGCCCATGTACTGAACAGAGTGCCACCACTTGCCCCGGCCTCCATCTATATTTGGCTGGAAAAAATGCCGAAGAAAGCTTAAATTTTCACAATTTCCACCCCAACCCCTAGCAAGAATGTGGAGGAGTAATCTCACTGGGAAACGGTCCAGCTCAAGAGAAAAATGCTACAAAATCAAGCATTTGTCTCCTGGTTCAATGGCTTTGACACAGCCCACCTGTCTTCAAACCCACAGTTATGCTCAACAGTTTCAAGTAGATTTTAGTGCCTCACCGGTAACTGTGAACCACCATCAAGGACCGTAGAGAAGGGAACTCCCTGGTGGTCCAGTGGCTAAGGCTCTGCCACCCTAATGCAGGCAGCCAGGTTCAATCCCTGGCCAGGGAACTAGACCCCGCAGCTAGGGGTTCACGTGTCACAACTAAAAGATCCTGCATGCTGCAGCTGAATAAAAAAATGAGGACCACCAAACAGGGAACTCCCCAGTGGTCCAGTGGTTAGGACTCCAGGCTAACTGAAGTCTGGAGTAGTTTCACTGATCAGGAAACTACGATCCCAGAAGTTACACATTGCCACAAAAAACAAACAAAAAAAAAAGCATTGAACATTTGGGGGAATCCTCCAATGTAAAAGGTAGACTAAAATAAACGGAGGGGGACAGGGAGCACTTTGAAGAAACAAAGGCAATGCAGGGAGAGGAAAAAATACTATTAATATAACACTGAGGTAAAAAAAAAAAGATATCATTTTCAAAATGATAGTAATTTTCTGAAAATATCAGGATGCCTTTTAATGAAAGAGAGAGCATACAGAAAACAAGAAAGACGTCGCGGAGGTTACAAATATGATAGAGAAAGAATCTTTCGGAGGGTTGAAAGGTAAAGTTGAGGGAATCTACCGAAAGCAAAATAGACAAAAAGTTGGAAAGTAAGAAAGATGGAAAAAAAAAGGATATAAATTCAGGAGACTCAATATCTGCTAAACGAGAGTTATGAAAAGAGAAAACAGAGAAATTAAATGAAGATAGAGTCCCGGAACTGAAGTATGTCAATTGGAGGGATGGGGTGGAGAGGGAGGTGGGAGGGATCCCAGAGGAAAGCGGACACATGAGTGCCTATGGCTGACTTATGTGGATGTATGGCAAAAACCACCACAGTACTGTAATTATCCTCCAATTAAAATAAATAATTTTTTAAAAATGGCCAATGAGTGCCCAGCACAAAGAGTGAAAGCAAACCCACACAAAGACACATCTCACATCACTGGGAGGCTTCAGAAATTCAGGGGTCAAGAGAAGACCCAAAACTTCCAGAAAGAAGTATATCACACTCGGAGAAGTCAAGGAGTCAGAATGGCTTCAGACTTCTGAACAGCAGGACAAAGGGATCAAGGTCTTCCAAAGGCACTGAAAGGAGAAAACGATTTATAACCTAGACTTCTATACCCAACCATAGTGTAGACCAATTATGAAAACAGAATAAAGATATTTTTCAGGCATTTGTTGTCTCAAAAAATTCACTTGCCATTCCCTTATTCTCAAAAAGCTACTGGAAAGATGTACTCCTCCCTACCAAAGGAAGAGACAAACCAAGATCCTTGAAAAATAGGCCAAAGACAGGAGAGAGGTGGAAAGAATTCCCGCAATGAAGATGACGGAAACTTTCCAAATCATAGTTGTGTAGCAAACCCAGGGGGAAAGCAGTCTGTATCTGCTTTCTGGAGGACAGAGAAATCCAAGATTGCTGAATCTCAGAGACATTCAAAGGAAAAAGTAACAGCCTGATATGTTTGACTGTATTAGAAAGAATTTTGTAGTTCTTGTTAGTTATAGAATTATGTTATTTATAATATTGAGAATTTTATAATGCTTAAGTTATAATTTTATAATTTATAGTTAGAAGATGAATTAAAGACACATAGAAAACCAATTAAACAATAGTAACGACAACAAAGAGGCAATTATTAATTCCAGGAAAAACAAAAAGTTATATGGAAAGGAAAAGAGTAATCATCACGTGCTATGTGGCACTTCTCTGAACAATGTTTGCATTGTCAATGTAAACATCACATTATTACATTACTGACGTAAACACAGAATGTTGATTTGATAAAAATTGTTACGTAACTGGAAGGGAGAGTAATAAGGAAGCTAGAATCTCACATTCTGGAGTAAGATAGCCATAGAAGGAAAAATCAAGAACTAGCAGCATAAGCATGACATATAATTCTAGGAAAGTAAACAGCATCGGATATAGCTGAGTTGAAAGTGACTGCCTCCCAGATAAGGATGACAGTTGAAGCAAGGGGCTATTTTTGGTGATGAGCCTTGTAGCGCTATTTCATGTTTTAAAAACTGAGCGCTTCTGTGGCTTCCATATGATTGCTTGAAACTTGACAAACCAGACAATCTGAGTTCAGGTCCTCTTCTTCCTGTCCCCGCTACAGAATTTCAGTTTCTCGTACGTCAGATGAGCTGATGGTGTCAGAAGAGGGGTGTTAATCAGAGCCCTGGAGAGGAGTCTCCCCAGACACTCTTCTCATCCTCTGAGCTCCCAGGACATGGAATTTATCCCTTTCCCATAATAATTAGGTTTATTTAACCTCTAGAGTAAACTGGTCCCATCACTTCATGGGAAATAGATGGGGAAACAGTGGAAACAGTGTCAGACTTTTTTTTTTTGGGCCACAAAATCACTGCAGATGGTGACTGCAGCCATGAAATTTAAAAGACGCTTACTCCTTGGAAGGAAATTTATGACCAACCTAGATAGCATATTCAAAAGCAGAGTCATTACTTTGCCAACAAATTTCCGTCTAGTCAAGGCTATGGTTTTTCCAGTGGTCATGTATGGATGTGAGAGTTGGACTGTGAAGAAAGCTGAGCGCCGAAGAATTGATGCTTTTGAACTGTGGTGTTGGAGAAGACTCTTGAGAGTCCCTTGGACTCCAAGGAGATCCAACCAGTCCATTCTAAAGGAGATCAGTCCTGGGTGTTCTTTGGAAGGACTGATGCTGAGGCTTAAACTCCAATACTTTGGCCACGACAGAGGATGAGATGGCTGGATGGCATCACCGACTCGATGGACGTGAGTTTGAGTGAACTCTGGGAGTTGGTGATGGACAGGGAGGCCTGGTGTGCTGCAATTCATGGGGTCGCAAAGAGTCAGACACGACTGAGCGATTGGACTGAACTGAACTGAGAGTAAACTGGAGAGGTTTGGGGGCATTTTTATGGAGGTTGGAGGAAGTTTTTATTCCATTTTCTTTTGCATGAGATAAAGATAAGAGGCAGAGCTAGGGCAGTATTGGGAACCTGGTCTCCACATGTGTTTGATGACATCACATCCCGATCTCCAAACCCGATCAAATATTTTTGCCCTTTCTCCCCAAACTGGTTGAAAACTTCCTCACGGTTAGTGAAGTCGCTCAGTCATGTCTGACTCTTTGCGACCCCATGGACTGTAGCCTACCAGGCTCCTCAGTCCGTGGGATTTTCCAGGCAAGAGTACTGGAGTGGGTTGCCATTTCCTTCTCCAGAGGATCTTCCCCACCCAGGGATTGAACCCAGGTCTCCCACAGTGGAGGCAGACACTTTACTGTCTGAGCCGCCAGGGAAATCCATGGTTAGGGACCATCACTGATGTGTGTTTTGTTTGCTTGGTTGAGAATTTTGGTTTGATTTTTTTTTTTTTTTCCCATTCCCCACCGATCATGACAGTGGCTTGATTACTATTTGCCCGTCCTGCCTTGGTGAGAGTCTTGGTGCACGTGTCCATAAAGGGGGAAAGGTTCATTTTAAAAGAGAATAAGAAAAGCATGATGGCGGCGGGGGATTTTAGTCACAGGACCCGAGGAACTGCTTGAGTGGTTCCCTGTACCACCTTCTGTTTCTATTTTTGGCTGGTCATTTCATCCAGTTTCCAGCAACATCACTGTGCTAGGTACTAGAAAGCAAGACCTCAGCTATTCTGTGCCCCTGCTGTCCTGAGCAACCTTCAGAAATTCAGATGTATTAGCTTAGCTTCATTTTTCTCCCCGGAGAAGATAAATCATTGGATCGGCTGATTGCTACAGGCCCTTCTCATGTTAAGACTGCACAAGTCTTGACTGTTTACAAGGAAGCAGACACATTGCCAGGGCTGCTGGGGCACTGTGCCCCCACAGTGGGGAAAGGATGGGGTTGTTCAATATGGAAGGAAGAGGGGAAAAATAGTCATACCAGGTGGCAGAGGGCCGAGCCGGGCAACAGATGTGAAAAGGGAAGTAAAATAAAGCGTGAGTCAACTGCAGGTGGAATAATTCATGAGGAAAAGAGCAGCTCCACCCACATCGCTTCAGGTGACTTTGGCAAGAACAGCCTGTGCCGAGCTCGGTCACCCCAGAAAACAGTAACAATACCATTTCCATCAGCGTTTTTGATTCGGAAGAGGACCGCTGCTAACTGTGTGGGGCCAAAAGCCAGTGAGCGTTTGGGGTGAGGGCTGGGAGGGCTTGCGGTGGGAAGGGAGGGAGAGCTGGAAAGCTGGCCCCAGTGTCTACTCACCCAGTGTACTTGGCCACACGTCTCTGCTTTGAGGAAGTCCCCCTCCCCTCCCCACACCTTGGATCTCCTGAAGAATGCCCTTTCTCCAGCCCCAGCTTCTCTGCTTCCTGGGAAGGAGTCTCCGTGTTCTTCCTCAGGTACTGATGGATCCCTGCTTTAATTTGAACCCGTCCCCCTATCCCACCTAGGGTGCTGTTCAGCCGCTCAGTCGTGTCCGACTCTGTGACCCCACGGACTGGACTGCAGCATGCCAGGCTCCTCTGTCCCTCTCCATCTCCTGGACTTCGCTCAAACTCATGTCCCACCTACGCGGCTCAGTTGATTGGTCCATAGATGAGTCTGTGACCCATGTCTGGCCCATTCATCAACTTATTTGGGATGTTTCAAATCAGAGCTGAATTCATTCTTTTTCTTCAGCTACGACAGCAACAGAGATGATTTCTCGTACACGTGTTACACTCAGTCACAGCTGAGACCAGAACTAGTCCAGATGGTCACAGGTCCAGGGCAAAGGCCCGAAGGGGACTGTTTTGATACAAGCAAGGTGGGTCTCTCAAAGGTGTTCGAGGCCATCGGAATGGCCCCAGATGTTCCAGATCTATTGAGACAAGTTCTAGACAGTAGGCGTGCCGTCCATAAACTGGTCCCAGCGTCCCTAGAAACAAGGCTTCCCTGTTTCTGCTCCTGCGGCTGCCATGGGCATACAAGTTCACTTGGACCTCTGCCTTGTCTTTCTTCTTTTGCACTTAAACAGCCTGTGTATTTGCTTCTTTTTCCACTTGGCTCTCATGGCGTGGAGGTTTCTCAGAAGACGGTGCTAAGGCCAAGAGAGTCTAGTGTTAGTCACCAGGTCATGTCCGACTCTTTGGGACCCCGTGGACTGTAGTCCGCCAGGCTCCTCTTTCCATGGAATTCTCCAGGGAAGAATACTGGAGTGGGTAGCCATTCCCTTCGCCAGGGGGTCTTCCAGAGTCAGGGATCGAACATGGGTCTCCCACATTTCAGGCAGATTCTTTACCATCTGAGCCAAAGTCTAGAGCTGAATTTAAAAATCCAGGTCCTCTTGTGTGTGTCAAAGTTGGATGTGAGACTGATTACCAATGGCTGGTAAAGAAAGTTGCTCTGAGAAAAATGAAGCCCCCAGGTTAGAAAAAAACAAAATATTAAGAGCTGTAGGGGCTACTGAACAGCTGGGCCCCTCAATCCTGGGGAAGTAAAAACCCCATGTGAAATTCTAGAGGGCACTCGTCAAATCCTTCCTTTTCCTTAAGCTATATTGGGTTGTTTCTGCTACTTGTAAGCAAAAGTCTCATATAATGCTCAAAATCTAATCGGCTTTTTTAAAAAATCCATATTTTCCCATTTATTGGATAACTAAAAATTTTAATCTCTAGTTGAGTTCCTAGAACTGGCAGAAATCCATGAATTGAAAAGCAATTGCTACCAATTTTGGAGCCAATCAAATAAATTTTGCTTAAAAATAAATTAATGTTTAAGATTTTTGGAACATTCGATTTAGACTATTGAACGGGGAACCTCTTAGCAGTGAAGCAGCCAGGCAGGCAAACGTGTGGAACGTGAAACAAGCAAATTCTCTTGCTGTTAGACATACAGAGTTAAGTTTTTCAAGGTCATTATTCAAAATGAATTTCACTCTCAATGCTCTTGATCTGGCCACGTCTTTGGCCAAGCCAACCAGATTGCTGTTATGGGACACACGAGCTCTTTCTTCCCTCTTGGGTCCATGGTTGACACTCGTTAGTTAACTGACCACAGCATTCTCATGGCCTAAGTCAAAGTCTCTGAGTCTCAATACAGCTTTCTAAGCAGCTGAAACCAGAGCCAGTCCATGAATGAAACCTACTTGCCCCTCCTGAACTAGGCAGCTTTTAATACTACCTTGCATTAAGCTCCTCGACAGGATTCATTCGTGAACTTATTAATGCATTCAGAAAATATGTATGCTGTCTGAAATGCTGCCTTTGGGGTAGGCCCTGTTCTAGGTGCTCAGGAAAACAGTCCCTGGCTCATGGAGCTCATGGAGCAAGGAAACCTACGAGTAAGTGACAGAAGTGTGGGGACGACGGAGTAAGCGGAATGGGAGGAGTGAGGGGAAACGGGGATCCGAGGTGGAGAGGGAAGGTGGAGGGGAGACCCAACAGAGGTGAAGGAGGGAGCCGCGAAAGGACAGGGCAGGAGGGCTGCAGGCGAAGGGAACGCAGGTCAGAGGCCCTTGTGGCCCCGAGATCCGCTTGTTCAAGGAACAGCTGCAGGCCCTTATTGCTGGAGCGAGTGTACAAGGGGGAGTGTAGGAGATGCTTGTTGGGGTCCACATACCCTGGGGACCCGGTAGCTTCGCATCTAACACAGTGAGCCAGCCAAGCCTGGGACAACCCAGTGACTGAACAGTTTGGGTCTTTTGTTTGTTTTATCTTTTTGTGACCGATTTAAAGGTATCCTTGGGTCTCATGGTGACATCACCATTCACACAGGTCACCTCTCCCACCTGTGCCCCCGGCCACCCATTGCCCCTCCCCACGATTATCATTGACGGATACTCATGTGTCTTTCCAGGGATTTTTTGTGCATTGGTAAGAACATCCTAATACATTTTTAGCCTCCTGTTTTACACACATGTTAACATATTATATGCAGTGTTCTCTACTTGATAAGGATTTTCGGAAAGGGGCACTTAGCGTTCATCAGGAATTTATGGCAGAACAAACACATACTTTAGCATCTCGATCGAACCTGCTGAGAAATGTCGGTAATTGGAGATACTATACTACTGGTTTAAAATACGGCCTTAGTTCATGCTTTGTTTCAAAAGCTTTGTGAAATCTAAATTCAATGGGCAGTCGATATCTATTAATATAAACCTGTTAGACTACTTCTTCATGGTTGAGGACATTCTTATTTAAGAAGGGTGGCAAGGGCAAAAAATTGAGGAAACTGGGGTTCATACTCTTCTGGTTAGTCACTAATGTTTTATGTGACCTTCAGCAAGCTGAAAGAAGAGAGGGAGGAAGGGAGGAAAGAAGGAAAGAAAGAAAGACCAGTGTGGGCTTAGTCCTTCCGGAAAGTGGAAGAGTTTGTGTGTGTGTGTGTGTGTGTGTGTGTGTGCGTGTGTGTGTGTGCAGATGCATGCACACGCAAACCATAATGAACAAATGTGTCTTTATGACATTTACTTCCTAGAGGAAGAAAAAGAAAACAAACAATAAAAAAATTAAAATATACATAATAAATAATGGGGGATTCCCTCACAGCTCAATCAGTAAAGAATCTGCCTGCAATACAGGAGACCTGGGTTCAGTTCCTGGGTGGGGAAGATCCCCTGGAGGAGGGCATGGCAACCCACTCCAGTATTCTTGCCTGGAGAATACCCATGGACAGAGGAGCCTGGCAGACTACAGTTAATGGGGTTGCAAGAGTTGAACTTGGCTTAGCGACTAACGCACCACCACACTAAATAACAATAAATGCTAAGAAGCAAAAATGAAACATGGAAGAAAGACTTGGAAACAAAGAGGAAGTGAAGTTTGTATGTACACCCAAATGTGTCGTTGAGAAGATGACACTGGAATAAAAGTCTGAAGCCAGTGAGGCAGCAGCCAGGGGAGATCCAGGGAGGAGAGGCAGAGGGCTCAGGGCAAAGGCCTGAAAGCCACGTCGTGAAGATGGGGAAGGCAGCAGGCAGAAACTCAGACGGGCCAGCCCCCTCGGTGCTGCCTTGAAGCCACTGCACAAATTCTAAACGGCTTCCACGCTGCCCTATAAGTCCCAGAACAAACCCCTGTCAAGTCACTGGAGATGAGTTTCTATTAGACACAACTGAACAGAGTTCTTCATTGATTCATCCACTTTTTATAAAAATATTTTTTAAAGTAGACTGTGACAGTACTGATTGTTATATTCTTTTGGGAAAGCCATTTTCAAAAGCCTTATTTAATTTAATTTTCTTTTTACTTTTTTTGTCTAGGGATCTGTGCTCTAGGAATCAGTCCAGAGGAAATAATCTAAAATGCAGGTGAGAAAAAATTATACCCAATGTGCTCTAAGCTGCATTGCGTCCCCTGACTCCCATTCTGCAAACCCCCACACCGACGTTCTAATACCCTCAGAAGGTGGCTGTGTTTGGGCGTGGGCTCTTTAAAGATCTAGGTTACAATGAAGCCCTTAGCCTGGGGCTTAATCCAGTATGATCAATGTCCTTGTATGAAAAGGAGATTAGGATACACAGGCAGACAGGGAAATGCGTGCGAGGACACAGCAAGGAGGGGCTCGTTTGCAAGGCGAGGAGCGAGCCCTCAGGAGAGCCCAGTCCTGCCCATGCTGGAACCCCGGAGCTCCAGCCTCCAGCACTGTGAGAATATAAATTTCCGAGACTTCCCTGGTCGTCTAGTGGCTAAGACTCTGCACTCCCATTGCATGAGGCTCAGGTTTGATCCTCGGTCAGGGAACTAGATCCCATATGTCACAGTTGAAGGTTCTCACACCACAACTGAAAAAGATCCCTCCTGCCGCAGCTAAAGACTCAGCACGGCCAGATAAATAAGTCAATGTTTTAAAAAATTCCTGTTGGTTAAGACAGTCTATGGTACTTGGCTATGGCCGCTTGAGCAAACTAACATACAGCAAGTTTTAAAACCATTGTGTATTTAAAATAGAGAAAAATTAGAAATCTACCAGCTCGTATCTGCTTATCATGGGCTGGACCTGAATGAGGATGAACCGAAGGACAGTCAGAAAGTGGCTCTGCCACGGGCTCCCCACGGTTTCTCCGCCATTTATTCGAAGTGCTTGCCAGAGTACTGAGAAATGCATCCCAAAAGTCCCCTGCCTTTCCGGCAGCTGCATCTCAGAAGGACGGGAGGAAAACCTGACCTGGAGGAGCTTGGAGGCAGCCAGGTGGCTGAGTCCTGAGAAACAGACACGGGACATGGGATCCGTGCCGTTCGTGGGCTCTGCTGACCGGGGTCAGGAGAACCATGGTCCACGAATAACTTTTCTATGAGTTCTCACTGAAAGAAAAAAAGTCTTGATGGGAAAATATGCTAAAGGCATAATATGCTCTAAAGGCAAATATGCTCCTCATGGGGAAGACCAACGGTCGTAAATCTTCCCGCTCTCCAAACAGCTGCAGCTGCAGCGATTCACCCAGAGGCTTTGCCAAGAACACATCATTGTCTGCACAGACACACACGGAGCCAGGCTGAGCAGAGGGTGGCTGGCCAGAGCTCAGATGAGATGAAACCATTACCGACTCCCGAAGAAAGACTTGAAAACTTTAAATCAAACTACAAATTATGATGGCTCATTCCTTCCATAAATCCTAAGTGTGGTGACTTCACTTGGAATCAAGCAGCAAGCCATGTGTCGCTCCTCGTGAAGTTCAAGTCCGTGTACTCATTTAATGGTACAAGAGTTCAGTTCACTCTTTCTTAGCTTTCTGTACATTTATTTCTTGACTCATCCATCTACGTGATACATGACACAGTGTTTTCAGAGCAGGGGCCCGTGCAGTTCATTGCCCATGACAAACACACTCTAAATATCTGCCACTTGCCTAATATGTTTAGACCACAGCAAGACATTTCATGTTGATTAAATATCACCAAATAGAGTCCACGTTCACCTAGCTCCAAGGGCACACAAAATCCTTTATGATATCGGTCCCCAACGTTTTTGGCACCACAAACCGCTTTCATGGAAGACAATTTTTGTATGGACCAGGAGGAAAGGGGATGGTTTCAAGATGATTCAAGTGCATTACATGTATGCTGTATTTCTATTATTATTTCTATTATTATATCAGCTCCACCTCAGATCATCAACCATTGCATCCCAGAAGTTGAGAACCCCTGTTTTACAGCTATTGATGGCTAGCTTTTAACCTCTGAACCTCTTAAGACAGTTTCTTGTATTCCCAGTTGCTTGGTCACAGTCTCTCTGTGACATCTATTTTTCTGCAGAAGTAGAACCTGTGTCCTTAAAGGCAAAGGAGAAATTGAATTCTCTGGCTCTTCTCTGTGGACCGGAGCTGGCACTGTGCATCAGATCTGTTGTGCACCCAACGCAACGTCCCTTCTCCAACACAGATTCCAAGGGAGGTGTGGGAAGGGCAGGCCGTGTTCCAGACCTTTCCTCTGAACATCAGCTGTAAACACAAATTCACTCTGGAGCTTGGTTTCCAAAGGAAAACAAAGCTATGAATAGCATTTGATATTCATAATGTGTTTCCATGTCCCGGTTAGCTAATTTGTTTTTTGATTAGCTGCTTGAATTAACCACATCACCCGAAGTAACTCGGGCCTTTGCCTTCTGACTGTGAAAGCTTCGTGGTGGTCTGTCTTTAGGTAAGGCATCCCAAGTCACCTTCATCTCAAAGTGGCCAAACGACTCAGTCATTGAAAACAGACATGGCGGGCCCCCAAATTATGTGCCCCAAATCTAGCCTTTGTTAGCAGACATCTCCCCACCCCCCTTCCATATTTAACATTTTTTGAGCATGCGTGTGCCAGATGAGTCATCCAAGCTGCTCGGGAAGCTGTCTCCACTGGTGACAGTGCAGCTGATCCACCCTCTGCCCTCCCCTCGCCCGGTGAAAATGCAGAATATCAGTTCCACGGCACTGTCTCCAGTGCCGCATGGCTTCCTTTATTTAGATAACATGCTCTTAGGCAACTTGCTCCCACATGGAGCTTTTCATCTCTTGATTACATTTCTCCACCATTTCTGTCTGCCTGTACCTCCCAGAGCATGAACCCTAAAGGGGGCGAGGACCCCAGGATCCCAAGGGTCCCCAGAACCCACAGAGCAGCCCCTTCGGCAGTGACCACCTTGCTCCGTGACCCTTGCTTATCCAAGGAGACTGCATGGTAATCTCTTCGCCAGATGTATCAGCCCAGGAGCCCTGCTGTTTCTTCCTGCTTCTCTGAGATTCTGTCCTGGCAAAGGTGCCAAAAATTGTTTCTTTGAACTTTTCAGCAATTTTGATGCTATTACCAGAGATTCTGAAATTTCCAGCGGCATCAGCTCTTGAGTTTCTTTTTCCAACTTCACGGGACAGAACCGTGTTTTGAGGTTCAGGCTAAACCCCTAAAAAAATGAGTACATGGATTTTCACATTCTGGAGGAAAGCCAGGCTTCTTTCTCTCTCTCTCTCTTTTTTTTTTTTTTTTTGCTGTTTTTATAGTTGATTTCTAAGCTGGCTCCAGCGAGCGTCCAGCTCTCCCTCCCGCCTTGGTCTTTCCCCTCCTGGCTCCTGTTCAATGACTAACGCTCTCCAGAAGTATTTATGGACCCAGCTATCTACCGTGACCTTGTGATCACACTAATCCCTGGCATGAGGCTGCTGCAACGGGCCGGTCACAAGGGTGAGGGGATGGGAGAGGGGTGGACAGCGCCTCATCCTGGAGCAGCCCATTTATTTATAGAACTGGGCTTTTCCTCTCCTTCCTAAAGTTGGCTGTTAGGGCAGCAGGTTGCCTTATCCTCAATAACCATGCCGGGAGATAGACAACAGCGCTGGGCAGAACCAGAGATCCCAGGGCGAAGGCCAGAGTTCTCAGGGTCTGGGCACCAAGGGACTGCTCCTGCCGCCTCTGTGGGGCAGACTCAAGAGGCCTGAGCTCCCAGGGCTGGCTGAACACTGAGCATTATTACAACTTGCACACTCACAGCCCCAAAGGAGCAGCCAGTGCTCCTGCCTGGGGACTTGGGGATCAAGGGCTTCGGAGAGTATGAGTCAAGTTCCTGGGAAACTCTGGTAGCATCAGGGGTCTGCTTGACCTGACAATTCCTTTGGGGTCTTGGAAAAGTCGATGAGAAAACTGCTGTTAGAAGAGAGAAGAAAGATGGAAGGAGGCCTGACTTTGCAGGTGGTGGAGAATGAAATTGTCGTTATTTAGATTAAGAAAAAAAGAGGGGGAAAAAACCCAACAACCCAGGACTTTGGGGAAGGAGTGAGAACGGAGGCCACGTGACCAAGGCTGGAGGAGGACTCAAGAAGATGAGGCTTGTTGTCGCCTCATCATAGTTTAGCAAGTGATTATCCAGTGCCTCGGGTGACCGAGACAGCTTCCTGTGTTCAAGTTCCGCGCCAGCTCCACAGTAAACCACCTGAGGGCAGCAACCTTAGGGCACAGCGTGAATCCTGTGAGGTCTCATGTGTGGATTACAAGTGACCGTCATTAGCTTTAAAAAAGGTTTTTAGTAGATGATGATGTTGATGATGATAGCTGGATACTCTGGAAGGCAGGAACCCTGTTCATTTTTACTTATCTTTTTTAATTTTTATTTTTTATTTAGTGAGTGAATGAAGTTGCTCAGTTGTGTCCGACTCTTTGCGACCCCGTGAACTGTAGCCCACCAGGCTCCTCTGTCCTTGAGATTCTCCAGGCAAGAATGCTGGAGTGGGTTGCCATTCCCTTCTCCAGGGGAACTTTCCGACCCAGGGATCGAACCCAGGTCTCCCGCATTGCAGGCAGACGCTTTAACCTCTGAGCCACCAGGGAAGCCCTTTTTTTTTTTTTACTTATTTATTTATTTTTGACCTTGCCGCACAGCATGCAGGATCCTAGTTCCCTGACCAGGGATCAAACCCATGCTCCCCTCCCCCCCACCACATTGGCAGCTCAGAGTCTTAACCACTGGACCACCAGCAAAGTCTTCCTTCTGTCTTTTTAGATCTTTATCTTCTCTCTGCCCAGTGAGTACTGTGCACATAGTCGGCTTTCAAAATCATCTACTAGGTTTGTATTAAATAAATGATGATTATTATAGCTCCATGTCTGCCACGTGGACTTTTATCCTGCTTAGCAGATGCTCTCTCTCTCTCTCTCTCTCTCTCTCTCTCTGTCTTAAACAGCAACAACCAAAAGAGAATCATCTGAGGCTGGTGTTCAGTTTTCCCTTGGAGCCCGTCTCCTGTGTGAGACCACAGGGCAATGGTCCTCAAGCTTTAGCCCAGGGGATGCTTGTGTTTCTGATGAATAGATATGGGGTGAGGCTTAAAAATGTGCTTTTCTAGGGTTCTCATAGTGACTGCTGCTGGTCTGGGGACCACACTTTGAGAACCACTGTCTTAAGGGTGTGTTAGGAATGTCTCAGATTCTCTTCCCTGAAACTTGAGGACTGAAGAAAAAATCCCAGGAAATTGTCCACAGCTACGTGTGGGGAGAGACCTCTGTAGACTGCTTCGCTGGGAATCACTGCCCATCTCTGCACAAGGGTCAGTTTCTTGAGAACTTAGAACTTGCCAAAGTGGGACAAAGGTGGCCGAGAAACCACGCAGGGATCCCAATCTGCTTTGCCTGCAGGCTCACCTCTCCACCTGGGACTTCCCTGGTGGCTCAGACAGTAAAATGTCTGCCTACAATGCGGGAGACCAGAGCTCAATCCCTGGGTTGGGAAGATCTCCTGGAGAAGGAATGGCAACCCACTCCAGTGCTCTTGCCTGGAAAATCCCATGGACGGAGGAGCCTGGCAGGTTGCAGTCCATGGGCTCGCAAAGAGTCGGATATGACTGAGCAACTTCACTTTCACCTCTCCACGAACCAATTTTCCTCACTCCAGCCAATGTGATTCTCCAAATCAGAAATCCGATTGCCTCTGTCTCCTGCTTAAAAACCTTCAATGGTTTGCAAATAAAATCACCGACAACATTTGTTTAGATTCCACACACGTGTTAATGTATGATACTTGTTTTTCTTTCTGACTTACTTCACTCTGTGTAACAGTCTCTAGGTCCATCTAGCAGAAATAGTGACCCAGACATAGAGAACAAACATGAGTACCAAGGAGGAAGGGGGGGTATGTGTGAATGAATTGGGAGATTGGAATTGACATATATACATTACTATGCATAAAATAGATAGCTAATGAGAACCTACTGTATAGCATAGGGACTCAACTCCACGCTCTGCAGTGACCCAGTGACAGCTGCTCAGTCGTGTCCGACTCTTTATGACCCCACGGACTATACAGTCCCTGGAATTCTCCAGGCAAGGATACTGGAGTGGGTAGCCTTTCCTTTTTCCAGGGGATCTTCCCAACCCAGGGATCAAACCCAGGTCTCCCACATTGCAGGCGGATTCTTTCCCAACTCAGCCATAAGGAAAGCCCTAAACGGGAAGGAAATCCAAAAAAGAGATATGTGTATACGTATGGCTGATTCCCTTTGCTGTACGGTAGAAACGAACACAGTACTATAAAGCAAATACACTCCAGTAAAAATTAATGAAAAACAAAAAGTAAAAGAAAAACCTTCAATAGCTCCCCATTTCTTCCAGCATTAAGCCCAGACTGCAACTTGGTGGGCCAGCTCTTCACAGTTTGACCCTTGCCTGCGCCTTCAACTTGGACATGCCTGATTGCCAGCCATGGTCCCCAGAAATGATCTCTTTCACCTCATTCCTCTGCACAAGCTGGGTTCAGAGTGAACTTTCTTTTATTATTATTTTTTTTAATTGAAGTACAGTTGATTTACAATTTGGTGTTAATTACTGCTGTACAGCAAACTGATTCAGTGATACAGCCATCATATTTTTTCCATTATGGCATAATATAGAATATTGAATATAGTTCCCCGTGCTTCACTGTAGGACCTTGTTGCTTATCCATTCTCTCTATAAAAGCTTACATCTGCGATCCCCATCCTTCCCCAGAGTGAACTTTCTGGCCCCCTCTCTCCAGCATCCTACCTGCTGGGCTGTCCCCTGCTAGATTTCCCAACAAAGCTAGCCTCCTGTGTAGCTCCCTCCCCTGGGCAGGGGTCCTTTGTTACAAGATGTCTTTATTTTATTTATTTTTTTTAATTTTCATTTTTTTAATTTTAATTTTTACTTTATTTTACTTTACAATACTGTATTAGTTTTGCCATACATTGACATGAATCCACCACGGGTATACATGCATTCCCAAACATGAACCCCCCTCCCACCTCCCTCCCCACAAGATGTCTTTAATACTTTACTCTCTGACTCACCCTGCTTGGCTATGGACAGACCAAGACTGGATTGTTTGTTTGTTTTTTTGATGTGTGTCATTTTTAAAGTCTTTATTGAAAGTGTTACGATATTGCTTCTGTTTTAGGTGTCAGTTTTTTGGCCGTGAGGCATGTGGGATCTTATCTCTCTGACCAGGGATCGAACAGACGCCCCCAGCACTGGAAGGTGAAGTCTTAACCACTTGGCCACCAAGTAAGTCCCCAGGACTGGCCTTTGAGTCCCTAACACTTAGCATACCACCTGAATCACAGAAGCCCCTTGGTGAAGGTTTGTTGAGTGAATGGAAGTTGCTGCAGCCTCAGGGCAGATCACACACAGACTTCAGTAATTACCTAGGAGACTTTTTGATACAAAACAGTGGAGGGGGAAAAACTTCAACCAAACAAGGGGGAAGTCGGGGAGGGAAGTGCATTTGCAGGTAAAGATGAGGGGAGACCCAGAGAGAGGAAGATGGGAGGACTTATCAGTGTTCCTTTTAAGTCCCCTGCAGTAAAATTAATTCCTCCAGCCGTTGTGGCTCAGACAGCAAAGCATCTGCCTGCAATGCAGGAGACCTGGGTTCGATCCCTGGGTCGGGAAGATCCCCTGGAGAAGAGAATGGCTATGGCCTCCAGGATTCTTGCCTGGAGAGTTCCATGGACAAAGTAGCCTGGTGGGCTACAGTCCATGGGGTCACACACATTCAGACATGACTGAGAGACTTTCACTTGCTTACCTAAAGTACAGCGACAAGTGGGGTGGGGGTTCAGAAGCAAACAAATGAAGCTTTAGGCCCTGGCCTTAGAGGGGGAGGAAGTCAGAGGTTTTGCAGAAGGGGAAGTCGGAGCCTCCTGAAATTACTGCACCGGTAAGAAAGCCTCCCCAGGCCCTTAGCTCACACCTCCCAGCTGTCAGGCTCCTTTTCTCTCAGGCTGGGCAACAGCATCTTCCTGATCCCCTTTTGATGTGATGACCTTAGATGGTGACAAGTTGCTTCCAGGTCTGGATTCTGTGCGGTGTCTGGAGACATCAGGTGTTTCTTTCTGCACTTAGTACACAAAGCAACTTCATTCTGGGAGCTACTTTTATGCTTGCAACCCATGGGGTCACAAAGAGTTGGACACAACTGTGTGATGGAACTGAACTTTAGACTTCTAGGGCTGACTTCTAGGCCGTAGGATGAAGCTTATAAAATAGAGCTAGACTAGGGACTTCCTTGCTGGTCCCTGGTTAAGAATCTGCCTTCCAAAGCTCGGGTTCTCTGTGTTGTGCTCTGTTGCTCAGGCGTGTCCGACTCTTCGTGACCCCGTGGACTGTAGCCCACCAGGCTCCTCTGTCCATGGGATTCTCCAGGCAAGAAGACTGGAGTGGGCTGCCATGCCCTCCTCCAGGGCATCTTCCCCACCCAGGGATCGAACCCACATCTCTTATGTCTCCTGCGTTGGCAGATGGGTTCTTTACTACTAGCGCCACCTGGGAAGCCCCCAAAGCAGGGGACACAGGTTCAATTCCTGGTCTGGGAACTCAGGTCTCACATACAACTAAGCCTGCAGGCCACAACTGGAGAAACCCCTGAGCTGCAGTGAAGACCCAGTGCAGCCAAATAATAATACAATAATAATAAAAGAAAAGAGAACAAGACCAGGAGGCCTGGTTCCCCTCTCTCTTCTGGTGCCCAGCTAGCTGCCTGCATTGGGGCAGCTGTATTTTCAACTTCTGTCCCTGCTCAGGCCACACCTATGGAGAATGCCCACTCTGCTTTCCGTGAGACCCTTTCACACTGACCCCTTCACACTGACCCCATGACTCTTCTCCATTCCTAAGACTGTGCCTTTGCAAACTTGGATCTACTTGGCGAGTTCTCTCTCTGATATCACTCTCTGCGAACTCCAATGGCCAGGAAAGTATGATAAACAAAAGAAGCCCCGGAGGAAGTTTCTCAAGCTCCAAATGTTTGATCTCAAAAATCTGGCTGAATTTATCTGCTGAAACCACCATCGACAGGATGTCTCCGGCTGACCTCTCTGCCTTCAGCACCAGCCACCCTGTTCTGAACACAGAGCTTTTCAGGCCTCCTTTCCACATCTACAGAGATACCTCCCAGGAGACGGGAGGCCTCTGTTCTTCCTGGAACCAATGTAAACCCAGAGGAGCCTTAAAAAAAAATACATTTAATAGTTGGAGAGGCTCCCCCACTCCTTTTAACTTCTGAGCTCATTCCCTCTGGGAACAAGTGACATTTCGATTCTGGTGTGTAAGTTGTTTCTTCTTTAGATTAGTTTTTGTGTAAACATTCCGCGGCAAATTATTTTCACATTTGGAGCTTCTTTCAAGCGGCCAGTCAGACTGATTCCTCTCTGTTCCCTTTGCTACCCGCAGCTCAACTCTCTCTCACGCACCCACTTCCCCATTTCTCAAACTCAGACTAATTCTACTGTTGGTGAGAATATTTCCCCCACTTTCTGGAATTTCCATGTCTCAGGGTTATCTCCCCTGGGCCACAGCCAAAGCTGCACCCACTAGGAGCAGTGATGCCAGCCCAGGTCAGGAAGGAGGGGAGCATCATTGTTCACGCAGATTCGGTCTGCAGAGGCCAGAGCTGCCCTCAGAAGGGGCCTTGGGACCTACAGCACAGGCTTAGTGTGAGAGGGAGGACCAGCCCCAGGACCATGCAACCAGGGAGCAGCTTTCTAATTATGAGACTGCCTGGAGGCTGGCAGTCACAACCAGAAAAGCAGGCAAATCACAACCTGTTCTTCAGTCACCAACACCATTGCTCTTCAAAACAGGCCCACAAGGGCAACATCTCCTCCAGTCTTGTTTCCCAACATCGCCGTTGACTGTTTGGCCTAATTTGGTGAAATTTTCCCTATATAGACTCTACCCCTCAGTTTTAGTTCAGGTCAGTCCTGAACTGACCCCGTGGACTGCAGCATGCCCAGCCTCCCTGTCCATCACCAACTCCAGCAGTTTGCTCAAATTCATGTCCATGGAGTCGGTGATGCCTCTCAGTTTATATATATATATATATGAATATGAAGGCTTCCCTAGTGGCTCAGACAGTAAAAAATCTGCCTGGAATGCAGAAGACCTGAGTTTGATCCCTGGGTTGGGAAGATCCCCTGGAGGAGGGCATGGTAACCCACTCCAGTATTCTTGCCTGGAAAATCCCATGGACGGAGGAGCCTGGTGGGCTACAGTCCATGGGGTCGCAAAGAGTCGGACATGACTGAGTGACACACACACACACATATGTGTGTGTATATATTTATGTGTGTATATATATACACACATATGTGCGTATATGTGTGTGTGTGTGTGTGTGTGTATTTAAAGCTGTACGGAATCCCATTCAAGGCATGTGGAATCTTCGATTTTTCTTCACACCATTCAGGGTCTTTATAGTTGTGGCATTTGGGATCTAGTTCCCTGACTAGGGCTCAAACCCAAACACCCAGCACTGGGCAGAGTTTCAGCCACTGGACCAGCAGGGAAGCCCCATCTACCTCTCAGGGACTGGTCACAACTCCAGAGGTGCCATTCACACAGACTACAATATATAATTATAAAATAGCAAGCCACTTCTCCTAAAATAACACAGTATTATAAATCAACTATTATTTCAATTAGATGAACAACCAACAAAACCCAAGCAACTTCTCTTCAAAACTCAGAGACATCATCTCTCCTTTTTCGTCTATACATTAGGTAAGCTGGTGAGTGGAAAGAATACCAATCATTACCAACAGCCTGTCACAGTCACAGAGTCACCACACGCCTTGGACAAGTCCCCTGGTTGCCCACATCACACATTTGCAAAACGGAGAAGGGACTGGGTCATCGCCAAGCGCTCTACCCTCTGGCAATGATGTCTTCTGATCAGCAGAAAATGAGATGTCTTTGATCAATAAGTTCCATGACGGGGAATTTTTGCTCAGTCATTTTCTTCCAACGTTACACTGGCATCTTAAGTTGTTCAGTACGGTTCCGAATTCAGCACTCTCTTTGCAAGACTGTGGATTTTGAAGTCCAGTGAATCCAGACTCACCAGGTCAGTTTTCTTCCTTGCTTTTCTGAGCCATTAAAACCCGAGGTACTAATTTGAGGAGTTAACTGAGGTGGTCCTTTGACATTCAATAGCAGCAGTGGCCCCTTCGGGTCTCATTTTTGCAAACAAAAGGAGCGAGAAGGTTAACCAGATAACTTTGAAGGTTTAGGAAATAAAGCATCCATTCTAAGTTTGGGCCAGTGAAGGCTGAATCACAGTTCCTCCTGGGTTTTGTTCTCTATCAAATCACAACTTGGCCAACATTTTCCCACCGGGGGTCAGAAGCCAGTATGGAGGACAGAGGAGAAACGCTGGCAATTCCAGAGCTGCTCTGTGATACCAAGCTCCAGGAAAGGGGCTCAGGAGACAAGTCTCTTTAGTTGACTGCATCCAACTGGAGAAGGCAATGGCACCCCACTCCAGTACTCTTGCCTGGAAAATCCCATGCATGGAGGAGCCTGGTAGGCTGCAGTCCATGAGGCTGCGCAGAGTCGGACACGACTGAGCGACTTAGCAGCAACCAGCATTTGTCAGGAGGTCGGGGTGTGAGGAGACAACTTGTAAACAATACTCCTGAACCTTGAGAATGATTATAATCTAACACATGTGCTGAATTAGAAAATTAAAACAGTACTTCTGGAGCAGGGATGGGAGGTGGGGGCATGATATTCTAAGTCAGTTCAGTTCAGTTCAGTCACTCAGTCATGTCCGACTCTTTGCGACCCCATGGACTGCAGCACACCAGGCTTCCCTGTCCATCACCAACTCCTGGAGTTCACTCAAACTCACATCCATCGAGTCGGTGATGCCATCCAGCCATCTCATCCTCTGTCGTTCCCGTCTCCTCCTGCCTTCAATCTTTTCCAGCATCAAGGTCTTTTCCAATGAGTCAGTTCTTCGGATCAAGTGGCCAAAGTATTGGAGCTTCAGCTTCAACATCAGTCCCTCCAATGAACACCCAGGACTGATCTCCTTTAGGATGGACTGGTTGGATCTCCTTGCAGTCCAAGGGACTCTCAAGAGTCTTCTCCAACACCACAGTTCAAAAGCATCAATTCTTTGGTGTTCAGCTTTCTTTTTGGTCCAACTCTCACATCTGTACATGACTACTGGAAAAACCATAGCCTTGACTAGATGGACCTTTGTTGGCAAAGTAATGTCTCTGCTTTTTAATATGCTTTCTAGGTTGGTCATAGCTTTTCTTCCAAGGAGCAAGTGTCTTTTAACTTCATGGCTGCAAACACCATCTGCAGGGGTTTTGGAGCCCCCAAAAATAAAGTCTGCCACTGTTTCCACTGTTTCCCCATCTATTTTCCATGAAGTGATGGGACCAGATGCCATGATCTTAGTTTTCTGAATGTTGAGGTATAAGCCAACTTTATCACTCTCCTCTTTCACTTTTATCAAGAGGCTCTTTAGTTCTTCTTCACTTTCTGCCAAAAGGGTGGTGTCATCTGCATATCTGAGGTTATTGGTATTTGTTCTGGCAATTTTGATTCCAGCTGATGCTTTATCCAGCCCAGCGTTTCTCATGATGTACTCTGCATGTAAGTTAAATAAGCAAGGTGACAATATACAGCCTTGACGCACTCCTTTTTCTATTTGGAACCAGTCTGCTATGGTGATGCTTCCTAGGGCCCACTTGACTTTGCATTCCAGGATGTCTGGCTCTAAGTGAGTGATCACACCATTGTGATTATCTGGGTCAAGAAGATCTTTTTTGTACAGTTCTTCTGGGTATTCTTGCCGCCTCTTCTTAATGTCTTGTGCTTCTGTTATGTCCATACCATTTCTGGCCTTTCTTGTGCCCATCTTTGCATGAAGCAGTGCAGTAGTTTGAGTATTCTTTGGCATTGCCTTTCTTTGGGATTGGAATGAAAACTGACCTTTTCCAAGTAATTTCTTCCTAACGAATACTAAGAACACTAACCTTTGAAAGTGTTTTGAAAATATAGATTATATTTGCGGTCATCTTTCAATATAGAGATTTTTTTTGAAAGTCCTTTGCAGGAATCCCTCTGAAGGAGGGAATTGTTTTTGCTTGGAAAATACTCTGAAGAGACATTTAGGTTTTAAAAGATCGGACAGACCCTGAAAAGACAGATCAATGGAGGAATTATCGAATCATTGTGCATAATAAAGAGGAAGGAATGGGGTGGTTTTGTTTGTTTTTGTTGTTGGAAATAGGTAGAGCAAGAGGTGGAATGGTGGTGTGTGGTCTGTGCAAATGGCTGTAAGTAGGGACTCCAGAGTTCGGTCATTGAGCCTACTGTTTATGAAACTCACAGTGATGTGTTTAGTAATAAAGCAACTTTAATGTAAGAGAATTGGTACTTGGGTTCCATCCTCTACCCAACTCCCATGCTCAACCAGGATTGGGCCAAGATTCTTTCTTTTTAATTGTGGTAAAATATATGTAACATAGCTTTCACTATTTTAACCATTTTTTAAAAAAGATTATTTTGATGGGACTATTTTAAAAATCTTTATTGAATTTGTTACAGCTTTGCTTCTGTTTTGTGTTTTGGTTTTTAGGCCACAAGGCATGTGGGATTTTAGCTCCCCAACCAGGCATTCACACCCCTTCCTTGGAAGGCAAAGTCTTTACTACTGGACCACCTGGGAAGTCCTTATTGTAACCATTTTAAAGTGGGCAGTTCACTAGTGTTGAGTACTTCCACATTGGGCTGGGCTCAGGTTCTTATTTTCTCAGGGGGAAGGTTTGATACAATCTCAGAAGACAGAAGGACACTTTCATCTCCTGGTTCTCCCTGCCTGTCTCCCTGGTATCATCTAACTAGAAAGTTCCTGAAGTTGCTGCTTCCATCCTGGAGAATGAGCTAATCCCAGGATGGGTGATTGACCGCATCCACAGGTAAGCCAGGGTGAATGGATGGTACCCAGTCATCGGATGAAATCAGAGGACACAACTTGACCTTGGGAACCATGGCCAACGGGTGGGACAAGCTCACCCCAGTCATTTCATTGGTTAATGTATTTAGATGTAAGAGAATGGTACTTGGCTTCATCCTCTGCCCAACTCCCATTCTCAACCAGGCTTGGGGTAAGGTTCTCTTTTATAAATTGTGGTACGAGATATGTGGCATAACATTTACTATTTAAGCCATTTCTTAAAAGATGTTTTTGATGGGACCATTTTAAAACTCTTTATTGAATTTGCTACAGCATTGCTTCTGTATTCCTGCATCCTGTATCCAAATCCTGCATTTGAGGGACTGAAAATTTTGGATTCTGTGTATCTCCTATGGAGGGGTTTACTGAGTATATAAATGCATGAGTATACCTAGCATGTAAGCACTCAGTAGGTAGCAGGCACGTCTAACATTCGTATTTAATGTGGTGACCCAAGAACTAAAGAGCAGATAAAACCAAGGAGGGTGTTGGAGTGCAGGAACGGAAAAACCAGACCCTTACTATCCTTCCCTCCCCCATGTTGTTGGATTTCAGGTCCTCCTGAGCAGTATAACCTGTCTCCCCTTCTACCCCACAGGGAGAAGGTATTTGCCTTACTCTTCCCCCCCAGCCTCATCCAATCAGCAAATGACCTGCAAGACCCCATCCCACTCTTTGTACCCTGGGTATAAAAGTGGACTAAGGACCCCTGTTCAACGTTGGTTCTCTCTTGAGCTGGCCTGCTGTCCTAACAGCGTCTCCCACTATAATAAAATTTAATTCCCTCTCATTCTGTCTCACGTCTGGAAGTTCTTTTCCAACCCACACACGGACCACGACATTTCATTCCTGTGATGTGAACTTGTTCTACATCCACAGGATTTCTATGTCATTATTATTGTATCACTATTACTCCTTTGGTGATGATTTCTTTAAAAATATTTTAAAGAGGACTTCCCTGGTGGTCCAGTGGTTAAGACTCCATGCTTCCACTGCAGGGTTCATGGGTTCAGTCCCTGGTTGGGGAATTAAGATTCCACATGCAGTTAAGTGTGGGACCCCCTCCAAAAAAAGATGCTAAGGTACATATTTGAGTCAATGCAAATATAGAGACATAGAAACAGTCATTAGATGTAAAGAATAAGAATTCACTGGAGGAGGGACTGGTGGTTGCCAAGGAGCAGGGGGAAGGTGGAGGGATGCAGTAGGAAGTTGGGGTTAGCAGATATAAGCTGTTATATATAGAACAGATAATCAATGAGGTCCTACTGTACAGCACAGGAAACTATATGCAATATTCTATGATAAACCACAACCAAAAAGAATATAAAAAAAGAATGCATATGTACGAATAACTGAATCACTTTGCTATACAGCAGTAATTAACACAGCATTGTAAATCAACTGGACTTCAATTAAAATAAAGTAAAGGATTCCCTGGAGGAAGGAAGATGGCTCCAAGCTCACCATAAGAAGGGAAACTGCTGCAGAGTTCTTGGTGGTCTGGCGAGGACACTGGATTTTCTATTAGCCAGGGATTGGAGATTGAAGTCCATCCTGCTCAAAGCATCGACCAGCGTCGATGACAACTTAGGTGACAACTAAGTCAGGCATCAAGTCATCCCTCCAGTGGGAGAGAAGTGCTCTGGGGGGGGCTGTGCAAATCCCAGGTGATCTGTCGGAGGGAGCAGGCAGTGTAGGTATGGAGCTCACTCGCTGCACCAGCCCATCTGGGTTCCACCCCTGACTCTGCCACAGGCTGGCGTGGATTCTGGGGCAGGACGCCTTTCTCTAGATTCCTCATCTAGGTAACAGAGATGATCATAATCCATCAAGTCTGGAGATGTATGGATGTCCTCAAGGGCATCTTCAATCTATAAAAAATATATTGTTATGGACACATGCTAGTACTGACTTTTTAAAAAAACCTTTGTTAATTTGCCCGTGCCGGGTCTTCAGTCTTCGTTGAGGCATGTGGGGGCTTTAGTTGAGGCACGAGGGGGTCTACTGCGCTGACGAGGGGTCGAATCTGGGCCCTCTGCATTGGGAAAACGGAGTCTCAGCCACTGGACCACCAGGCAAGTCCCCTGTCGTACTGAGTTCTGTCAGAACAAGACTGTGAAAGAGTAAGCAGGTAAAAACAGGTTCACAAGTGCTCCGATCCACTCTCCAGCTCTGTTATCTCCACCGTTCACCCTCCAGTTCCTTTCAACTCTGTAAAGCCTGTTGAAAACTGATACTAATGAAAGTGATCCCCTTCCATAGAAATATGTCTGTGTCATGCAATTGACTATTGCCTTGTGGCTACACCTGCTTTGCACCTATTCCTAAGTTTAGTGCAGAATTCTTTATTCTCTTTCTATGTCTAGGCTCTTTGAGTTCTCCTTTGAGCCTTTTGTGACATTTTACTGTTTCCCTCATTAATGAGTTGAATAAAATCTTTGAAAAGTGTTCATTTTATATATCCATATGACAGTCACGGTTAGCCAAGAAAAGTATAGATCATAAAACTAGTTTATGTCCGTGTTTACTAAATGATTAGCCTCGGTTCTGGAAATTACAGAAATCACAATTCTCGGATCCTTATATCAGAAGAACAAGAAGGTTTTTGAATCCTTGTTATCTGTATTTTGATTGAGGATCACACAGTGGATTTCAAAAAGCTTTATTTAGACTGTATATGTAGTTGTATGTGTGTGTGCACTCAGTAACTCAGTCACGTCCAACTTTTTTCGACCCCGTGGACTGTAGCCTGCCAGGCTCCTCTGTTTGTAGAATTTTTCAGGCAAGAATACTGAAGCAGGTAGCCATTTCCTGCTCCAGGGGATGGTCCTGACACAGGAATCGAACCCAAATCTCTCTGTCTCCTGCATTGACATGCAAACTCTTTACCACTGTGCCACCTGGGAAGACATGTACGTACTTAATAAATGTTAGCAAAATGCACTGGTTTTTAACCTGTTAAAAAATGACAGGGAGACGTCTCTGGTGGTCCAGTGGCTAAGACTCCGCACTCCCAGTGCAGGGGGCCTGGGCTCGATCCCTGGTCAGGGAACTAGATCCCACATGCCACAACTAAGACCGGGCACATCCAAACCATTATTTTTTTTTTTAATTAAAAAACAAAATAAAAACAAAGCCACCTCTTGGAGGACTTTTATAAAAATCCTTTTCATACTTCCCAGGGTTATTATGAAGACGAAGTGGGTTAATGCATACATGATCCTTAGTAGCGCTTGGCACACGGGAAGCACCATGAATTACTGATTGTTGTAATTATCTAGACCACAGAGCTCAGTACCCTGTGATACAATTGTTAATGTCCATCTCCCTCTGCAATGTAAGGTCCTTTGGGATAGGAACTGTAGCCCAAAGAACAATAAAAACAAAAGCCAAGAAAGAACCTGGTAGACAGCCAACAGATTAGTTGAATAGTGTAACAGAGGTTGGCAAATTTTTTTCATAAAGGACCAGACAGTAACGTAGACTTTGCTGGTCACACGGTCTCTGTCCAATGACTTAGCTCTGCTGTGCGGGTGGGGAAGCCACACAGATGTTACATAAATGAATGGGGGCGGCTGTTACAGTAAAACATTACGGATGCTGAAATTTGAATTTAATATAATTTTACACAACATGAAATATTATTCATCTTCTGATTTTTTCCCGCCCATTTAAACATGTAAAAGTCACTCTTAGCTTGAGGGCTATATAAAAACAGGCAGTAGGCCGGACTTGGCCATCGGCCACCGTTTGCTGAGCCCCGAATTAGATGCTGGGTCCTACAAAGCCAAGAATTTTGTCTTGTTCATATAGCCTTTCATCCAGTCCTTCCAGTGGAATAGATGTTCAGATATGTGCGGGATTAGGCAACACGTGGACAAAGGCAAAAGGGAGACATTTTAGGGAAGTAACTTACTGAATCGTTTCAGAAAGATTCAACCTGTAGTTTGACAGGAGGATGCAAGCGTGACCAGGGCCTGGCCCGCGGGTGGGTGGGAAGGAGTGGTCCCACTCGCGTCAGCCGAGTCTCTGTCATCATCACGCTTCACTGAAAACTTCAGGGACACTGATGCTTTTACAGCCTGCCTGTCAGCTGCCTCGAAACCTTTTCAGAACAAAATGGAATTATAAATAATTCTGAAGAGTCTAGGCTGGTCAGAAAATGAGACCTGAATCACATTACAGGATCCCTTCTCCAGACAAGCTAGAAAACCTGTTGGACTTATTCTATCAACACTGGTCAGTTTCAGAGACCTGAACTGGGAATTTTCTAGAATTAGGAAACTGGCATCTTAGTGACCAAACACACAGAGGCCCATGAGTGTGATCCACCTATGAGACAAGAGGCTCCGGCGGGAGCTCCAGAGGCTGCAGGCTTCACCTCTGGGTGACCGTGCCTCTTGCCCCCTCCCTCTCCGACCCCCTCCCCCGTGTCATCTCCTGGACCAACAGGAGCATTTGCCTCCAGTCTCCCTGAAGATCATAGCCCCTAAACACTGTCACTGAAGTCACCACCGCAAAGGTAGAGCCATATTTTTGCTTTGTGTTGTGTTAGTTGCCCAGTCGTGTCCGACTCTTCGCGATCCCATGGGCTGTAGCCTGCCAGAATCCTCTCTCTGTGGAATTCTCCAGGCAAGAATACTGGAGTGGGTTGCTATGTCCTTCTCCAGGGGATCTTCCCGACCCAGGCATCAAACTCAGTCTCCTAACATCTCAGGCAGATTCTTTACCATCTGAGCCACTGTAATTCCATTTCATTTTTTGTGCCTCCAATTTCATTTAGGGCTCAGGCAAAGGTTATTGTGGAGGGTGAGGTTCCAAACAGGAATCCCATAAAAAGCAATATTTCTTAAGGCAGACCTATGACCAGATCAATTAGAACAGCTGTGTCCAGAGAAACTCTCTGGAATATGAAGGAAACCAGGACAGAAACTAGAAAAGAGCTCAAGCTTTAAAGACACATTTATTTTTAAGGTAATTAAATTTAAAAGTGTTTAATTATTAAAAAATAAATTTTAAAATATTAAAAATTGAAGTGTTGATTTGCAATGTTTCAGGTGTACAGCTAAGCAATTCAGTTATATATATGTGCCTGTATGTGTTTCTATTTAAAGCCATGGTTTTTCCAGTAGTCATGTACAGATGTGAGAGTTAGACTATAAAGAAGGCTGGGTGCCGAAGAATTGATGCTTTCAATTTGTGATGCTGGAGAAGACTCTTGAGGGTCCCTTGGACTGCAAGGGGATCAAACCAGTCAATCCTAGAGGAAATCAACCCTGAATGTTTGTTAGAAAGACTGATGCTGAAGTTGAAGCTCCAATACTTTGGCCACTTGATGCGAAGACCCAACTCATTGGAAAAGACCCTGATGCTGGGAAAGATTGAAGGCAAAAGGAGAAAGGGGCGGTGGAAGTGGAGATGATTCGATCAAATCACTGACTCAATGGACAAGAGTTTGAGCAAACTCCAGGAGATAGTGATGGACAGGGAAGACTGGCGTGCTGCAGTCCTTGGGGTCTCACAACTTAGCAACTGAACAACAACAACAACATATTCTTTTTCAGATTCTTTTCTATTATAGGTGATTACAAGATATTGAATATAGTTCCCTGGGCTATTCAGGGAACTAAATAAGTAGGCCCTTATTTATCTATTTGCTATACAGTAGTATATATGTGTTAATCCCAAACTCCTAACTTATCCCTCCTCCTTTTCCCCTTTGGTAACCATGTGTTTGTCTGTGAGTCTCTTTCTGCTTTGTAAATAAGTGAATTCATATCATTTTTTGTAGGTTCCACAGATAAGTGATAACATATGATATTTGCCTTCCTCTGTAAAGACACGTTTAAAATGATAGAATGCCTAAACACTTACACAGTTTTAAAAAGAACATAGAGTCATAGACCAAGTCTCAACTCCTGGTATTTTCTAGGTGAGGAAGGAGGTCCAGACAGTGACTGTCCAGAGCCCCATGGTCAGGCCAGGCCTTCAGCCAAGCTCTCTTTTTCCACTTGACTCTGGCTCTTAGCATAGACGATGCAGACAGGGAACAAAGGAGGCCTTTCTTTCATCTAAGATGAATTATCACATAACGACTTAAAAATTTAAGGTAGGAGTTCCCTGATAGTCTAGTGGTTGAGTGTCTGCTTGCAAATGAGGGGGACATGGGTCTGATCCCTGCTCTCAGAAGATCCCACATGCCTTGGGGCAACTAAGCCCGTGGCCTCAACTTCTGAGGGACGTGCCCTAGACCCTCCACTCCCAAGGGAAGCCACTGCAATGAGAAGCCCGAGGACCACAGCTGGAGAGGAGCCCCCGATGGCCACAATGAGAGAAAGCCCCTGAGCGACAAGGAAGACCCAGCACAGCCATAAATAATTTAAAAAAAAAAAAAATTTTTTTTTAATTTAAGGTACTGCATCTTACTGGGAAAGAGATTACCCAAGATACCACCACCCAGCAACAATTGCAGTGATGTTTGTGTCTAAGATGGGGCGACGAGCTCGTGGTCCATCCTTGCCCCTTTGTGCAGCTCACCACACGAGTACAATCATTCTTGTAAAAAGGCAGGCAGCCTCGGCTTGCCACTTTTCTGTACATCTGCAATTATTGCAAAATAAATTTAAAACCGTTAGGGAAGCCTGCAGTTATTGCCTGGAAAATCCCATGGGTATAGGAGCCTGGCGGGCTGCAGTCCATGGGGTGGCAAAGAGTCAGACACGACTGAGCTTCTGAGCGACTTCACTTTCACTTTTCACTTTCACGCATTGGAGAAGGAAATGGCAACCCACTCCAGTATTCTTGCCTGGAGAATCCCAGGGACGGGGGAGCCTGGTGGGTGGCCGTCCATGGGGTCGCACAGAGTCAGACATGACTGAAGTGACTTAGCAGCAGCAGCAATTTCAACAAATATTCCAACCGACCAATTATTTTCCCAAACCTCTGGAACTCTCTGATTCTCGCCCGCTTGACATTGGGGTGAACCTTCCTGCTTTTTTCTTACACGTATGTCTTCAGTTCAAACGCTCAGATTCAACTTCAAACTTTATCACCCTTTAGCAAATATATGGGCCCCTCGGGACGTAGTCATTCACCCCAGACACGTGGATTAACGGCTTGTGGTTACCAGGGTGAGGGATGGCTTATGTGGTCATAGAAAATCACCCCCATCTTGTGAAGACTTACCTCAGATCTCAGCGGCTGCAGCTACAAATGTTCATCATTTGGAACTGAACTGTAAGAAGAGAGTTAAGTACAATCGAGGAGAATTCTTGCCTGTAACAGAGGAACTGTGTGCTTAGTTGCTAAGTTGTGTTTCAGTCTTAGCGACCCCGTGGACTATAGACCAGGCCCATCTGTCCATGGGACTCTCCAGGCAAGAATACTGGAGTGGGTAGCCATTCCCTTCTCCAGGAGATCTTCCCCACCCAGGGACTGAATCCAGGTCTCCTGCATTGCAGGCAGATTCCTTACCATCTGAGACACCAAGAAAGGCCCTATAACAGGAGGTTTCAGATGTGGGTTGGGTTCTTTTTTTTTAACTTTATTTAAAATTTTTTATTATTATTATTTTTTTAGTTTTTTATTTTTATAATTTTAAAATCTTTAATTCTTACATGTGTTCCCAAACATGAACCCCCCTCCCACCTCCCTCCCCATAACTGGGTTCATTTTTTTAAAGCAGTGATCGCAAAACAGAAGTGGGGCTTCTGAACCCAAGTAACTCTCCCTCCACTGCCAGAGAGTGGGAGGAGGGGTTTGGGGAAGAAAAAAAGACTTATGCTTTTATTTATTTTTTAACATACTTTATTTTTTAGAGCAGTTTTAGGTTCAGAGGATTTTCTTCTTCATATGCTTGCCTGTTAGCTTCCTGTTTCCTTCTTTAGAACCCTCTCAGCTATCTTTTATTTTTCTTGCCTCATTGCTTTTTAGGGATAAATAGAAATGATAAAAATGAACATCTGTACCCTATTCCTATTCCATATTTTACCACTAAGCATAATAATAGCTATAAGTTTTTCATAGGCAATTTTTAAAAATTTTAAATATATTAAAAAAAATTTTTTACAATGCTGTGTTGGTTTCTGCCATGTAATACGCAAATGAGCATTAGAAAGAAACGGTTATCATGACCTCTTTCCTGAATGCAGCTTCATGTACTAAAGTTTTGATTTCTTTAAGTTACTATAAACTGTGTGGTTGCTGGTTACTAACTCTATAGTTTACTTTTAAAAGATGGATAATATGAACAGAAGTTATTTTTCCTCCCATAAAACCCTGACTGAATCCACAACCCCTTTTGCCCCAATAACCTAAAGTTAGTGGCTTTCAAACTTTTTGTTTGGCCTTTTTAGGCCCCCAAGCTAAGACATTAAAAATTGCAAGCCAGTACACACGTGTGCATGTTTAAGTGAAATAAAAGTCTCACAAAATAATGTTTGCCTTCACTGTTTACTCTTACAAAAGCAGTTTTCTGCAGTTTTCTAATCCATATCCTCTTACGTGGGTTTTGACCTGCCAGTTTAAAAACCATGGTCCGAAAGGCTGACTGTAAGCTGTGGGACTGGGGCCCCCCAGTGACCAGTCTCCCACATGTGCATTAGAAACTGATGCAGCAAATAAAATCGTGGTTTTCTATTATTTTCTTTTTTTCTTCCTTCCTTCCTCCCTACATCCCTCCTTCGTTTCTTTCTTGCCTCACTGTGAAGCTTGTGGAATCTTAGTTCCCCAACAATGGATTGATCCTGGGCCCTTGGTAGTGATAGCATGGAGTCCTAACCACTGGACCACCAAGGAATTCCCCAAAGTATTTTTGCCTAAAACTGATGTTACAAAGATCAATTGAAAGGGAGAAAGAAAAACAACGTCGGGGGAAAAAAAAATCAGGATTTTATAAAAGACACACTTTCAGTGCCAGTTTTCCAGGGAAGTAGAAGGCACATCATGATAGGTCACCACAAAGCCTGGACTGGTCTGTCTGGGGATGCAGAGACTTCAGCAAAATATTGCGAGTGTGCCTGAATGCACCGAATTCACTCATTGTGCTGTTAGTTTTGGTATCTAGCACCAAAATGCCTTTTTGAATCTACAGAGTATCTTCTGGTTGAATATTTGTGATTATGAGCTTGCATATTTTAAGACCTGAACACATTTAGTCAGCTTATTCTCAGAAATGCAGACAAGACAGGCTGGCCTCCACGGGGCGTGCAACTGAGCTGCTGGGTTTGTGGGCACGCTAGTGGAGGAACGCTGGGCGGTGGCTCCAGCAGCTGTAGTTCAGGCAGGAGGACAAGGGCACAGCCATTCTGGAAAAGGACCGGGGAATGGCGTGGGGCAAAACAGGCCTTGGAAACTGAAAACAAAGATTCTGAGGCCTGAGTCCGGAGGAAAAAAAAAAAAAACAGGCTTGAAGGAATAAAAGATTCACTTTATCTCTGTTATACTCACCAGTATACCTAGTTGCCACAAGACAAGTTCCACTATAAATTTTAAACTTCTCTCTGTTCTGGTGCTTTATTGCAGAAAATGCTCATGTATTTCTTTCCCCTCAGAGAAGCCTTTCCTGTTCCTGACAGCCACCAAAAGAGCCACTTGGAAGTTGATCAAAGAAGTATGACGATTTCTAGAAATTACCAGTGATCCTAAGGCAAACCTCCCTTTTAGAAGCCTGGTGGCTCAGACAGTCAAGAACCTGCCTGCAATGCCGGAGACGCAGGTTCGATCCCTGGGTCAGGAAGATCCCCTGGAGAAAGGCATGGCAACGCACTCCAGTATTCTTGCCTGGAGAATCCCATGGACAGAGGAGGCTGGTGGGCTACAGTCCATGGGGTCGCAGAGTCGGACACAACTGAGCAACTAACACTTTCACTTTCGCTCCCTCTACTCCAGGAGCTGGCACTTTTTTCCACCTTCAGTCTTGGGCACAAACTCTTTTATTAAAAAGCACAACTGTCTAATTAAAAGCTTTTCTTGCCTGAGTCTTGGGGAAGTGATTCTCATTTCTACGGTATTGCTGTCTGAGGAAAGGGCCGGTAACATGACACTTTCACTCTTGGGGGAGGCCTCAGAGGATAGAACCCAGCTTGTCTATCCTTCGGACAAAGCCGAGCCAGGGAGCTGCAATGGCTAGAGAACACAAGGGCATGGGCTTGGGTGTTCACCTGGGACTTGGGTCCAGGCCTCTTCCCTTCCCAGGTGACGTGGGCTGGCATTCACTTCTCTCAACACTGTAGCCACAGTGAATACAGCAAAAAGTCCGGTGGATCCACCATCTTACGGCAAGTCCACTACTCAGGGCATCTCACAACCAGCGTTTTCAGAATGATTTTTAAAGAAAACCTGGGGGACTGTGACATTATAGTTAGCACTTGAGGCAGACTTGTAAAATCACAGATCACAGGAAAGGGCCTGCTAGCATCCTTAGTGCACAGGAGGGGGTTAAGGGCCTGGTCAAGGTAGCTAACCAAAACCAGGACTAGAAAGCACATCTCAGCCTTCACGCTAAAGCTCTTTCTGCAAACAAGGAGGGCAGAAAGGAGAACCGGAGCTCTGATTTCCCTCCCAGTGCCTTCCCAAGACAACAATGAATTATGCATCTTTAGGTTTTGTGTTATTAAACTTTGGTGGGATGATTATGCAATGGCTTCTCTGACAGTCACTGAAATACTCTCACTTGAGAGGAGAAAACAGCAAGAAAATTCACTTGGTGAAGACAGAGTTGCTCCGGAGTCCTGGTGAGGAACGTTTTCCAAAGTGTGCCCGACACGACATGTAGTGGCCTAAAGAACAGTGGGATTTGAGATCAGAGACCTGGGTTCACACGCCAGCCACGTTCCTGGCTGATTGATATGAAGGGCTTTTTAGTTTCTGGGAAAGAATAGCTTCCATTAGCACACTGTTTATAGTGGAGTGAAGTTTCAGGGAAACTTCAAAACATTTCTGTTTAGGTGACTAGCCTCAGAGATTTTATTTTTCTCTATTTAATTTTTATGAAAGTCACTCAGTTGTGTCCAACTCTGCGACCCCATGGACTGTATAGTCCATGGGATTCTCCAGGCTAGAATACTGGAGTGGGCAGCCTTTCCCTTCCCTGGGGAATCTTTCCAACCCAGGGATGGAACCCAGGTCTCTCGCATTGCGGGAGGATTCTTTACCAACTGAGCCACAAGGGAAGCCCAAGAATACTGGGGTGGGTAGCCTTTCCCTTCCCCGGCGGGGTCTTCCTGACCCAGGAATCGAACTGGGGTCTCCTGCAATGCAGGTGGATTCTTTACCACCTGAACTATCAGGGAAGCCAATCTTTTTTTAAAAAATAGGAATATCATTGACTTACAGCGTGTTGCTTCTTTTATGTGGGCAGACAGATTCATTGACATCTACACACACCAGGGCTTCCCTTGTGGCTCAGATGGTAAAGAATCCACCTGCAATGCCGGAGACCTGGGTTCGATTGCTGGCTTGGGAAGATCCCCTGGAGAAGGGAAAGGCTACCCATTCCAGTATTCTGGCCTGGAGAATCCCCATGGACAGAGGAGCCTGGCAGCTACGGTTCATGGGGTCACAAAGAAGTTTTTGGAGCTTATGTTCTAGTACAGGTTACTGAAGCATGTTGACTAGCATTCCTTTTACTCTTAAGTACATTTGCTCGTGAACTATTTACATATGTTTTAGTGCGTCTAGGTTTCTCCCACCTCCTAATTTCCATCTTTTCCCCCACTTTTTCCCATTGGTAAGCATACATTTGCTTTCTATTTCTCTTTTGAAATGTAGTTCATTTTGTTGCGTTTTTGATTCCACCACTAAGTGACATTACATGATGTCTTCCTATGTCTTTTTAAAATTTAGTATGATCCTATATGGGTCCATTTGTGTTACTGGGGTGGACTTCACTCCTCTTCGTGGCTCAGAGTCCATTTTCTCTCTGCATCACTTTCTCCTTATGCTCTCGTCTTTCCATGGACATTTTCATTGCACCTGTGACTTGGTTCTTTTAAGTACCGAGTGCTGTGGTGCCCACACCTTTTCAAATTAAAGCTTTCTCCGGCAACTCACTCCAGCATTCTTGCTTGGGAAATCCCATGGACAAAGGAGCCTGGTGGGCTACAGTCCATAGCGTCACAAGAGTCGGACACAACGACTAAACCAGCACCACAGCGTATGTACCTAGGCACAGAGCCGCCTCATCATCTGATAGCTTGACTTCTGGTGTCTTAAAGGAGCTCCATAGTGTTCTGCATGCAGCTCTATACCTTTTCATTTTCTCGGACAGTACAGGAGGTCATCCTTTCCCAAGACCTTCTCCAGCACTTATTCGTAGATGTTTAAATGATAACGACTTCGACTGGTGGGAAATGATACCCTGTTACAAGATTCAATTGCTTCTCTCTAATCTTTTTGATTTTAACTGAAAGATAACTGCTGTGCAATATTGCTTTGGTTTCTGCCATCAGTTCAGTTCAGTTGCTCAGTCGTGTCCGACTCTTTGCAACCCCATGAATTGCAGCACACCAGGCCTCCCTGTCCATCACCAACTCCCGGAGTTCACTCAGATTCAATCACCCATAGGTATACACATGTCCCCTCCCTCTGGAACCTCCCTCTCGCCTCCCATCACTCCCCACCCCTCCAGGTTGTTACAGAGCCCCAGTTTGAGTACTCCTGACTCACATAGCAAATTCCCAGTTAGCCTCAGAGATTTTTGCCTGTTTAACTCTGCAAATGCAGTATATGGTAAATGAATGAAGGTAGAAAAAAAAGGTCTTTGGTTTTTGATGCCTCGACTTAGAAACTGACATACATATACCACCATCCAAATCTGGGAGCACTTGCAGGCAGAACAAAGGACCAAGAGGCAGGGAATTCTGTTGCCCATTTTGAGTAACAACACTGATGCTCTGCAGTCCTGGCACTGCAGTGCTCTTTGGGTCTCGGGGTTTCCCACAGTAAAGTGACTCTGTTGACAAGAAAGTTTTTCATACTTGACCACCAGCCACAGCAAGAAATTCTGTTTTTCCTTTTTTTTTTTTTGGCCATACCATGTGAGTGGCAAGTGAAATTTCCTTGGCTAGGGATTGAACCTGTGCCCCTACAGTGGAAGGATGGAGTCTTAACTCCTACACCACCAGGGAAGTCCCAAGAAAATAATTCTTCATCATGACCTAGCACACATTTGCTTATATCTGAAACTCCATGAATACTCACCCTTCTTTTGTGTAACGCACGCTGCTTCCTACTGTACTTTCTATTATGTATTAATTTATTAAGTGCCATGCCACCTCATTTGGTCATTTCTTTAAAAAAATGTATTTATTTTGTTGCACCAGGTCTTAGTGGAGGCATGTGGGACTTAGTCCCCTGACCAGGGATCGAACCCAGACCCCCAGCACCTAAAGTGCAGAGTCCCAGACACTGGGAAGTCCTTCCTTTGGTCATTTCATAGGATTCCCTCTGGGCAGCTGAGGGGGCTTGTGAGTGAGAAATATTCTTTTTAAGAGCTTCAGAGGCTGCCACGTCTAAGAGAGTGACAGTGCTTTGGTTTTCCTCAGGATACCCACCTAAGCTGTAGATGGAGCCTTATCTTTTCGTGTAAAAAAACTCATGACATTTCCTGACCAGTCCTTCCCCTCCTTGAAGCAGAGAGTTGGTCTGGTTAATAGTGAGAAACGTTTCTCCTGATATTAACCTGGGAAAACCAGAAAACATCATCTCATTTCTGTGGGCTGCGCTGCAATGGGTACACGGTTTGGGCTGGCCCTGTGTCCTTCAAGAGCTGGAAAGCTTGGAGTGACTTAGGATTTTACAGCTTGACATATGCCGGGGCAGACAGGCGGTCTGTAAGCAAAAGCAACAAGTACCCAGTCAAACACTTTGTTTGCACAAATACAAAGGCATGGAAATTTATATGGCAAGGTCCAAATTCCAAAATTTGTTTTTTAATTAACACACCCAACCAAATGCATAAAACCTCACAAAATGAGTGTAGTGGAAATGTCTTCTTTTCTATTTTTAGACTGAAATATGGAGCCTGTAAAAGCGAGGCTGTCACGAATCTTCATGTTTGGGGATAAAGTGACTTATAACTGTGGGTGGTGGGGGGGGTGGTAAGAAGTCTCTACACAAGCCACATCTAACAGTGGTAAACAGTTTTTATTCAGGCAATGAAACATGGAAAAAATATATTAGTAATCATTATAATAATTTCATTTGTGAGTATAACTTTTACAAATATTTACCTGACATATAAAAGGGAAATCACTTGTGCATATAAAATTTATGTTGATGATTATTCCACACAACACGATCCTGACAGCAGTAGTCAATGCAGCGTTAGATTCCTCCGGACGAGGCTCCTCACACACTTCATGGCACCCATGGGAACACAGTGGAAGCAGATGTGCAATTAATTAACATGTACTTGTTGGCACATTAGGAAGTACACAGGGGTGTCTATTGGCAAAGACACACTTGCTACAAGCAACACTGAAAAGTCTGCCACCTCTGAGAAGAAAGAGATGCCGGGACCCTGACTCACTGGGCGGGAGGGCCGAGCGCAAGGCTGAGGGTGCAAAACCTGCAGACCACCCTTCACTGGTGGGGGGGAAGGTGGGGGAGGGTTTCAGAGCTCTCATTTTTATATGCCCCCTTGAAAATTATCCAGAGAGCATCACTTAATGGCAGGACAGGGAGATACTTTGTGGAGTACGTTTCAGATGCCGCTAAAAGGCAGAAGGGGAGAAAAGTGGCATTTTTATGATTCTAAAGTGACGAATGGGTACTGGGAAGGTTCAGGCCACACCTCAGCGCCGTGCCTGGCCTTCGCCGCCTCAGTCAGAGTGCTGGATGGATGACTGCCATGGCCAGCATCGCCCGCCCCATCTCCACGTGACAACTATAAACAGAGGGTGTGTACAGATGTGTGTGTGTGTGTATATATATATAGTAGCTGTAACCATATTATAGTTAATAAAGTCATTCCTTAGGAATCTTGTTAGTCCAAATCTAACTGCATGCAAAGAGGCACAGAAATGGGATTGCATTTGGATGAAAAAAACTATGAAAAGTGCAATCTTTAGTCTCCAGAATGCTAGCTCTGGGCACTAGGGAGGAAGTCTTCCCTGGAAAGTGTCATTCTTAGACCTTCCAGAGGAGATCCTTAGAGAGAGGGCTCTATTACGTCTATTCCTTTGCTTTTTCTACACGGGAGACTCAAGGTTTGAGAGACAGACTGCTTTCTTTAAGTCACTGGGAACTGGAGGCCAGTCAAACCTTTTTGTACAGAAGTCTCCTTGAAATACTTCTTCATGAAAGCTTTGAAGAAGATGACCCTATAGACCTTTGGCTTGACATTCTGGGATTCCCAGACAGTTATTTGTTCTTTAATAAGGAAATAATAATCTGCCATCTTTTCAATTCTTCAGAATATATACATCTTTACTTTAAAATGCTTTGCCTGAATCACTGAATCCTTCCAACGTCTAGTTTCTCTCTCCCAACAAGGGGATAAAATAAGAAACCACCCGAGTCTGAGAGCAAACTTGCACGGTCAACAAAACTACAAAGAACACCAGTCGTGGACGATTCACGAGACAGCTATGAACTGCAGCAAAAGACCAAAAAGGGGAGGAAAAAAAAGGGGGAGCTTTACGGATTCTACTCCACTAAAAAAGGACATGCTGGATCATCTCCAGTTAGTGCACTCAGACTTGCCACACTCCTGACCCTCACAACTCGGTTTTGAGCTTCAGAGTCATCAAGCCCTGTGTTACCCGTCGGTACAATGACTGCTTCCCTCTGGCTGCACTGAGTCAG